>NC_065443.1:250775005-251101816 GCF_917563875.1 Diabrotica virgifera virgifera | reverse complement strand
ATCCTAAGTCACATTTTCATAATTTTACAGGAGGAGCACTTAAACATTATATTTGATGTTTGTTCAAAAAATGATAAGTAATTAATAATTGTAGTAAAAACTATTGTCGGTATTTAAAAATAGTATTATATATAGTTTGCTGTGGTATTTTGAAAGTAAAGTAAGGGTTTAAAGATAATAAAATAATGGACTTAGGATATATTACCTCTAAGTTATAAGAATCCTTATATTTATAATACACATATTCTAAGTCCTCATAAATTGGTTATGTGTGTAAAAAAACTCGTCAATATTTCTTTATTTATTTTATTTAGTTATAATTAACATACAGTTTTCAAATTACATGTCATCATTATCATTAGGGTACTCGGATTCTTCGTTTGAATGTGGCAGATTTTTATAGAAATCATGGCAATAGGATGACAAATATAAGACCATACCAATAAATGATACCATTTGAAAAGTCCATAAGATCACTATATTTTTTTGTTGATATAGGAATCAATTGCATATTCATTTGTGGTAAAGTTTCTGGCAAAATGATATCACCTCTTTTATTTCGTCTTAAGTCAACCATTTGAAAAGTGTCACTGTTGAATGATGTTTTATATTGAAGCATTCCAAAATTTTCTTTGGTAACACGTAAGATCACTGATTTTGAAATTTGAAATGCCCCTCTATCAGTATTTATTTTCCGATTAATAAATGGACCTGTTGAAGAATATAAGCATTCAAAATTTTTAAAATCATTGAGTTCCATGTTGACAGCTTCGTATTTATTTGAGTCCCAGGGTGTTAATATAGTTAGAGTGGGTAGTTTTTTCCGTTTCCTTTCTATATTAGCGTGTACTGAATCGGATTCCATATGCGTGTGCCCCTTTAGAAGAAATTTACAATCTATTACTTGTAGTAATATTAAAGAGTGTATGTAGTAAAGATATTTTTGAATGAGGTAAAATGCACACATAACTACACATGGTTTTTGGTCTGGCCCCAACAGTTATCTGCCATATGGTTACACATTCGACGTCAGACGAAGGAATATTTAGATAAGCCCACTTTAAAATTCCCGAAGCAATTTCATTTTCTCCTCTGTTTGCTTTGGTTTCATCCCACATTACACAATACGCAGCACTATTATATCCATCGTATAAAGTGTAATTCAAAGTCCATAATTTTTGGCCTATAAAAATTTACACAATTGGTCAAATATGGCGTTGGAAGGCACTTTTGTAGATCACCAGTCAGTACTTTGTGCTTTATATTTACTTTTGCTTCGGCCATATCAATGGATTTAAATTTATATCTGTCTTCTGCTTCTTTTAAGTGCGTATCTTTCTCGTTTTCAATCAGTTGTTTCTCAGAATCATTATCAATTGCTCTTATTTTAGCTGCAAACATATGGCAGTCGTCACAAGTGTCTACCTCTGGGGGTTTAAATGTTAAATTAAATTGCTTATTAAATATATCGCGATATAGCCAGGGCTTTGCTATGTCTTCAGTAGCATCCTTATTCTCTGTTTTTTCCTGTTCCTATAATTTATACATTTTTTCAATATTTAAATCAGGCCCTAAATAATTCTTTTTGGACCTTTCCCGATTGTAGTGACACTCGTATTTGGGAAAAGATGAAATATGTGATACCACAGAATGAATAATTGTTTCTGTTGTCTTATTACTTGGCTCATGAGTGCCCCTAAGATCCCGTTGAACCATGCCGCCATCCTGTCGCTTTGATAAAGCAGTCTTCACTACTTGTTGTGAAATACTTAACGTGTTTAAGAACATGGTTCTACAAACTACAGTTCTATTACCGTTAATTACAAAAGAGTAAACCAAAGTATTTGATCTTAGTTTAGATTCATCTCCTGAGCGCGACCTACATGGTTCTGTAGGTTTCGTTTGGACACAAGATAATATAAATTGCCTTTTGATGTTATAATCTGCTGTATCATTTCAATATTTTTTGAAAATATTTTCCCTTTGAGCTTCAGATAATTTTGAACCACATTTCATGCGGCAAGATGTTCCGCATGACACTTTTAAGTTTTTGCAAGGAACATTCTTACCCTTCTTACTAACATAGGCCCTTCCACCAGCATAGTTTCTTTTTCTCTCATTCGCTTTCCAGTTAAGAACATGTCGTGTTCGTTTCTTTCCTGTTTGCTTTATTTTTGTTTTATTGACGACTTTTCTTTTGGTCACTAGACGATTGGGATTTCTAGTATCTTCTACTGTATTAGGTAAAGAGTCTGGTATAGCATTAGATGTACTTGGCACACCTTCTGGAAATGCCGATAAAGGTACAGGAAACCTACTTCCACTTTCATCTGAATCAGTGTCCGAATCTGGTTGATAATCTTTATCCTTTATTGAGTCATCGCTGTCACTTAAATAAAGGTTGGCACTTACCACAGAACTTTATTTAGAGTGATTTTCTTCTGCAACACTAGCCGATTTGATGGCTGCATCTTGGCCGTATATATCGCTAAGTTCGTGATGTGGTAGGGTTTCTTTATCTTCACCTGCAATAGAAAGTTTCGTTACAACTGAAGCAGAGTTTAAATAAAATGATTATTATTAAAGATATTTTTATTAATATTTAGAAAAGCAGTAAATATTGCATTTATTTTTTCACGACTAACTGAAAAAAATAGTAAATTAGTGATAAAAACTTACCTTTTTGTAATCTGGGGTCTGTATTTAAAGACTTAGGTATGTCGGAGAGCGACAAATCTAATATCCTTAAACTTCTTTTGCGAAAAGCCATTGTTAAATCAATAAAAGACTCACTAAATACCTTCTTTAAAATAACACGCATTCGACTTTAAATCTGTTATCTGTTTGCTATGCTGGTACGTTAAAAACTAAATATTATATTATTTCCAGAATGCGCCTGTCTGTCATTAATGACGATTTTTCGTTAAAATACTGCTTAGTGCAATCTAATAAATTAAGTAATAATGAAATCCAATCTCCTCCAAAAGACATAAACACAATAAATTAGGGCGGCCTGTAAACCATAAAATTACTAAACCAATATTCTAAACAGTTACCACTTGATGTGCACTTAATATACTATGCATTTAACTTGAGTTTGTTTTAAAAAGAATAAGTTCCACGAAAATGCACACGTGTGTGTATATTTTATTATATACTTGATATATTTTCCTTGAGAGGCATATAATCCTATAATGGACTTAGGATCCGGTTCATAATATTTAATTTGGAGGAATATAAGTTTAAGTCCAGATAAGATTATATACCTCTAAAGCAAACTGGACATACTATACATAGTTTCTCGTCTAATTTCGTTTCTAAAAGAGTTTGGACTTAGTATAGTATTCCCCTGAATAATATAGGGTATTCCGATCCCAGTTATGCAATAATGTATTTTTCTGAAAAAATGGACTTAGGATAGTATGCCTCCCATATACAGATATATCTAATAATGTTAGTTTTATGGATAATTAGCTTCGTTATTTATAGAATAAATAATAAAATTTATGTAATATGTAGTTAGTATTGGACGAATTAATTTCTTAAAATTGTTTTAATTGTATGGTAAAATTATTTAAACATTAATTGTATTAACGAAACAAAAATGTTCGTTTGCAGATAAAGTACTAAAAGGAGTAGGACTATTAGGAACATACATAATCTCTTTATTTTGTTTGCGGTGCTTCAAAATATGATTCATTTTGGTAACTCAATATTACTTAAATAGTAGGTAAGTAGCACTTAATATAGCACTTCCTTGGGATAAGCACTTCTTAAAAGTATATTCTTCCCAGATACTAAAAAGATATACGGTAGTACGTTCTAAGTATATAAATAGAAGGTTTATAGCATGTCCTTGGAATATCCTAAAAAGTATATTCTTAGTATGTACTGAAAAGAAGTTCGGTAGTACATTCTAAGTATATGTATAGAACGTTTAAGTACTGTAATGTAGTATATACGCAGTATGTGCTCTGCACATTCTCAATGGTAATTACGCATATTCTCAGTATATACTTTTTCTGAAAAGTATGTTCTATGAATCTACTAAGTACTAAGAACATGAAATTGTTATGTGGCAAGTTCCCTCTCCTATCGGAGGTTGGATATCATAATGGCTATGGTCACTTTGTTGGCTGCTGCTCTGGATAGTTGTAATGAACTACAGTTAAAGCATTCTCTAAGGTTCCTCAGCCAGGAGATTCGTCTTCTTCCTATGCTTATTCTTCCTTGGATCCTTCCTTGCATAATAATTCTCAGCAACTCATATTTTTCTCCTCTGGTAATGTGACCCAAATATTCCAGTTTTCTAGTTTTTATACTTTTCATAATTTCTAACTCCTTATTTAAACGTCGTAGCACTTCAACATTGGTAATCCTTTGAACCCACTGAATTTTCAATATCCTTCTGTAACACCACATTTCGAACGCTTCTATTCTTCTTATGTGTTGTTTCTTCAATGTCCAAGCTTCCATTCCGTATAGCAATATAGAAAATATGTAACATCTTAAAGCTCTCAATCTGAGAGGCAACTGAAGGTCTTTGTTTGTAAGCAGTGTCTTCATTTTTATAAATGCTTGCCTTGCAGTTTCAATTCGGACTTTAATTTCTTTGCTTTGGTCATTTTTGTCATCAACCCAGGTTCCCAGATAGTGAGTGGAGTGTCCACTCCATTTTTCGTTTTATTGTAGTCTAGTATAACCTGAGGCGTTTTAGTGTCAGGATCCATTTTCCAAGATATTTTGTCGATCTTCTTCTTCTTTAAGTTCCATCTTCTATCGAAGGTTGGAAATCATCATGGCAATGCGGACCCTGTTGACTGCCGCTATAAATATCTCTACACTACTGCATTCGAACCATTCCCGTAAGTTCTTAAGCCAGGATGTTCTTCGTCTTCCCACATTTCGCTTTCCTCGGATTTTGCCTTGCATAATAAGGCGTAATAATGAGTATTTTTGCCCTCTCATCACATGTCCCAAGTACTCAAGTTTTCGTCTTTTGATAGTTAGTATTATTTCCGGTTGATTTCCTATCCTTCTAGTTACTTCCACGTTCGACATTCTTTGAATCCATGATATTCATAGGATTCTTCTGTAACACCAAAATTCAAAGGCGGCCAACTTATTCAAATGGACTTGTTTCAACGTCCACGCTTCCAAGCCATAAAGAAGAGTAGAGAACACGTAACATCGAAGCATCCTTAGGCGTAGTTCTAACCTTATATCCCGACAACAAAGAAACTTTTTAAGTTTAATGAATGATGCACGTGCTATTTCAATACGTGTCTTAATTTCTTTGGTTTGGTCTACATTTGATGTTATCCATGTTCCTAAGTATTTGTAGTTATCCACACTCTCAATCACAGTATCTTCAATAGTTAACTGAATGTTTACGTGTGCTGATTTAGTTATGATCATGCATTTAGTTTTCTTTAAATTCATCTTCAGTCCGTACTCATGACAGCGTTCATTAAGGCGTTTCATTACGTTCTGTAAATCATTGTTGTTATCTGTTATTATTACTGTATCGTCTGCAAAACGTAAGTTGTTCAAAACTTCTCCATTGATAGATATACCTTCTATTGAATTTGAGAGCGCTTCTTGAAATACCGCTTCACTGTAGACATTGAAAAGTAGTGGAGACAGCACGCAACCCTGACGGACTCCTCTCTGTATTTTGATATCTTGGGTGTCCTGGTTGTCAACTCTTACCTTGGCAGTTTGATTCCAATATATATTAGATATAATTTTCATGTCACGACTGTCAATATTTTTGCTTTTTAATATATCTACAAGCTTTTTATGTTGAACTTTATCAAATGCCTTTTCAAAGTCTACAAAACATAAGTACATATCCTGATTCATGTCCATGCATCTCTGGGCCAGCACATTCAAGCCGAACAAAGCATCTCGTGTGCTCATACCGTTTCTAAAGCCAAATTGTGTGTCACTGATTTCATATTCGAGAGTTTTAACAATTCTACTATGTATTATTTTCAAAAATGCTTTAAGTGTGACTCATTAAAGATATTGTTCTGTGATCCGAGCAGGTTATTGCACTTGACTTTTTGGGAATTGCTACAAAGGTCGATTGCAGCCATTGTTTGGGGATTGTGGCAGTCTGATATATTAGATTAAAGAGTTCAACCATTACATCAATACAATCTTCATCAATAAGTTTTAATAATTCGATGGGCACATCATCTGGTCCAGTAGCTTTACCCTCTTTCGTGTTTTTTATGGCATAGATGACTTCGTCTCTTAATATTGGTGGTACGGTATCCTCTGTGATTTCTAATGACAGTTCTCCTCTTTCATCATTAAAGAGTTGTTGGATGTAATTGGTCCATTGACACAATCTCTCCTTCACGTCAGTAATAATATCCCCTTTATCATTTTTAAGGGTACTCGTTCTTGTGCTTTTTCTAGAACCTGTCATTTCTTTGATTTTTTGTGTAAATTAAAGCTGCCATACTTTTTATTAAGGTCTTCTATTTCTTTGCATCTGTCGGAGAGCCACTTCTCTTTTGCCTCTCGAATTTTATTTCTGATGTTTCTCTGAATTTCTTTGTGTTTATTCGGGTCTTTTGTTTTATGTTTTCTTCGTTCTTCCATAAGTTCAAGAATTTCTACTGTCATCCAAGATTTTGTTTTTTCTCCAAGTGGTTTGAGTGTTTCTTTTCCAACTGATACTAAGGCATGTTGAATTTTTCCCCATTTTTGGTCAACAGTCAGAGTTTCCGCACTATCTTCTTTGACTTTACTTAAGTTCTCGTTTATTTTAAATTTCGTTTCCGCATAGGTCTTGTCTTGTTTGAGCCGCCTTGTATCCATGATTTTATTGGAGCTAGGGCTCTTTACCTTCTTTAGTTTCACTCTCATAGACAAAACAACCGGGTTGTGATCGGAGGATATGTCCGCTCCTGGATAAGTTTTAGATGATATTATAGAATTTCTATATCTTCTGTTGACGATAATATAATCTATTTGATTTTTGACTATTTTGTTGTTATTGTCAGCTGGTGACTTCCATGTATATAGTCTACGTTTAGGAAGTTTGAACAAGGTATTTGAAATTATGAATTTCTCATTGATACAGAAATCAACAAGCCAATCGCCACGTTCATTTCTTTCCCCGAGTCCATATCGCCCCATACAATTCTCCACTTCTCCTTGACCGACTTTAGCGTTCAAATCGCCCATTATAATATTTATGTCATGTCTTTTAGTTAGCTTTAAGACATTGCCAATTTGTTCGTAGAAGGCCTCTATGGTGTCTTCATCCTTGTCTGCAGTGGGTGCATATACTTGGATTATATTTATTTTACGATTTAAATGAGAGTTGAGAGACAGCATTAATACTCGATCAGAGTAAGGAACAAAGTTACAAACGGTTTCCGAGAATTGTTATCAACTATAATTCCAACTCCCTGTTTGCGATTGGGGTCGTTGTTTCCGGAATAATACAGTGTTCCATTTCTAGTGTTACATTTTCCTGATGCAGGCCATTGTATATCGCTAAGGCCCAGTATGTTAATCTTCATTCTGCACATTTCCGACACAGCGTTATCGAGTTTGCCTGATTGGTATAAACTTCTTACGTTCCATGTTCCAATTTTCAATGCTATAGAGTTATTCTTATTTGTTTGACAGGGATTTACCTTGATGACGACCTGAGAGGCCCTGTCGTCTAAATCTGATTGTCCTACCCTGCCGGATCTTGGATTCCGAGCTCCATGATCATTAAGTAAATTATCAATTAGTGGGTCCATGATGATTTTTACTAAGGATATCCACGCGGATCTTTAATGTGGTAGTCATCCCGTGGCTTTCCACATCTCAATGCCGTTGACTAATTTAGCTCTTCCGCCTTCGGAGTTAATTTCTCGACTCCAGGGCAATGAAGTGCCCTACCACGTGTCGGTTCTTCCACCTGTAGCTGTTGACCAACAAGTGGGTGATTACTTATACCGGCAATCGTTCGGTTATTTTAACAGCTCCAGTATCCAATAATAGATCGATCCAGGATCATTTCCCTTACGCTCTATGTTGGTTCTGATGCTGCTGTCTGACAGAGTAGGATATGGAAAGGGAAACTTTGGTAATTAGGTGGGAGAATGGGTTTAGGACATAATTTCTCCCAGGTACCAGGAGATTGGGAGATAATTATGGCTCACGTGGGCAGGGTCGCATCCTTGAAGTAGATCGATCTTCCACCGGGAACATAAAAGAGTATCTACCCGCTACCGCATATATTAAACATCTATATGTACACCCGACAGGTTGTTAGTTTAGAAACATACTGAATTACTGAACCTAACAAATCCAGAAACTCGACGTGCTAGACTGTGTGATATGAGCGGAGAGTCTGATCAAATGTTTTTGTCGTAAAATTTACGACAGCGCGCTCTTTCGAAGTTTAAATTTTTTCCTAACATATTACTTTTTATGAGAATGAGCATGCTTCCTTATGTATATTATATGCATTCATATCTATATTACAATTTTAGTTCTTCAAAGTTACAATTTTTGGCAAAGAATTAAATGAATTTTTTATGGACCTGATTAATAAGACAGTCAGAATTCGAGAAGAGAAAGGGATTGTTCGTCCTGATATGATCCACTTACTAATGGAGGCCAGAAAAGGAATTCAGCAGAAAGAAGAGAAGGTTATAGATACTGGATTTGCTGTAGTAGAAGAAGCAGATTTAGGTAAATTACAGTTTTAAAGGCTTTCCTACAAAGTGTCAGATTATTATAATATATTATTTGTTAAACGTGTCTATTTGATACCTGTGTTAATTATAACAGTTCATCCCTGATATGGCGGCGTTTCTAAAACTAGCTGCATGGAACGCCAATGGCTTAACACAACATACACAGGAAATCAAATACTTTCTACACCTTCATAAAATAGATATATTGCTAGTATCCGAAACTCACTTTACACAAAAAAGTTACCTTAAATTTCCAAACTATAGGTACTATATTATATACTACTAATTATCCATATGGATCCGCACATGGAGGCTCTGCTATTATAGTTAGAAATACAATAAAACATCGTATTACTGGCGAGTACCAAACAGATCATATTCAAGCGACCAATATTGTGGCTGAAGACTGGAATGGACCACTTCACTATCTGAGCTGTATTGCCCCCCACGACACTCTATCACAAACGAACAATTTAAAGATTATTACAATTCACTTGGGAGTTGGGAGTCGCTAGCCGCTTCATTGCAGCAGGGACTATAATTCCAAACATACCAGATGGGGATCAAGACTAATCACTCCGAGAGGTAGGTTTGTTACATAAAATAAAGATCGAGAGATGATACTGAATCAATATAATGAAAATAAAATGCAAAATATTCAGTTAATCTCTCTATCTCATCTCAGGGATTTATTATGGGTTAGTAGAAGGCGATCCGGTTATTCCTGAGCATTAAAACAACCTATAACTACAATTATTTATTGAACATAAAATGAAAAACAGAAAATGAAACAAATAAGGGGAATTGTATCAGAATATAAGGAACTATTAACTATAAAATATTGCTATGACTTAAAAAGGCCCTAACTTATCACATACATATACAACTTAATACCTTTAATATGGAAAATATAAATATTCACTACACCCTGATAAATAAAACGTACCTACGTTAAGCAAGAATCAGATATGTACAGTAAATATACTATATTAGTATTATTATCAGATATTTTTAATAATTAACCCCATAAAGTGTCAAATACCTACCTCTTGCAAGTCTACCTGTGGAGTTAACTAACTACAATAAATATATACTACCCTGTAATTACTCTGTTAAAGTTAATACCCTCGTATAGCGCTAAATTAGGTGTACAATGAGGGTAACAGGAAGGACTTAGATCTGAAAAAAAATGGTAGGTATAGACACAGTATAGGGTATATGGAATATATAAAAATAAAGGTGATACGGTTAATACTGACTTCCTATTCTTGCTTACCGGCCTTGTAGGTGGGTGTTCCTGGTTAACTAGGCGTTGGACAACGGACAGCCACTAGTCCCCAAGGTGTGTCCTCACGAAATTAGCCTACCAAGGAGAGAAAATAAAACTGTCAGTTGGGACTATACGAGACAGTAGAAATACGAGACGCTAAATAGTATCTTTAAAGATATTTACTTGTTGGTGTTAGGTGGCCACAAGAGAATTGTCACGGTGTCTTTCCTCACAAGTCACAAGAGGTTATGTCCCGTAACCAAACAAATGTCCATCGGCACAACAAAATATACAGCCCAAAATCCGTCACTGGCACAAGTTCCTCGAGACGATGTTTCCATAAACTTGGGCTGTATTATTTTCGGTCAAAACGGCAAACAGGTGTATGTTTTCAAAAAACTTTTGATAGTGTGTAAAAAATATATTTTATATCAGCTAAGTACTTTCAACACATAACGTGCCATCATCAGAGCTTCCTAAAAGGACATATTTAAGATAAGATTTTTTCATATAAAAAATGAGTGAAAAATTTACGTCCTCTTAAAATACCTTCATAGAAGAGCAATTGCTTAACAACACAACAAAAGTGTTGTGTTTTTGTTGTGTTGTTAAGCAATTGCTCTTCTATGAAGGTATTTTAAGAGGACGTAAGTTTTTCACTCATTTTTTATATGAAAAAATCTTATCTTAAATATGTCCTTTTAGGAAGCTCTGATGATGGCACGTTATGTGTTGAAAGTACTTAGCTGATATAAAATATATTTTTTACACACTATCAAAAGTTTTTTGAAAACATACACCTGTTTTCCGTTTTGACCTATTTAGAAGTGTGTACAAGTCTTACAGTCTTTTCCAATGTATTATTTTCGCCGATGGAAAGGGATTAGCAAAGTTTCACCCATTGATATAAAAACACCCAGGATAGAACTTATGAGCAAAATTCTGGCGTCCAAAGTAGCTGATAAAAAGTAGCTAATAACTTGACATAACAATGGCCGACTCTTGGTTTCCGGAATAATTTCTTGATTTATTATGAAGGAATGCATTAAATTATTGACTTAATATTTCCTTAATACATAATGTTACCTGTTTTACAATGTATTTTACATTAAAATATGTCACCAAATAAAATATTTATTGTTTATTAACCACAAAAACACCTGTCAACGCCAACTTCACGTCAGAAATTGTAAACAGTATGTGACGTCAGTTCCGTCGCAGATCAGATGCATGTAAAATTATATACAGTTAGACCGCTTGGTTTCACCTCCTGCAATCCAAGAAAAACCCGATGCCATCCGTCTTTGCTTAATGTCATTCGATCTTAGTTCCAACTCAGACGAACCATTTAAGCACGGAACCACTGGCTGATTCAGTTACGTGACAAGAACCTATGCACAACCTGTGAACGAGAGAAAGACAGCATATTTCTAGAATCTCAAACCATTCCTAAACAAATCAACAGAACAGAACCTTTTTGCGAACGAACCAACTGACTGTTTTATAGGAGCTACCTTAGGCGTAACCAGGGGGTTTTAAAGTATTTAAATATCTTTCAGTTTAACATATATAAATGAATTGTGAAGGTTTAAAAAAAACCGTAACAAGTTCTCCTTAATATCATAGAGTCGAACAATATGAATTATGAATCAAGCGGCGAACCAACATATTGGCACTCGGACAGAAATAAAATCCCCGATTTGGTCAATTTTGCTGTAGTTAAGAACATCCCTAGGTCTAATATAAAAGCTACATCATGCCACGAATTATCATCTGATCACTCGCCTACACTATTCACAGTTGGAACCCAGGTATTTGTTAAAGAAATATCTTCCTCACTTCATACCAGACGCACACACTGATCTATCAGTGTGTGCTTCACACACTTCAAAATTCAGATCTATCCTGGAGAACAAGGTGTCTCTAGACATACCACTAAAAACCAAAGATGACCTTTTTCTTGCTGTGGAACAACTAACTACAAATATCCAATCAGCTGCCTGGCAAGCAACTCCAACAATACAAGATAAATGCATAATAAATAACTGCGAACAAGTAGTCAAAGAAAAAATGTTGCTAAAGAGAAGATTGAGGAAAAGATGGCAACAGACCAGAGATCCTGCTGATAAGCGTAGATTCAATAGTGCATCAAGGGAATTAAAATAGCTGTTTGAAGACCTCAAAAACCAATCAATTCAGTGATTGGTTTGATCTACTTGGAAAATTTAGATTCCACTAAAGATAGTGATTATTCGCTATGAAAAGCCACGAGAAAAATGACACAACCTCAGAAACCGTCACCTCCAATCAGAAAATCGGAGAGAGAATGGGCTCGTAGTGCACAAGAGAAAGCAAGTTGTTTGATCGAGTAAAATACGCCAAGATTATGCAAATACTAAAAGAAGTAGGAACTGACAACCAAGATCTAAAAATAATTAGAAACTATAGAAAGAGTGAGGCACTACAATTACCTCGGCTCCATAATAAATGAATAATGGACCAACAACCAAGAGATAAGAGAATACAAATGAAGAGGTCCTGAGAAGAATGAAGAAGAACCGAAAGGTACTGACCACTATCAAATCTCCAAAGTTAGAATACTTCAGATACATGCAAAATGAATCCAGATATAAATTCCTACAAGCTGTTCTGCAAGGTAAAATATTTGAAATGCGAGGTTCAGGAAGAAGAAGAACATCATGGTTAAAGGATCTGAGAACCTGGTTCAACATTTTGCACCGCTTTTCCGCGCTGCTCCAGATAAGTTAAAGATTGCCATGATGATCGCCAACATTCGTCACGGATAGGCACATCAAGAGGAAGAATCCCTGATATGTAAAAATAATACCTTAATAATTTTTTTTTAATATACAATCTGATATATCTTCTCTTTGTAGGATATGGTAAAGGTGCCAAAGAAATCACCAATGAAGATATAGCTGCTCACGCTCTGATTTTCTTCTTTGCTGGCTTCGATGGCGTATCGTCGTTGATGTGTTTTACAATCTATGAATTAGCAGTGAACCCTGATATCCAAAATAGATTGAGAGAAGAAGTCGAAGAAACTTTTAGAGAATGCAACGGAAAGATAACCTACGAAGGTCTGTTGAAAATGAAGTACTTGGACATGGTTGTCTCAGGTAAAACTGAACATTTTTCAACCTAAATCTTAAAGTTTTCTTTCGTTACTCCTATACTCTTATAATAGCAGGGATTGCTCAAATGGCAGAGAATCTCAACTTTTTAACAGTCACTATATAAAATTAAAAATAATAGTGAGTTCATTAAAATGTTACGTATTCTCGGTTCTTCTATATGGAGTTTAGTCATGACTAAAGTCCGGATTATAAGCATGACAGAAAGGTCAAAATAAGCACTTATATAAGCAAAAAATGTCGCAAAAATAAGCAAAGTTTTTATGAAATAAGCAAGGTTCAAGAAAAAAAACCTGTAAGTAAACATGAATAATATAATGATATAAATATGAATATAGGGCATTAACATTAAATTACATTTATTTTTAATTTTCCTAGGTTTTATATTAACAATAAATAAAAAAATACAAAAGTGTTAAACTCTAATATAACAAAAAAAAATTTAAAAAAAATTAACATAATATATTTTTTATTCATGACCATCAGCATAAAAACAATTAACAATAATATGTTTTTCAAAATTTTCTTGTAAAAAGCTGTCTTCTATTTGTATAAATATATAGAAAAAGTTCTTTCAAAATCTACAGATGTGATTGGTGCGTATTTAAATTTAGACAAATGTACCGATTCGAAAAGTAGTTTACAACAATATAATAAATTTGGGCTGTCTGCAGACAAATATTAGTTTATTACATGGATAGGTATAACGATGGGTTTTCTCGTTTATGTCCTAAGCCTAAAGGATTAAAATCCATATGGTTTATTGAATTATTGGAGTTTTCTAGCTCTGTATACTTCATAGTATTTTGCTTAAGACAGGAAGTATTATACATGAAATTTAACTATAGTTTATCCTAAGAAGTAAAATAAACAAAGATAAGCAACGTATCTTTAAAATTAGCATTTTTACTAAAAATCCTAATTATAAGCAAAAAAAGTAAAAGAAAGCAAAATGCTTATAATCCGGACTTTAGTCATGACTGAAGGGTCACTGAAGGGACTTGAAGCGATCTGCTTTAGGTGCATATTGAAGATGTCCTGGACAGATAAAGTTGTCAATGAAAACGTTCTCTACAGAATGGGTAAAGAGCATGAACTACTTATTATCGTAAAATGTCGCAATCTGGAATACCTGGGCCATGTAGTACATAATACGGATATGTCTTACTTAGGACCATACTTCAAGGTAAAGTGCATGGAAAAGGGATCCAGGAAGAAGAATAGTATCCTAGCTGCATAACCTACGAAAATTGTTTAACTAACCACTACTTAACCTTTAAAATAGCTGTCAAAATGGCCATATTAGTCTCCAACGTCCCTAACGGAGAGGCACCATAAGGAGAAGTCTTGACAAATGTATAAAATAATTCCAATCCTACAACGATTGTGATTAATTTACGTTACCTGTTACGAAAATAAAATGATATAGAAATTAGTTTTAAAACAGTTCTACTAATATGTTGCCTTTTTTCAGAAACTTTACGAAAATGGCCAATCGCTGTAATGGCTGACAGACTATGTACCAGACCTTACACCATCCCTCCTGCAACACCAGACGAAAAGCCCCTTTATATTGAAAAGAACACAGTTATTCTTTTTCCCATATGGCCGATACATAGGGATCCGGCATTCTACGAAAACCCTGACAGATTTGACCCAGAAAGATTCAACGACGAAAACAAGTCAAAAATAAACCCGTACACATACCTTCCCTTTGGCATTGGTCCTAGGAACTGTATAGGATCTCGATTTGCTCTTTTAGAAACGAAAGTGGTGCTATTTTATCTTTTGGTCAATTTTATAATTGAACCTTCGGCAAAACTTAACGTACCATTAAAAATATCCAAGAAACAATTCAATGTTACAGCAGAAGGCGGATTTTGGTTTAACTTGAAGAAAATAAAAAAATAAAATATGCCAAGAGGTACATACCTATTACAAAACTAAACATTGTAGAATATGCTATTGTATTTGCTTTTCAATATTGCTGTGTAGGTAGAATACTTGCTTTAAGATTCTAGAAAATAAAATCTATAGTTGCGAGAACCTAAAATATGTCGCATTTTTCTTTTTAAACGTTAGTTTTTCACAACCTTTGTCTTTTTTGTAACACGGTTGATAAAGGTTTTTCTGATTCCACTTCGTCTTAGCAATTTTAAAGTTTTCATATCTTCATCATAGCTACTTCTGACATCATCATGGAGACGAGAGATCATGAATTCCGTTATACATTTGAGGCAGAAGTAGCTGGGACAGTCTAGACATGATAACATCTATACTATACGATCTACCGAACTTCCCCAAAATCAAACAGCTTGCCTTTTGGTGGTTGATATTGAATGAATTAGATTTGACAAGCTCAGATAGTGTTCAGGGAGAAGTGATTGGCTTCGATTAAAGTTACGTACCTTAAAAAAACTTTTAAAAATCGAGTAACTTTTGTATTTTATATTTGCAGTTTACAAGGGGGCAAAATATATTGAATAACCCTGTACATTCATTTGGGCCGACCGATCGGCTCTGTCCGTCATATAGCTGACCGACTATAATAACTGTTATTTATATTCAATTTAGAATGTGTGTACTGAATCAGCTTTAGTAAATGGATTTAATTACCTTCGTAGAAAAGCAACTTTGGTACCCTCTCAGTAACCGCAGTATGTTTCTCTACACAATCACAGAAATTAACTGTGAAAAATCTAGCTTTAGTAAATTCAAAAAGATTTTTAGCGCTGCCTCTTGGACTATCTTTTTGAATTTACTAAAGCTAGATTTTTCACAGTTAATTTCTGTGATTGTGTAGAGAAACATACTGCGGTTACTGAGAGGGTACCAAAGTTGCTTTTCTACGAAGGTAATTAAATCCATTTACTAAAGCTGAAATTCAGTACACACATTCTAAATTGAATATAAATAACAGTTATTATAGTCGGTCAGCTATATGACGGGACAGAGCCGATCGGTCGGCCCAAATGAATGTACAGGGTTATTCAATATATTTTGCCCCCTTGTAAACTGCAAATATAAAATACAAAAGTTACTCGATTTTTAAATTATGATTTTTTGATATATATATATATATATATATATATATATATATATATATATATATATATATATATATATATCT
Source organism: Diabrotica virgifera virgifera (assembly GCF_917563875.1). NCBI lineage: Eukaryota > Metazoa > Arthropoda > Insecta > Coleoptera > Chrysomelidae > Diabrotica > Diabrotica virgifera. The sequence continues at coordinate 251,085,544 of NC_065443.1, read as the reverse complement.
TGTCGAAACCCAAAAGACTCCATTTTCAAACAAATAAATGTTTAAAAATAATAAAATCTTTGGATTTCTTAGTTCGGAAACAGATATATATATATATATATATATATATATATATATATATATATATATATATATATATATATATATATATATATATATATATATATATATTTATATATACAAACAAACAACTAGTTTATTAGGGTTGCAGTCAGAAGGTTGGCCAGGATGTTAAAGAAACACTCTTTTGACTTTTTGTCTAGCTTTCGGAATGGTTTTATTCCTTTTTCAAGACTCTGTAATATGGATAAAAAGAAATATGTAAATTTTTCTATAAAATATCACAATTCGTCAGTACAACTTACTAGTCGTTGAGATTATTCAAAAGCTTTATGACCCTCAACAATACTAACACAAACATAGAATACAGAAAATAATGGACAAAATACATTCTAAAATTTGATAAGGATGGTAAATTTTATATTTATTCTATGACATCTTTTGATGGTGTGTTTTAACTCTGATACATAGAGAACAGAAAGAAAAAACAATCAGATTAAAATGTAATTAGGTGTTCTTAATATTGTATTTATTTTCAAAAAACCCAAGAGGACCATACTGGGTAATTTTTATTTTTAAATCTGTCTTAATGGTATGCAACCTGTTATGCACACAGATGTATTGTGTAGTGCATATGTATAATAAATATTTATTTTATCAAAAATAAAATAAATATTTCTATATAAACAAACAACTAGTTTATTAGGGTTGCAGTCAATAAAAATTTTTCCCAGCCAGAAATAGTGGATGTGTGAGTTATTCGTAAGGGGATTTTTCCACATTCTCTATTTCATTTGTTTGATTTCGTACGAGTGGTCGTTAAACCAGTACCAGTGGATCTTTTGATCACTGAGTGTGTTTCAAAGATCTACATCTTTTGTTTTTTCATATATATATATATATATATATATATATATATATATATATATATATATATATATATATATTATATATATATATATAGACTGACTATTTTTTTAAATGAGAATTGGGGTCTAGTGCTAGATTATTTGAAAGGTTATTCAATTCCCTATTCAGTAATATAAACATTAACGTACCAATACAGAAGTAAAAACTTCGAGATGCATTCTGGTATAAAATCGTTTATTTAAAACTATAAAATATCATGGATTGCAAAACGTTTTCGTTCTATACAGAACATCTTCAGTGCCTAGAATGAAGTATTTCCACGTTAGTTTAAAGCAAAAGGTTCAAATTGTGACTGTTAAAATGAAAAATGTGGGAATACTTACATCCTTCCGAGTAGTTTGAAACTAGCACACTGTAAATAGTGTTAACCTCATCGTATATGGTTTACATAATATAATATATTAAAATTTTATGACTACAAGTCGATGTTGATTGATAAAGTGGAACACATGCTAAAAGGGTGCCATGGTTCCCTGCTCGAAGATGCTAGGTACTTGCCAATTCAATGGGCACAGACCAACTGAGAAATTAGGAAGTGGATATACAATTTGACAAGAGTGACATGACATGACAAGATAAAGCCAATTTTGGTTAAAGTTTCATTTGATTTTGGATTTTTCAATAAAATGCAAAGGTTTGTCTGCAAAAATAATTTAAATTATTTGAATAATAAAATCTACTGTAAAGTTTAAATTAGCAACTCTCTATTCCAGAATAACTTATAGATTCATTAAATTTAATGCAGATATATTTCATGGTTTAAGTTGTGACGTCATCGAATGTGAAATGACGAGATGAAAGTTGAGTTTTGTTGAAACAAGGAAATACACTACATAATAAAAGATAATTAGACTTGCGTGGAGAAACAAAGCTAAACAAACCAAAAAACCAGAATTTAAAAGTATTTTTATGTGATGTACTGTTGGTTGCCTAACAAGGCAAGCAGGCAACAGGTTGAAGGTAAACGGTAGAATATTGCGAGAAAACAGTATAATTACCATGATTAATTATATAGGGTGTCCAAAAATTGTTTTTAAATAAATTAATTGTTTAATTAATAATTCAAATTTTTTTGGACACCCTGTATAAATAATGATATTGATTTTTATAGTACTGTATACAGAATTGAATAAGCTTTCAAATGAGCTAGCACACGACCCCTATTCTCATTTAAAAAAATAGTCGATTACGTCATCTGCTTTGATGCTTTTATACCATTTATATTAGTTATTTTTTGCACACTATCTCTTGTGTCTTTTGCATATAGAGTATATTGGAGTTGTATTTCTAGTATAGGTTTTGTAATAAGATTTGTTGTTGATCTTGTGTCTTTTGCATATAGAGTATATTGGAGTTGTATTTCTAGTATAGGTTTTGTAATAAGATTTGTTTGTTGGTGGGTAAGTCTTCACTGTCAACAGAGATAATATTTCTGGTTGATAACAATTTAACGACATGAAGTTTGACGAAGTTCCTTTGAAGTGGCTTCCTCCTATCCCCCAGTTGATTGGTAGTTACTGCGCGGAAGCTAAGATTAACGGGTACCTTTCCATGCTAATTAGATAAGATTTGAAAATATCTTCTCTTTTGAACACATTTTATTTGTTTAATTTATTCTATAATATTATGTTTACTGCTGCTCTGGTACATACTCCTAATCTTACGCTTATAAGAATGTAATAAAAAATTAAATAACTAAAAAAACTAAAAAGTAATAAAAAACAAAACGTTTTACTATGCAATTAATAAAACTAATAATTTTAATTATAATTAAATCAAATAATTTAAAAATAGTTTATGGTTGCAAATGTTCTGTAAAATATCAATAAAATCATTTAATGACTTTACCTGATGACAAAATTGTGTGTTTTACCGTTACAAATTGAGTGCTTAGAAGGACTCTCAAAATTTGCCGTTTTCTTCGTAAAGCATTGGTTCTGAACTTGTGTATGCCTCGTGTTACTAATTATGAATTAATATTAAGTTTACTAGGTATGTCTCAGAGCACTAGCACAACCACCACAACGGTTTCGTTGTTATTGTCATCAACGTGGCCACTCCCGTATCAGATGCCAACTAGTGGGAAGTATAAAGTATGGCACTTAAACACATAACAAAATCTTAAATTTACTTAAAAAATAAAACGCAATCTATGTTCAGTTTGCACTTACGTAGATAAAAGGAAGGGAGGAAGGAAGGAAAGGAATAAAGGAAGGCCCAGAACGAGATGGCTGGATGACGTGCAAGACGACCTGAAAAACATGAACATATATATGACAAGAACATATGGAGAAGGGCACAAGAGAGATCTGAATGGAAGGGATTAACCAGACAGACAAAAACCCATCCAGGGTTATGATGAAAAAAGAAGAAGAAGAAGAACAAGATGTGGTCAGAATAGGACGAATGAGGGACACTTCATTACCTACTTTCCAACGAAACGCCCTTTGTCTTATAAGCGCGAGTTTTAATTTAATGTTAAAATTTGTCGTGGTATGCTTGATGATGATCATTATCATGATAATGTTAGTTGTCCATAGCCCTAACATGCTTTTTTAATAGTTAAGAATTATGTACCTACATAGCGTCACTATAATTGGGTTTTTTGCATTTATGAACTAAAATAAAATATTTGTTTATATTGTGTTTTTATTTCCTATCCATTTTATCCACAGACATTTTAGTAAAGATCTTAAAAAAATATAGATTAAAAAAGTATTAGCTGCAAAAATAATAAGAGTAAAATACTTCGGTAGAGGTTTCCGTAGTGATAGACTTTCGGTTGAAATGTTGAAACCATTATAAAAAAATAAGTGTCATTAATGTTTAGTATGTTTTCTACAGTCTTTCCATTACGGTGCGAGCTCCATGCAGTTTTATGGGCATTAAATTTTTTGATAATTAACTATATTAAAATCACAATAAACATGCACTAGAAATAAACAAATCAAGACACGTTAAATGCTACGAGGAGCACTCCCGAATCATGATTTAAAATGTCGCACCTCCGCTCAAAGAGTCTCATAACTCAAAAAATTTTAAAATTGGTTTTATTGTACCAACAGTTTAATAAAACTATAAACTTTTATCGCCACGATGTCTATTAAGCTAGAATGACCATTTCATAAGGGAGCGATGAGACTTACCCAATATTTTTTTGCTATTTTATTGCTAATTTATTACGTCAATTAAAAATTTATTGCTTCATCCCCTTCAGAGGAACAGACAGGTGACCATTTCAGCTTAATATTAAGCTAGAATAGCCAACATTCATATATCCGGAACGAAAGTAGATAGAGAGTTGCTTCCGGTAGCCTATTTCATTGCTAATTAATTCCTAATTTATTACGCAAAATAAAATTTTATTGCTTCAACCCCTTCAGAGAAACAGGTGGCTATTCCAGCTTAATATTAAGCTGGAATAGCCAACATTCATATTTCCGGAACGAAGGTAAATAGAGGGTAGCTTCCGGCGGCATATTTTATTGCTAATTAATTGCTGAAAGATTGGGTATACAAGAATTTAAAAACTCACCCCCTTCAACCCCTACCGTTATCATCATTCCCCGGAATCCACAAAAAGTGAAAATAACCAGTTTAAAGACCTAAAACCAAGTGGGTATTTTTTGCTTATTAATTGCTACAGGCCTAAGCCAAAAATGAATGTTTTGCTTCCTCCCCTAACGAGCCACAATGGCTTCTGCGGTTTAATACTTAAGGCTACAATACCCAACACTCCTATCTCAGGAAAGAAAGCAGATATAGGGTCGCTTCTGGCAGCATATTTTACTTTTAATTAATTGCTGAAAGATGAGATATACCAGAATTTATACACTCACCCCCTCCAACCCCTACCGTTATCATCATTCCACGGATTTCACAGTGAAAATAACCAGTTTAAAAACTCAAAACCAAGCAGGTATTTTTTCTAGTTAACTGCTGCAGGTCAACGCCAAAAACCAATTTTTCGCTTCATCCCCTAACGAGAAATAATGGCTACTGCGGTTTAATTCTTAAGTTACAATACCCAACACTCCAATTTCAGGAACGAAAGTAGATAGAAGGTCGTTTCCAGCGGCATATTTTATTACTAATTAATTTCTGAAAGATATGGTATACAACAATTTACAAACTCACTCCCTCCAACCCCAACGTTGTCATCATTCCCCGGATTTCACAAAAAGTCAAAATTACCAGTTTAAAATCTATGACCAAGTGGGTATTTTTTTCCTAAGCAACTGCTACGGGTCTACGCCAAAAACTATTTTATTGCTTCATCCCCTAACGAGCAACAATGGCAACTGCGGTTGAATACTTAAGCTACAACACTCAATTCTCCTATTTCAGTAACGAAAGCAGATAGAGGGTCGCGTGCGGCGGCCTATTTTATTTCTAATTAATTACTTATTTATTACGCAAATTACAAATTTATAGCTTCAACCCCTTTAGAGGAACAGGTGGGTGTTGGCTATTAAGCTAGAATAGCCAACATTCATATTTCCGGAACGAAAGTAGATAGAGGGTAGCTTCCGGCGGTATATTTTATTGCTAATTAATTGCTGAAAGATTGGGTATACCAGAATTTACAAACTCACCCGCTCCAACCCCTACCATTTTCATCGCTCAACGGCTTTCACAGAATGTGAAAATTACCAGTTTAAAAACCTAAGACCAAGTGGGTATTTTTTCCTAAGCAACTGCTGCAGGTCTACGCCAAAATCTATTTTATCGCTTCATCTCCTAACCAGCAACAATGGCTACTGCGGTTGAATACTTAAGCTACAACAATCAATTCTCCTATTTCGGTAACGAAAGCAGATAGAGGGTCGCGTGCGGCGGCCTATTTTATTGCTAATTAATTACTTATTTATTACGCAAATTACAAATTTATAGCTTCAACCCCTTCAGAGGAACAGGTGGGTGTTGGCTATTAAGCTAGAATAGCCAACATTCATATTTCCGGAACGAAAGTAGATAGAGGGTAGCTTCCGGCGGTATTTCCGGCAGCAACAATGGCAACTGCGGTTGAATACTTAAGCTACAACACTCAATTCTCCTATTTCAGTAACGAAAGCAGATAGAGGGTCGCGTGTGGCGGCCTATTTTATTCCTAATGAATTACTTATTTATTACGCAAATTACAAATTTATAGCTTCAACCCCTTCAGAGAAACAAGTGGCTATTCCAGCTTAATATTAAGCTAGAATAACAAACATTCACGTTTCCGGAACGAAAGTAGATAGAGGGTAGCTTCCGGCGGTATATTTTATTGCTAATTAATTGCTGAAAGATTGGGTTTACAATAATTTACAAACTCATCCCCTTCAACCCCTACCGTTATCATCATTCCCCGGAATCCACAAAAACTGAAAATATTCAGTTTAAAGTCCTAAAACCAAGTGGGTATTTTTTTGCTTATTAATTGCTACAGGTCTAAGCAAAAAATGAATGTTTTGCTTCATCCCCTAACGAGCCACAATGGCTACTGCGGTTTAATACTTAAGGCTACAATACCCAACAGTCCTATTTCAGGAAAGAAAACAGATAGAGGGTCGCTTCTGGCGGCATATTTTATTTCTAATTAGTTGCTGTAAGATGGGGTATACCAGAATTTACAAACTCACCCCCTCCAACCCCTACCATTATCATCGTGCCCCGGATTTCACAAAGAGTGAAAATAACCAGTTTAAAGACTTAAAACCAAGTGGGTATTTTTTTCTTTAACTTCTGTAGGTCTACGCCAAAAACGAATTGTTTGCTTCATCCCCTAACGAGCAAAAATTGCTACTGCGGTTTATTACTTAAGCTACAATACCCCACACCCTATTTCAGGAACGAAAGCAGATATAGGGTTGCCTCGAGCGGTATATTCTATTGCTAGCTATTTTCTGAAATATAGGGTATACAACAATTTACAAACTCACCCCCTCCAACCTCTACCTTTATTATCACTCCCCGGATTTCACAGAAAATGAAAATTACCAGTTTAAAAACTGAAAACCAAGTGGGTATTTTTTTCCAATTAAGTGCTGCAGGTCTACGCCAAAAACCAATTTTTTGCTTCATCCCCTAACGAGAAACAATGGCTACTGCGGTTTAATTCTTAAGCTACAATACCCAACACTCCTATTTCAGGAACGGAAGCAGATAGAGGGTCGCTTCCGGCGGCCTATTTTATTTCTAGTTAATTGCTAATTTATTACGCAAATTAAAAATATTATTGCTTCAACCCCTTCAGAAAAAAAGGTGGCTATTCCAGCTTAATACTAAGCTAGAATAGCCAACATTCATATTTCTGGAACGAAAGTAGATAGAGGGTAGCTTCCGGCGGCATATTTTATTGCCAATTAATTGTTAAAAGATTGGGTATACAAGAATTTACAAACTCACCCCCTTCAACCCCTACCGTTATCATCATTCCCCGGAATCCACAAAAAGTGAACATAACCAGTTTAAAAACCTAAAACCAAGTGGGTATTTTTTGCTTATTAATTGGTACATGTCTAAGCCAAAAATGAATGTTTTGCTTTATCCCCTAACGAGCAACAATGGTTACTGCGGTTGAATACTTAAGCTACAACACTCAACACTCCTATTTTATGAACGAAAGCAGATAGAGTGTGGCTTCCGGCGGCCTATTTTATTGCTAATTAATTGCTAATTTATTACGCAAATTAACAATTTATTGCTTATGCAGGAAATGATGCAGGGACTCATGATAACGGTAGGGGTTTTAGGTGGTGAGTTTGTAAATTCTTGCATACACCATATAGTATGATACAATTGATCCAAATAATGACAGCCCAGATATTAAAAGTGAAAATTATCCTCCAACACCAAATTGTTCTGTATAGTCCACATAATGTTCAGAAAAAAGTCACACCATTTTGAGCATCGGGTTTGGGGGGGGGGAGGGGGGAGAAATCGGTAAATTCGTTTTTATATTTTTCGTCAATATTTCTAAAACTATGCGGTTTAACATGAACAACCTTCTATACAAAAATGTTCTACATTAAATTCTAAATAAAAAAGGCCATATGCATAATCCTTCTAAAATGAACGGTTCCAAAGTTACGGAGGTAGTATAGTATAATTGGTCCAAGAAAAGACTTCCAAAGTAAAAGTTTTCCTCCAACACCAAATTGTTCTATATGGTCCACATATTGTTCAGTAAAAGTTACTCCATTTTGAGCGTCCGGTTTGGGGGGGGGGAGATGGAGGAGAATTCGGTAAATTAGTAGTTTTTTTACGCTTTTCGTTAATATTTCTAAAACTATGCTTTAGGGTAAACAATGTTCTATAAAAAAATGTCCTACATAAAATTTAAAACAAAAAAGGTCTTATACATAATTGTTATAATATCAACGGTTCCAGAGTCACGGAGGGTAAAAGTGGAGGTTTTCGATACTTTTTATATCATTTGGGCAATTGATGATGATTTTGGATGGTGAGGTTGATGTTTCTTCAAGTGCTTATCACTAACATACCATCGGCCACTGAAATAGCAAATTTTATTTACAAAACACAATCCTGTTAAAGCAAATTTCTTTCATCAGTAATATTACAAATTACCCAAAAATATAAATAGTATCGAAAATCTCCACTTTTCACCCTCCGTGTCTCTGGAACCGTTGATTTTATAACAATTATATATAGGAACTTTTTTGTTTTAAATTACATGTAGAACATTTTTTTATAGAACCTTTTTTACGCTAAAGCATAGTTTTGGAAATATTGACGAAAAACTTAAAAAAGCTAATATATTTTTCCTAATAGCTATAATTTCCCGACCTTTCCCCCATCGCCCCCCCCAAACCGGACGCTCAAAATGGTGTAACTTTTTACTGAACAATATGTGGATCATATAGAACAATTTGGTGTTAAAGGAAAACTTTTATTTTGGCTGTCTGGGTTAGGCCATTTTGGACCAATATATATATATATATATATATATATATATATATATATATATATATATATATATATATATATATATATATATATATATATATATATATATATATATATATATATATTTGTTATAGTCAAAGCCCGAATTTCAGGCACTCCTAGGTTTGACTAGGCAATCCTCAGGTCTGACTGACGGTCTTGGTCAAAGCCCGAAATAAATTACCGTTTCGGCCTTTGACTAGTCAAACCTAGGAGAGACTACGTTGGTCAGGCAAAGGTCGAAATTTAATTTTATGAAATCGGGGTTTGACTAGTCAAACCCCTATCAGGTCATTTTTTAATTATAATGTTTATTACTTTCACTATATTGTCGTAATTAAAATAAAAAAAATAGTGTTTATTCTCGCATACAACACGTTTGACCTTTTACACTTACATGGTTTTGAAAAGCATTTCTTATTCCAGTGGCATTTTATAAATCCTTGTCCTCTTAATTTAGAATATTTTGTACTAATTTCCCTTTAGAGACAGCTTAATGTCTGGAACACCTTCGAAATTAGGAAAATTCTCTTTGCATTCTCTTATTTGATTTCTTGAAAAATGTGTGTTTATTGTTCCGTATTTCATATCAACTCTATATAAACCGTCAATTATTGTTTTATTTGTATGATACCCAAAATATTTCGAGCATCTACTTGGCACGCGTTCGAGCATGCGTTGTGCACTGACAGAAAATATTAAAATAAAGGAAATGCGATTGAAGGTCTTGATGACCAGCCTATAATATTATGAAACAATTATGTGAAAAAAACGCCCTCCAATTTTGATCGGAAAAACTGTAACAATACCTATCGCCAGCTTTGATAGAGCCAAAGGAGATGCTTGAAATATTTTGGGTACCATACAAGATAAAACAGTTGACGGTTTATATAGAGTTGGTACTAAATACGGAACAATAAACATAGTTCTTTCAAGAAATCAAATAAGAGAATACAAAGAGAAATTTCCTAGTTTCGAAGATGTTTCAGACGTTAAGCTGTCTCTTTGTTTAAAAGAAATTAGTACAACAGATTCTAAATTTGGAGGACAAGGATTTATAAAATGCTACTGCAATAAGAAATACTCTTCCATATTACGTAAGTGTAAAAGGTCTAACGCAGGGGTGGGCAAATAATTTTAAGCGCGGGCCAAAATAAAATTTTCAAAATGTCTCCCGGGCCGGAGACTTATACCATACCCAGTATGTACGCTGCGCACACGCTAATGTTTTTGGTGGATGTTTTTCTCTGTCCAAGAAATTTTTTTGACAACAATACTATAAGTATCATTTTAAAGTATTTGGACAAAGATAATAATAATAAACTGTTAATAATAGATAATACTAATAATACTTAAATTGTCATAGTTGGGTATGGGTGTACATGCCAACCATCTGTTCCCAGTAAAATTACAAAATTTTTAATGTGGTCCATTATATTAAGCCATACCAGGGATCCAGATAAAAAATGAAATTCAGAAATTCAAGAGCAGCCTTTATGAAGATAAGGAAATTTCTGAGTAACCAAAGATTCAATCTGCAAATCTGATATCGAATGATAAAACGTTATGTCAAGTCAACCATCATCGACGAAATTCAAAGGAGACAACTGATCTGGTATGGTCATGTAGAAAGAATGGACGACGACAGGCTGCCAAAACAAATTTTAAAATTGGCGCCAAGGGAAAGAAGAGAGGAGGGCCGAAACAATCCTAGCTCTGTGGCATTCAGAAGGTAATGTCAAAAAGGAACCTTCACCCTGGCGAACGCAACGACGCGACGGACGAACGAAGCTGGAAACTGGAAACCGGAAGGCAGAGAACCCTATAAAAAAAACCGGGATAATAATAAAAATGGTATGTCCAATCTATTCCCGTTTATTGGATTGTTAATGCTGACTTAATGAGAAAGCAGGAAGCTTTTGAAATGTGGCTTTTTAGGAGAATTTTGGAAATACCATGGACCAATCATTTTACGAACGAAATGGTGAGAAACCATTAAAAGGAGAAAAACAGCAAGGAGAAAGGGCACATACTTAGAAATGATAAGTACGTTGTTGTAAGTTGTTGCAGCAGCTGATTATGAAGGGTAAAATCGAAAGAAAAGGGTCCTGGTAGACGGCAAATTTAATACCCTGGCCGAAAGATATTCGCGACTGGACCGGGTTAAAAATAGATGCTTTTAAGAAAAGCAGAAGGTAGAGATTCATTTCATTGAACACTACGAACACTAATTGTTGATTTCAACAAAATCGCATAAAAGAGATGAAAAGCGTAGGCGAAAAATTTCGGACCAATGCTTTTTAAATGCATTCCTTTTTTCGAATCCTGAGAAAACTAAAAAATATTTTTGAAAAATTTAAACGCAGAATGAAAGATTACATTATTAACGAGGGCCGAAAATCCCTTAAAATAAACAAACAGTTTCTTTTAAATGAGATATTTGAAATTAAAAAACACATTAAATTTTCTCTTTTTTTTTCACCTCTGTGACTTATTAAAATAAACATAGAAGTTTTCAGGGACTTTCGGCCATCGGCAATAATGTAATATTTCATTCAGCGTTTAAATTTTTCAAAAATACTTATTAGTTTTCTCAGGATTCGAAAAAAATAAATGCATTTAAAAAGCATTGCGCCTATTCTCTTAAAAAAAATGCTTGCGGGATTTCTCAACGGGCCGGGAAAAGTAAGCAAAAGGGCCGAATCGGGCCCGCGGGCCGGCTTTTGCCCACCCCTGGTCTAACGTATTGTGCAACTCTAAATGTCATAATGCCTCAACATGTGAGAATAAACATTAATTTTTTTATTTAAATTACGACAATATAAAAATAATAAACATTAAAATTAAAAAATGACGTTTTATTAAACCCAATCTAACAAATTACGACCTTTTAATAGCTGATCGGGGTTTGACTAGTCAAACCCCGACTTCATAAAAATAAATTTCGACCTTTGACTGACCAACTTAGTCTCTCCTAGGTTTGACTAGCCAAAGGCCGAAACTGTAATTTTATTTCGGGCTTTGACTAAGACCGTCAGTCAGACCTGAGGATTGCCTAGTCAAACCTAGGAGTGCCTGAAATTCGGGCTTTGACTATAACATATACACTAACTTCGTAACTTTGGAACCGTTCATGTTAGAAGGATTATGTATAGGACCTTTCTTATTTTAAATTTAATGTAGAACATTTTTGTGTAGAAGGTTGTTAATGCTAAACTGTATAGTTTTAAAAATATTGATGAAAATCCTACAAAAACTACGAATTTACCCCCCCCCCCCTCACCCCCAATCACGACGCTCAAAATGGTGTGACTTTTTTCTGAACATGAATGTGGACCATATAGAACAATATGGTGTTGGAGGATAACTTTCACTTTGGATGTCTGAGTTTGGCCATATATACCATGGGATATGCCATGGGATACCATACTAATATTCCATCAATTAATTACCAATAAAACAATTAAATAGATACTTCTATCTATCTATTTTCCTTCCTGAAATATGAGTCTTGGGTATTGTAGCTTAAGCATTAAAACTTAGTAGCCATTGTTGCTCGTTAGGGCATCAAGCAAAAAATTCATTTTGGCGTAGACCTGCAGCAATTAATTAACAAACAATACCCAAGTGGTATTAGGTCTTTAAACTCGTTATTTTCACTTTTTGTAAAAAGCAGGGGACGAAAATAACGGTAGGGGTTGGAGGGGGTGTGTTTGTAAATACCTCATCTTTCAGCAATTAATAAGCAATAAAATATGCCGCCGGAAGCGACCCTCTATCTGCTTTCCTTCCTGAAATAGGAGTGTTGGGTATTGTAGCTTAAGTATTAAAACGTAGTAGCCATTGTTGCTCGTTAGGGGATGAAGCAAGAAATTCATTTTTGGCGTAGACCTGCAGCAATTAATTAGCAAAATGTACCCACTTGTTTATAAGTCTTTAAACTTGTTATTTTCACTCTTTGTGAAATCCGGAGAACGATGATAACGGTAGGGGTTGGTGGGGGTGAGTTTTTAAATTCTTGCATACCCCAGCTTTCAGCAATTCATTAGTAATACAATATGCCGCCGGAAGCGACCCTCTATCTGCTTTCGTTCCTGAAATAGGAGTGTTGGGTATTGTAGCTTAAGTTTTCAACCGCAGTAGCCATTGTTGCTCGTTAGGGGATGAAGCAATAAAATCGTTTTTGGAGTAGACCTGCAGCAGTTGCTTAGGAAAAAATACCCACCTGGTCTTAGGTTTTAAACTGGTAATTTTGACTTTCTGTGAAATCCGGGGAATGATGATAACGGTGGGGGTTGGAGGGGGTGAGTTTGTAAATTGTTGTATACCATATCTTTCAGAAATTAATTAGCAATAAAATATGCCGCTGGAAGCGACCCTCTATCTGCTTTCGTTCCTGAAATTGAAGTGTTGGGTATTGTAGCTTAAGAATTTAACCGCAGTAGCCATTGTTTCTCGTTAGGGGATGAAACAAAAAATTCGTTTTTGGCGTAGAGCTGCAGCAGTTAATTAGAAAAAATACCCACTTGGTTTTAAGTTTTTAAACTGGCTATTTTCACTCTTTGTGAAATCCGTGGAACGATGATAACGGTAGGGGTTGAAGGGGGTAAGTTTGTAAATTCTGGTATACGCTGTGAGCTCGTACGTAGAGGGGATATTTATAAATTCGCGAGCGCCAGTAGTGGCAAGTCTGTAAACGTTTACCGGAAATTTGACATAAATGTCAAAGTGATTAATTTAAAATTAAAATTAAAAACATTAATTATAAAAAATATTAGTTGGTCAAAGCTGTGGTATATATTTTTACCTTAAATATTCTTACGTTTTAAATACTGAATTTACGTTTTTTTAATGTTCCGTAATATGTAATTATAAATTAATCTTAGCGCCATCTACACGATAATTGTGAAAGTATCCGAAGTAAGAAATTAATATTTCATCAATAGAACGACAAAATGATGAGCAAAATCTTAAAAAAATCTATTACAATTTAATTACTTTTTAGCGTTTTAAATATTAAGCGATAACAATTAAATAATAAATTTAAAAATTACCAGTAAAAGTTGAATTAGTAATCCGCCAGGAGCGACACCAGCGAAGCTCAGAGCGTATACCTATCTTTCAGTAATCATTTAAAAATAAAATATGCAGCCAGAAGCGACCCTCTATCTGCTTTCTTTCCTGAAATAGGAGTGTTGGGTATTATAGCCTTAAGTATTAAACCGCAGTAGCCATTGTGGCTCGTTAGGGGATGAAGCAAAACATTCATTTTTGGCTTAGACCTGTAGGAATTAATAAGCAAAAAATACCCACTTGGTTTTAGGTCTTTAAACTGGTTATTTTCACTTTTTGTGGATTCCGGGGAATTATGATAACGCGTAGGGCCTGAAGGGGGTGAGTTTGTAAATTCTTGTATACCCAATCTTTCAGCAATTAATTTTTTTTTTAAGCTCCATTTAATTTACAATCTGTTATCACTCGTAACAATAAGTAAATTTTATGACAATTATTAGAAGAACAAATGACATGTAGGAATTCTCTCCAGTGAGAGGCTTCCTTTAACATATAATTAACAAACTAAGTTAATAATGTAGTGGTAAATGTTAATTAATTTTATTTAAATCTGTTTAATAAGTCTGTAGGCTTAAAACGCTTTAGTCGACGCACTTCATCGTTGTCATTAAACAGTTCGCGCACTAAGTGATTAGAATGAGCACTAGTTTTGTTTTTGTATTTTTCACTGTACTTTGTGACTTCAGTTTTTACGGATTGAACTTGTAGGTCTTTTTCTATTATGTTGTTCGAAACATACCACGGAGCATTGACTATAATTCGAAGAACTTTGTTCTGGAATCTTTGTAGGATTTCTAGGTTTGAATTGCTAGCAGAACCCCATAATTGAATTCCATATGTCCATATTGGCTTCAGTACGGCTTTATATATTAAGAGCTTATTTGTGAGATTTAATTGTGATTTTCTGCCAATAAGCCAGTAAAGTTGTCTTAGTTTGAGACCCAATTGTTTTCGTTTTGTAAATATATGTGTTCTCCATGTTAATCTTCTGTCAAGATGTAAACCTAAATATTTGACTTCATTTCTCTGAGTAATCATTTGATTATTTAATAACACTGCTGGACATATACCTCTTCTTAGTGTAAAGGTAACATGGGTTGATTTGGTCTCATTAACTCGAATTTTCCATTTTTTTAACCATGCTTGGATATTATTAAGGCTGGCTTGTAAGTTTCTTGAGGCAGTTACTGGATCATGATGTGAGGCGAGTATTGCAGTGTCATCTGCGAAGGTTGCTGTTATTGTAGTTCTTGAAGTTGGTAGATCTGCAGTAAAAAGCTGGTACAGCATTGGTCCTAACACGCTACCTTGCGGTACTCCTGATTTTATTTGGTGTAATTCTGAATATTCTGAATGGTATTTAACTGAAAAGAATCTGTCAGATAAGTAAGAATTTAGAAGTTCATAATACGGATGAGGCAATAGGTTTTTTAGTTTATAGAGTAGACCTTTGTGCCAGACTTTATCGAACGCTTGGCTTATGTCAAGAAACGCTGCTGAGCAATATCGCTTATTTTCAAAGTCGTTGCTGATATGTTTTACTAGTCTATGGACTTGCTCTATGGTTCCATGTTCTTGTCTAAACCCAAACTGATGATCTGGTATGAGATTTTTGCTATCTAGTATTGTCTTGATGCTTTTCATTATTAATTTTTCCAGCACTTTGGAAAGCACAGGCAGTAAACTTATTGGCCTACATGATGTTAATTCCTCTAGTTTTTTTCCTGGTTTTGGGATCATAATTATAACTGCCATTTTCAGTTGTTGCGGAAAATAATTTAATCTTATTATTGCATTATAAATTTGTAATATTGCCGTTATTCCTTTCTTTGTTAATTTTTGTAGTATCCTACCCGTTATCAGATCATAACCAGGAGCTTTTTTAGGATTAATTTCTTTCATTATTACATCCTTAACTTCATTGTACTTAAATTTCGGTATGGGCAGCTCCATTTGGTAAGGTTCATTTAGTACCCTATTTATTTCCTCCAATTCTTCAGGTGTTGATTCCAAGCTGTTTGGTTGAGAGATAGCCACCAAAGGCATCTGCCTTCTCTATGTTATTTCTTGCCCATTTGCCATTGCTTTTTCTTACTGGTGGTATTAGTGTCTGAGGACTTTTTAGTTTCCTTGTGGCTTTCCATAATGAGTAGTCGGTGGCTTCTGTTGGTGTAAGCTCTTCTAAGTATCTTTGTATAGAATCATTTTTTACTTCAAGTAATATTTTTTTTAGTTCCCTTGCTGCTTTATTAAATTTATTTTTATTGCTCACTGTTCTGTTTTGTTGCCAATTTCTTCTTAGCCTTCTTTTCTCTGAAATTTTTTCTTTTATAGTTGGAGGGCAAGATTCTTTTCTTGTAGACTGTTTGTAGTTTGGAGTTGCTGCCCATGAAGCTTTCTGTATGTTTTTTATGAGGTTAGTTATCGCCCATTCAATATCTGCAGGTGTTTTTAATGGTATTTTTAAATTTATTGCTTCATCTAATACTTTTTGAAAAGTATCCCAATTGGTCTTTTTATTGCACAGAGCGGGTGGATTTGGATTCTGAGTTATATCGGAGTACATGTTCATAAGGACTGGAGTGTGATCCGAAGACATGTCTAAGCTGGATCTTGCTGTGACTAGTTTACTGTCAATTCCTTTTGTGATATAGAAATCAAGAAGGTCTGGTATTTTATAAGGGTCCGAAGGCCAATATGTGGGTTCTCCTGTTGACAGGTAGTTTAGATTATTGCACTGCATTGCAGTTAGTAGTTCACGACCCTTAGTAGTTGTAACTCTCGCACCCCATACTGTGTTTTTAGCGTTGTAATCTCCACCCGCTATAAATTTGTTTCCAAGCGTTTTGAAGAAAATCTCATAGTTGTCTCTTTTATTGTTGTGCTTGGGAGGGCAGTATACAGCAGATATTTTGGTGATTCCACTAACTCCTTCTATTGCAATGGTAGTGGCTTGCAGGTGATTTTCTGTCAATCTTTCCAGTTCGTGATGTTTGATTGAGTTTCTTATTAGTATTGCTGTGCCTCCATGTGCAGTCCCATCTGGATGGTTGGTAAAGTAAATTTTGTAGTTAACTAGGGCTAGGTGACTTTTATTTGTGAAATGAGTTTCAGTAACTAACATGACATCTATTTCATTGTTGGTTATGAAACTTTTGAGTTCATGAGTATGCTGGTTTAAGCCGTTTGCATTCCATAATGCTATTTTTAGTGTTTGGACCATTATGACCTATTTGAGACAAGAGCGGTGATAAGATTCATTATTGTTCCCATTTGCGTAATGAGATCTCTCATCATTGCTTTTAGGTCAGAGATATCATTAGGTTGACTTATACTATTTTGTTGGTACATAATGTTACCTTCTTGTTGATTATTTTGATTGGTTACCTGTGCATATGTCATTCCTTGTGTTGTAGCCCTGTTTCCTTTAGATGTTTGTCCATTTCGTTCTCTAAGTTTTGGATGCATTTTCTCTTGAAGTTGCTTATGTATAATACACCCTCTGTAATTTGCGGGATGCTGTTCTCCACAATTTACACATGTAACATTTTCATCTTTTATTTTCTTGGTACATTCTGAAGTGTGATGTGACCCTGTGCATTTTACACATCTGGATTCTCTATGACAAAAGTTTTTTGTATGACCGAATCTCTGACATTTGGTGCACTGTGGAATAACTCTTCTAGCATAAGGGGCTTCAATTGTAACTATCGAGTGTCCTAGTTTCTTGACATTATAGATATCTTTATTATTTTCTTTAATTTTTAGATTGACAAAGAACATGGGCAATGGATTTTTTGTTATGTTTTGTTTAACATTTCATATATTTAGAACTTCATGTCCAAGAGCTTCTATGTCCCGTTTAATATCGGCAGGATTTGTTGAATAATGAATATTTTTTACTACTATTCTAAAGGGCTTGCTTTGTTTAGACTGGTATGTATGATACTCTGTTTTTTTACTGTCCAATGCTTTCACTATAGTAGTATATGCTTTACTCGAAGTTGGTTGGATTCTTACTTGACTTTCACCCAGGGCTTTTAAGGTGTACTGATCTTTAGCAATTTCAATAAGAAGTTTATTTAAGGGGTTCATATCTTCGACACCGGATACAAATATCGGTGGTGGTTTGGGTTCTGTTTTTTCCGTTTCTGTTTTAGATTGGTCTATTTTATCCTCATCTTCTTCTTGGAGATTGTTATATATATTGCTGGTGCTGGTGCTAGGTTTAGACAACCAATAATCTTTTATTTTGGTTTGTCTTTTAGCGTTCCTGTTATCTTCAGGGCTTATTTGCCTTTTTTTGTAGTTCACTGTTTGCCATTCATTGTCCTGAGTAGTTGCAGGTGCAGTTAAACTGTTGTTTGTTCCAGGAGGGAAGTTGTTTTGGTTAAAGGGTTGTCCATTTATGGATTTTTGTGATAATGGCATAATTGGTTGCGTGTTTAGGTAAGATGTAGGTTGGTACAAAGGTATTGGTTGATTCACTAAGATTTGACCATTATTATCAGTAGGGACATGGTTTGGTTGCAGGTATGGATAATTTGTGTAATTATATGGACCTGTCATTTTTGACTCACTCTATATTTACCTAAGTCTTACTTTTACAAAAATTAACATCACAAGTTTTTTTTTCAAAAAACCGCTATCGGTTTTTAAATTTTTTATTTTTCTTATTTTTTGTGTTTTATATTTTTTTTTATTATATTTCTCATGTATTATTTTGTGAAAATCGTAATATCTATTGTTTATTTATTTATTTACTGAAATAATACTGACCGTTATTTTGGAACGTTGCTTCCCACCTTTACATTCACCAACAATTACAACACAAAAAGGTATAATGTTTTAACACAAAGTTCGAATGTTTATTACCAATTAGCACTAAACAATGTTTTTAGCGGAACAAACACTCTTGAAAACTACATAAGTCTTTCTTATGAAAGGAAAACCTTGCATGTTCAAGAACAATTTCTCCAAAAATTTTAAAATATAAAATATTAAAATAACACTAATGAATTTTGGACAAGGTTTGTTTATCACAACTTTTTTGTTGATCGACAACCGTTCACTTTGGCTGCTAATTGACGACTAGCAATTAATTAGCAATAAAATATTTCGCCGGAAGCTATCCTCTATCTACTTTCGTTCCGGAAATGTGAATGTTGGCTATTCTAGCTTAATATTAAGCTAGAATAGCCACCCGTTTCTCTGAAGGGGATGAAGCAGTAAATTTTTAATTTGCGTAATAAATTAGCAACAAAATAGCAAAAAAATATGGGGTAAGTCTCATGGCTCCCTTATGAAATGGTCATTCTAGCTTAATAGACATATCGTCGCGTGGCCATAGAAGTGTCACGTCTATGGGTCAAGTATTTATCGTTAGATGACACTAGTATCATTATACGATTATCCAAAATCAACGACGCGCCGGACACAAACAGTGTCACATATCGACTTGTGCAAAACACTTGTCCATCTAAGATGTGTATAAAGCGTCGTTTGTCGAGTTAAGGCAGTATAATATGTGATTACTTTATTCAAAACAATCTGCGTATGTGCTCAGGAAAAGTGACACATTTATCACTTATTTATCTTTCCTTTTGCAGCATTTTGTGTTTAATGTTGTTATTCTTTTCGTCAAGATATAAGAAATTTGACCTGACGCTGGTGGGATGTCCCTACCGATTTAGTATCATAATAAATAGTTGACGTTACTAATCCCTCAATTGTCTTTGCGACGGGTGGCAATAGTTTTGGAACAGCTACCAGGGCCGTACTTTATATTATTTACAGAACTGACTCGTTACCTATCAATGCAAATAAATTATTAAAATTAAAATTTCTAGACAATGTATTAAAAATTTTGTTTACTTTAGACGAATTAGTTTAGTCATCTGAAATTAACTTGCTTGGAATCAATTACAAACGATCACAAACAATTTTTATGTCCAATGCGCTCATTACATGAATTTTATGGAGTTAGATTATAATGTGTTTTATATCGTTTTCACTTTAAACAAAATGGACTTCCGATAATGCAGCTTTTTATCTTTAAATAAAAAAATTAAACAATCATTAGAAAGAGCATTAGTTAAAGATAAGATATACCTCTAATTATTATTCTATAGCTTTACACATAATTCTCGTGCTTATAGGTATTTAGGTAAAATTAAGTATCATTTATTTATCCAGAAAACATACATTATGGAACATTATGAAAGGGGGACAAACATATTTAAGTTTGACATTTGCACATTCAGGCAGTTATTTTCTTGCATTTAGATAGAAGGTTAGATCGCGAATATTCAAGTAAAATGTCTGAAGTCGGTGAAGCTAGTGCTAAGTGTAAAACACGTGTACATTTATCTGATGATGCCAAAGAAATTATTAGGAATGTTTATCAAACTGTGAAAGAAGATAATCCAAATCCAGAAGACGGTAAATTCCTCAAGACAACATCTCGACTGACAAGGGTGCCATATACAACAGTGTGGAAAATTGTTACGAATAGAATTCAACCTCGTAAAAAGCGGAGTGACTTTTCTACACATAAAGCAGTAAATGAAAAAGATGCTGAGGTAATTAGAAGAGCAATTTACAATTTCTATTCAAAGAACCTAGTTCCAACGCTTAGTATGATCTACGATCAACTTGTTAAAGACTATTCCATTACGTATTCGCCTTCAACTTTATCAAGATTTTTGAATCACATTGGTTTTCGATACAGGAGAATTAATAAGCGATCATTAATAATGGATTCTCCTCGTCTAATTAAATGGAGAAATGAATACTTGGATGCTATATCTAAATTTAGAGATGAAGAAAGACCGATATTTTATCTAGATGAAACATGGTTCGATACCCACGATACTGCTCAAAAAGGTTGGACAGACGATTCTATTAAATGTGCACCCAATTACCCAATTAATAGAGGTCAGCGAATAATTATTCTGAACATTGGATCCAAAAATGGCTGGCTTGGAGGGGAAAGTTTTTTACTAACGGCAAAAAACATTAAAGATTCAAAGCTGGACTACCATGAAAATATGACGAGTAGTTTGGTGTTTGAGAAACAATTTATTATAGACGAATTAGCCAAACGTGATGGTCATAATGTATTGCGATTACCTCCTTACTATTGTGTCTTCAACCCCATTGAATTAATCTGGAGCCAACTTAAGGAAAGTTTACGGCGAAACAACTGCTGTCCCAAATTTAGTAGCGAATCGGTGTCACATGTTGTAGAAGAAATAAAAAAGATTTCCCCAACACTGTGGCAAAATTGTGTTTCACATATTTTAAAAACGGAAGATCATTACAGAACATTAACCTCACATATTAAACCAATAATTATAACATTAGATAACGATTATATTGAAGATTACAGCGATAGTGACAGAGTTGTAATTTGTATTTATTTTTTTCTATCTAAACTTCAAATTTTATTTTTCTATGTTATTTTCTATGTTATTTTTTATTATGTTATCTTTTTAATTCTGATTTTTGCTACCACTCTTTTAATCTTTTATTGTAATTTTCATTAATTTCCTTAATTTCTTTAATTTGTTCATTTCTCTTATTTCATTGTACATAATAATATATATTTCATTGTACATAACTACATAGATATAAATACGTAATAAATATAATGATATGATATTTAAATTTATATTTATTATTCCAACCCCATTAAAATATTATATCTACTTGAAGACTTGACTTTTTTTTGTTAAGGGGATGGGTACGAACTTTCGGCTTTAAGCCGTTACGTTATTACCGAGGGCCGAAAGTCCCTGAAAACTTCTATAATGTTTATTTTAATTAGTTACAGGGGTGAAAAACTAAATTTAGTGTGATTTTTAATTTCAAATATCTCATTCAAAAGAAACTTTTAATTCATTCCAAGGGACTTTCGGCCCTCGGTAATAAAGTAATTTTTCATTCTGCGTTTAAATTTTTCAAAAATACTTATATATTAGTTTTCTCAGGATTCGAAAAAAATGATTACATTTAAAACACATTGAAAATTTTGACTGGCGTCAAAATTTTGCATTTGTTCCTTTCCCCTTAATTTTAGCGAATCCGCTCCTGGAGGGTTTGTTGTAGATAATAATAATGATATTATATTGTGTACTGCAAGTGTCACTTTTGATAAATAATATTTCGTAAATTTTTCGTTATTTTATTTGTATAGTGTTACAACTCAATTTTTTTTAATATTCTTAATATACTTAATACGCTATTTTATAGAGCTTCAAAAACCATTTTAACTGACTAAAATAGTTATTCTAATTTTAATCGTTTTTGAATTACACCCGAAAATGTTGTGAGACAAATAGGTCTGGATCCCGCGTATGAAAAAAAGTTGATTAATAGCAAGCTGAAAATTTGTTAATAGCTTAAGGGTGTCTAGTCGGATAAACTTTGATATATGGGAACACTGAAACAGGGGCAGTTTTAATTGTGGAACAGGTTAAAAATTTGGAACGGTCAGACCACGAAAACGGCACATTTATTTTGTCTGACAGAATAGAACTCTCCGAACAGAGATTAAACTCTCATGCAAAAATCAGACTGCTATTTATCACCTGTCATAATTCCTGTCATTTGACATATTCTACATGTTCCACTCATTAATACGCCCATTTGGTGATAAATAGCAGTCTGATTTTTGCATGAGTGTTTAATCTCTGTTCGAAGAGTTTAAGTCTGGTCTGTCGGACAAAATACATGTGCCGTTTTCGTGGTCTGACCGTTCCAAATTTTTAACCTGTTCCACAATTAAAACTTCCCCTTTTCCAGTGTTCCCATATATCAAAGTTTGTCCGACTAGACACCCTTAAGCTATTAACAAATTTTCAGCTTGCTATAAATCAACTTTTTTTTCATACGCGGGATCCAGACCTAAAACTTTAAACGTCGTTTTCTCGAAACTTTGCTTTTTTGACTTATGACAGTCTTTGAGCGGAGGTGCAATGTATAAACTTTGTAAATTATGATTTGTGAGTTAAAATGTATACAGGGTGTTTCATTAATAATTGTCCATATAGTAACTGGAGAAACCTTAGCACAAAATACGAAGATTTAACCTAAAACACTTAAATAAAATGTGGTTCCTTACTGAGTTACAGGGTGTTTTATCTAAAAATTTAAAAATTATTTTTGCTCAGCATTTTTAAATTATTCGACGTATTTATTTTAGTTCAATTTTTGGATTCTCCAATACTTTCTATAAAAATAATGTACTCTTCATTCGTAACGATAAAGTTATTAGTTTTCGAAATATTTGAAGTTAAAAATGAAACGACACGGTTATTTTGATCAGTGTATTGTGTCGCTTCATATTTAATTTCAAATATCTCGAAAACTAATCATTTTATCGTTACGAATGAAGAGTATATTATTTAAACAAAAAGTATTGAAAAATCAAAAAATTACACTAAAATAGCAATTTCGTCAGTGGCGTAGAATTTGGGAAGGGTAAACCAGTCACTATCCCCTGTCGTACGCCTCTGGTAGTAGCTAGAAACGTTTATTTATTTTAATTTAGTAGGGTGTAAAGTACCTACACTGTCTGCCAAGTATTATAAGGGTACGCCAAATAGCTTTAAAGTACTGGGTACAAATAATTTTTAAATTTTAATCATATGAATCGTATCATAAATAATTATTAATCAAAATAACTGTGCCGTTTCATATTTAACTTCAAATATCTCGAAAACTAATTACTTTATCGTTACAAATGAAGAGTATATTATTTACGTAGAAAGTATTGTAGATTTATTTTATTTAGCGTATGGCTTAGGTATATCACAGAATATAGTTAGATTTATGCATTGTACAATGCATCACAAACAGATGTCCAATTTTTTTATATATTCGATTGACCCTTCGGTTGCCATTACAAAGTCTATAGGGTCGCCTGTGTATGCTCTGCGTGGGCAGTCCTGAACAATGTGACTGATCGTCTGTCTTGCAGCGCCGCAGTCACAAGAAGGCGAGGGGAGTTTACCCCATCTGTGGAGGGAGTCGGCGCATCTTCCACAGTTTGTTCGAATTCGATTAAGGGCTGCCCAAATCTTACGGGGACGTTCAAATTCGCCAGGTTTCCCTATGATGTCCGGTAGACTATGGTAATGCGGATCTGTCCTACTTTCCCAATCTTCTCTCCATCGGGTATTTAAGTCAAAGTTGGATTGCTGCAGCGCTTGAGCAGATTGTAGAGGGGGTAACCTGGATCGGAGACGGTTTCCAAGAATATCGGGGATGTCGTTGTGGACTAGAAGCTGGCGACTGTCCATTATTTTGTTATATTCTTTAACCAATGCATGTTCGCGGCGTAGGTTGGGTGGTGCTATATTACTAAGGGTAGGTAGCCACATTGTAGGGGTGGGCTTAATTGTGCCTGTTATCATACGCATAGTACGGTTTAGTTGGGTGTCGACCAGGTGGGTATGCCTGCTATTTAGCCACACTGGAGCACAGTATTCTGCCACCGGATATATCAGGCCAAGAGCAGAGGATCTTAATGTTGATGCTGTGGACCCCCATGTAGTGCCGCAGAGTTTCTGTATTATATTGTTGCGTGTTTTCAATTTTGCTGCTGTTTTCGTCAGGTGTTCTCTGAATGTGAGCGTTCTGTCTAGAGTAACCCCAAGGTATTTCGGGTATTTATTGTGTTTTAACAGCTTGTTATTAAAATACACTCGCAATTCTCTGTTTGCCAACTTGTTGTTTAGATGAAAAGCTGATACTTCAGTTTTTGTAGTACTTGGCTGTAGTCTCCATTTCTTAAGGTATTCGCTGAGGATGGACAAGTCACTCGTGAGAGTGATTTCTGTAGTTTCTAAAGATTGGTGGCTTGTTGCAAGGGTCCAGTCGTCAGCATATCCAAACTTCCGAGATTCGGTTTCAGGCATGTCAGCAATATAGAGGCTGAAAAGTAAAGGGGCAAGGACAGAACCCTGTGGAAGACCATTGTTAAGTTTCATCTGTCTACTCGTCTCCTTTGCCATTATAACCTGGAAGGCTCTGTTGGTCAGCATGTTGTCAATTAGGTTAATTATCTTTCTGCAGGGGATAATGCGGGCCAGTTTATATATTAATCCCTGTCTCCAAACAGTATCATATGCTGCTGTTAGATCTATAAATACTGTTGCTGTCTTTTGTTTCTTTTGAAAACTAGCTTCTATAAAAGTTGTTAATGACAGCACTTGGTCCGTACAGCTTCGATGAGGGCGGAAGCCAGCTTGTTCAATGGGGACATTTTCTAGTATCCTGTGACTAATTCTGTTGAGGAGAAGCTTTTCTAATAGTTTATATACCATGCTGAGTAGAGCTATGGGGCGGTAGTTTTCTGGCTTATCGTTTGATTTGCCCGGTTTCGGAATTGCAATTATCTTTGTTCGCTTAAGTGAGAAAGGAATGTTACCTGACTGAAGTATATCATTAAAGAACATTGCAAGCCACTGTTTCGTGTATGCACCACTGTGTATCAAGAACTCTGGATGGATACCATCAAACCCAGGTGCTTTACCTGATTTCATTTCTTTCAGCGCATGTGTGATTTCAGAAATAAGTATTCTTGCTGAATATTCGGAGTTCGTTCTGTTCATTTGTTTTAATGCCCTTAAGTCTCTTTTCACGTTGGTAGTATGTGTTCGATCTCGTGGAGCTCTGGATAGAGATACTATATGGGAGGCAACCTTGTTAGGAGACATTTTAGACTCTCTGGATTCCAGCTGGTTAGCTCCTCCAATTTTCCGCAACAAGGACCATGCCTGCCGGCTTGATTTTTTGAAGTCAAGGTTTTCGACAGTCTTTATCCATTTTTGGCGTCTAGCTGTATCGATGTTGTGTAAAAGCTCATCGGCTATTTCTCGGTCACCACTTTCGAGAAACTTCGTGTATAAGTCTTCACATGTTTCAGTCCATCCAGGCACATATTCTTTGCGATACCCCCTAGGGATGGTTTTCTTGGCAGTGCTTATTACTGCGCCCACAAACCTCTCATAATGTTTGCTGGTTGGAGGGACCCAGCTCAAGGTCCGGTCTAGTTGTTCAGAGAATTTCTTCCAGTTTGCTTTTCTAAGATTCCACCTGGGTCGAGGATATGATCTAATTATTGGAATTGATATTCCGATGGTAATAAGCACCGGACGATGTTGAGTATGTGGGAAGTCTGCAAGGACACTTCTCGCAGTTGTTAGTGGTCTGTCATTGGTATCTTTTGAGACAAAACATAGGTCTGGGTTATATTCTTTTCTCCATGCAGCTGATTTAAATGTTCCTCTGTCTTTGGCATCAAAAACTAGGTATGTGTTTTGCTCTTCGGACCATTCTACTAGTGCCTCCCCATTTTCATCATTCGTGGTGTACTTCCACATTTCGTGGTGGCTGTTGAAGTCGCCGATGTATATAGTAGGATGTGGATGAGTCTTTAGCACTTCTGGGTTCCATGTAGTGGCTGGAGGTTTGTATAGTATTGTAGAATCTAAAAATGTCACTAAAATAGTAATTCATCCAGTGGCGTAGAATTTGAGAAGGGCCAACCATTCACCATCCCCTGTCGTACGCCTCTGGTAGTAGCTAGAAACGTTTGTTTATCACAATTTAGTAGGGTGTCTAGTAGTCGCACTTTCTGCCAAGTATGAAAATGATACGTCGAATAGTTTTAAAATTCTGAGCAAAAATACTTTTTAAATTTTTAGATAAAACACCCTGTAACTCAGTAAGGAACAACATTTTATTTAAGTGTTTTTGGTTAAATCTTCGTATTTTGTACTAAGGTTTCTCCAGTTACTATATTCTTCTTCTTCAAGTCCGTCTCCTATCGGAGGTTGGAAATCATCACAGCTATTCTTATTTTACTGGCGGCTGCCCTAAATAGGTCGATGGAACTGAAGCCGAACCATTCCCTCAGATTTCTTAACCAAGATATTCTGCGCCTACCGATACTTCTCTTACCCCTGATTTTACCCTGAATGATCAGTCTCAGCAGCGAGTATTTGTCACCTCTCATAACATGGCCAAAGTATTCAAGCTTTCTTCTTTTAACAGTAAGTACAACTTCACATCCTTTTCCGATCCGACGTAAAATTTCGGCATTCGTCACGTGGTCCACCCAAGATACACGTAGCATTCTACGGTAACACCACATCTCAAAAGCTTCAATGTTTTTAATGCTGGCCATCTTGATGGTCCATGACTCAACTCCGTATAATAAAGTGGAGAAGATATAACACCGCAGCATACGCACTCTCAGATCAAGATTTATGTCACGATTACAGAGAAATATTTTCATCTTGTTAAATGCTGATCTAACTATTTCTATTCTTGCTCTTATTTCTTTTGTTTGATCGCCTGTATGATCCAGGCAAGCTCCAAGGTATTTATAGGAGGATACCCTTTCTATAACCGTGTTATTGACAACCAAATCATTCCTGGCGTGTGGATCTTTTGTTATTACCATCCATTTAGTTTTTCTGAGGTTTAATGTAAGTCCGTAGCTGTTGCAGTAGTGGTTAGTGCGTTCCATCAGTCGTTGCAGATCTGTAAGATTGTCTGCTAATATCACTGTGTCGTCAGCGTATCTCAAATTATTGATTGTATTTCCGTTGATCACTACACCACAACTAACGTCCGACAGAGCTTCTTTAAATATGACTTCGCTATAAAAATTAAACAAAAGAGGAGACAGAATACACCCCTGTCTTACTCCTCTACATATTTTGATCTCCTCAGTCATTTCATCATCTACCTTGACTCGTGCTGTTTGATTCCAATACAAATTAGTTATTATTCTAATATCTTTTTCATCAATGTTCTTTTCGACTAGAAGTTGTCTCAGTCGGTCGTGTCGGACTATATGGACAATTATTAATGAAACTACATACATTGTAAATTATGATTCGGAAATGCTCATTCATATGAATATAACATTCAACGTGTCTTGGTTTGTTTATTTCTAGTGCATCTTGATTGTGATCAGCGTAGGTGAAATGTATATGAATATAAGTATAGATACTCCAAACAGATATTTTATTAGGACACCATACGTTTAGTGCAATTGCCTTTAGAATTGCGACTCAAGGTAAATAAATGTTGAGTAGATGTCTTTATCGACAAATAATGAGGTTTCTCCACCTGTACTGAGGCAATTTGTTCTTAAGCGATGCTATCCTACAAAACCTCTAAGAAAAAGATTATGATATTTTTGGAACTAGTTTCTTGTAAACATTAAATTACCTACTTATTAATTTACTACATTTTACGTTAAATTTGGATTGATGTCACTGACAGTTGTTGGATTCTTCCTAGGCGGCAAAAGAATCCGTCACAATTCCACTGAATACGTGTGAAGAAGAGTAAAGGTCCATTCTCACTATACCTTCCGTTTACTTTCCATATCCGTGGCATTCTATTTCCATAAAATATTATTAAATACAAATCATATAGTATATGTCCACTTTCCGTTCCGTTTACCTACCATTCCCGAAGCTTTGCGATCAATATCAGCCACGTATTTTTCGGCGACGCGCCACGTATCGGGTACCCTGTGGATAGTGTGAATATTGCTATTCCCAGTCGGGATACCATTTGACCTTACATTAGGAGCTGCCCCAAATTTTATTTTTCTAATCTTTAGGGGGGGTCAATAGTAGTATAAATTTAAAATCTCGACTGAATTTGACCGTTGCGTTAGCCGCCATCTTGATTTTAAACGAGAACCGTTTTTGCTCAATAACTCCGCCATTTTCAACTTTTCGACAAAAAATATAGAAACTGAAATTGTTGAAACTGCGATTTTCTATAATTTCGTTTAGTATAATTTTTTCCTGCGGTCCATATTTTCCGAGTTATGGGCAAAAAACAGTGACAGTTAAAGCATAATTATTGATTTATTAAATTATCTCGTTTTTTATTACTTTTACAACAAATTTTAACCCATACAAAAATGAAGAGAATTAAATTTTGTACAATTTTGATCTCTTTCATTTTTTTGATAAAATCAATATTTAAGGTAGTACGTATGCGGTAAAAGCGCGAGCGTAAGACCCGATTGATTTTAAAGCAATTGTTTTTGTTCAATATCTTCCCCATTTTCAACTTTTCGACAAAAAGTGTAAGGATTGAAATTGTTGCAATTACGATTTACTACAATTTTTCGAGAGAACCAGTGGCAGGTCTAAGAAGGGGGAATGGGAAAATTCCCTTCAACGGGGTCCAAAATTAAAAAAAAATTGTTGAAATATTAAAATATGTTAGCTGACATGAAACTTAATTATCGACAGACAAATTCAACCAATAAAACCCGCTAGTTAATAAAATTAAGTGAACTTAATGCATATAAGTTATTATTTATGTCTTTTATGTACTTAGTTTGGTTGGTGTTTCATTGGAAGTTTCAAAAATTGTATAAAATATAATTCTCTTTATTTTTGTTTATGTCCAATTATGTCGTAAAGTTAATAATAAATAAGACAATTCAATAATTATGCTTCCCCTCCGCTTCCACTATTTTTCTCCTTAACTCGGAGAATATTGATCGCATAAAACAATTGTGGAAAAGAAATTGTAGGAAATTGCGTTTCCAACAATTTTAGTTCCTACCGTTTTTGTCGAAAAGTTGAAAATGGCGGAGATATTAAGCAACAACGGTTCTCCTTTAAAATCAATATGGCGGCTAATGCAACCGCGGAATTCAGTCGAGATTTTAAATTTTCACTACTATTGATCTCCCCTAAAGGATAGAATTATAAAATTTGGGGCAGCTCGGAAAAAAGATTCAATTCAGTAATTATGCTCCCCCCACCACTTTTTACTACTTTCCCACTTAACTCGGAAAATATCAACGCATGAAAAAAATTGTTAAAAATAAATTGTAGGAAATCATATTTGGAACAATTTAAGTTGAAAATGGCGTAGATATTTAACAAAAACCATTGCTACAAAATCAATCAGGTCTTACGCTCGCGCCATTATCGCATACATACTACCTTAAATATTAACTTTAGCAAAAAAATGAAACAAACTAAAATTGTGTAGAATTCAATTCTCTCTATTTTTGTATAGGGACATTTTTGTTGTAAAACTAACAGTAAACGAGATAATTCAATAACTATGCTCTATTTATATATAACTGTCACTATTTTCCGCTATAACTCGGAAAATATCGATGGCACGAAAAAATTATGGATATAGAAATGATAGAAAATTACATTTTCAACAATTTTGGTTGTTATACTGTTTGTCGAAAAGTTGAAAATGGCGAAGATATTGAGCAAAAACGGTTCTCGTTTAAAATCAAGATGGCGGCTAACGCAATGGCGGAATTCAGTCGACATTTTAAATTTACACTACTATTGATTCCCCTAAAGATTAAAAAAATAAAATTTGGGGCAGCTCCTAATGCAAGGTTAGGCCTGTTATTCGTCTAACCCGACTGGACTATCAGTCACCTATTTTTTTTGCGACAAGGTGTGACTTGTCGGGTAGGGTATGTATAGGGGTAATATTGTTCCATAAAGGTTCAGTCTAAGTTGTTGAGATAAATTTGAACGACAAAAAATATATAGAACTTGTCTGGCATGCCTTTATAATTTTGAAATTAAAAAATACAGTGATAATACATTTAAAGACAACATTATTCTGAACGGCTGTTGCCAAGGAATTAAAATATTTTCTTAATCCAATATCTTCTTATTCCTCTTTATAAGCAATTCTGCTTGATTTGGTATTGGTATAGCAATTGGTCATTGGCGAATTGATAAGCTCTATGGAAGATGGTCCTTCCAACTTTTGCTTGGTCGGCCGATACTTCTTCTACCGATTGGTGATTTATTTCTTGCTATTTTGACCCGTGACCCGTCAAAATAGCCCGGTCAAAATAGCCCCGTCAAAACAGCCCCGTCAAAATAGCCCGAACACAAAATAGCCTCGACAAAATAGCCCGCAAACAAAATAGCCCCGACAAAATAGATCGCACACAAAATAGCCCCGGTCAAAACAGCCCCGGCTAAAACAGCCTCTTATAAAAAATTACATAATTATTTATACAAGGTGTCCAAAAACTTTTTTTTTAATTTAAATTATTTGACAAAAAGGAAGAATGTATTTAATTTATTTAATTTAAAATGCATTTTACTGTTGCCCGAAAACAGAATAAAATGTTTATATCATAAATTAACATTGATTTTCGCTTAACGTAAATGTTCAAACTTCCAAGAGGCAGGAAAGACAGGACTCGAGTTCTCTGAAAAGACAATTTTTATTTAATATGGTTAAGATAAACATCTGAATAGAGGATAATTACCATTTCCGAAAAAATATATTTTTAAGGAATTATTTCATGATGAATTCTGAAGGGAGCTTTTTTTTTCGGGGCTATTTTGTCGGGGCTATTTTGTCGGCGGGCTATTATTCCGCGGCTATTTTGTCTGCAGGCTATTTTGTCGAAGCTGTTTTGTGTGCGGGATATTATGTCGGGGCTATTTTGTCGGAGCTTTTTTGACGGGGCTATTTTGACGGGGTACCATTTTGACCACACGTGTCTCTCTATTCTGCTATGTGGTTGTTTCATTTTTTTTATTTTATTTAGTGTCCATTCGGTTATACATTTTACGTTACATTTTCTTCTAATGTCTCTACTCCTTTTTCGACCTGTCAGCATATTTCCTGTAATTATTCTTCTCAGTACTCTTATCTCTAGTAGTCCCGTTTCAAGTAGTCTTTGTGTTGTAGCTGTATCGGCTCTTGTTTCTGATGCAGTATGTCATTATTGGTCGTACACTGGCTTTATAAATTCTTGACTTCATTTCAGTGTTAATATGTCCGTTTCGCCATATTGTGTTATTACGATAACCTATCAGCCTAGTTGCATTTTGTATTTGATTTCTCACTTTTTCTGTCCAGGTTTCCGTAGCTTGACAATGTAATTCCAAGGTATTTTATTTCCATTATTTGTTCAATACTAATTGGTTCTTTACTTTATGCAAATAA
The DNA here is from genome assembly GCF_917563875.1 of Diabrotica virgifera virgifera. NCBI lineage: Eukaryota > Metazoa > Arthropoda > Insecta > Coleoptera > Chrysomelidae > Diabrotica > Diabrotica virgifera. The sequence goes on along the minus strand of NC_065443.1, from coordinate 251,053,528 downwards.
ACCTACAATCCTATCCAGTGACGCTTCTACCAAAGGACTGGGAGCTGTATTAGGTACTTCAAGTTGAAGGTGGTCATAAGAAACCTGTAGCATACATCTCGAGGACTTTGACTCCAGCTGAACAAAATGTTGTATTACCTACCTTAAACAAGATTATAAAAATGAAGAAGAGTGCCTTTTGACTATTGACTTTTATAAGATGTTATTACGTTCTTGAATGACGGATAAGTTTGTAACAATACATTTGTATTTTAATTAAAATAAAACTATTAAAACTAGTCTGAACTTATATAAAGAGTTAATCCAGAGAACGAATACAACATGGTGGCAGCTGATTTGTAAAAATACGGATGAGAAAACTCGGAAAATTTAGAGGTTGGTTAGTACAAAAATACAAAGTACGAAAACAGCACAGTTAAGCATCAATTGGGAAAAAAATGCCTGATAACGCTCCAGTTCAAGAATCACCGTCGATAAACCTCACTTTATCACCTCCCGAATCATTTAATTTCCATCCAAGTGATTGGACACAGTGGAAAACCGTTTTCAACGTTTTAGACGAGGGTGTGGCCTTGATAAAGCATCTGATGGAAAACAAATTGATGTGTTAATTTATAATATGGGGGTAAGAGCTGAAGAAATATTCTCATCATTTTCACCAGTTCCAACTACATATGATGAGACATTAAAACAATTTAAAGATTATTTTATACCCCGTAGAAATATTATCTATGAAAGGGCTAAATTCCTAAATCATAAGCAAGGGAGTGATACTGCAGAGAAATTTATTACTGACTTACATAGTCTATCAAAAACATGTGATTGGGGGACTTTAAACAATGATATGGTTTTATTAGTGTTGATTATCGGAATGAGAGATACAAGCATAAGTGACAAACTGCAACTTGATGCTGCACTTACTCTGGAAAAAGCTGTAACCTGTCTAAGACAACATGAAGAGCTGATCCGTCAAAAACAAAACCTAAATGAACCAAATGTTTATGCTATAAGAGAACAATCAACTTACAAAAAATCACAGAAACCCCAAAATTGCCAACGGTCAAGTAAAGGTGATAAAACGAAAAAATGCCCTAGATGTGGATATGATTGGCATGATAAATTAGCAAACTGTCCTGCAAAAAATGCTAAATGTGGTACATGCAAAAATGAAGGACACTACAGCAAGATGTGTTATAAAAATAAAAAGTCCAAAAACAAAAATGTACATGCCATTCAGCAAGATTCAGAGCCTGATAGTGACGAAAACTCTTATGTACATGAAATTAAAGCCAGTGATGACAGGAATGTGTGGACACAAAAACTACAAGTAAGCTGCAAAGAGAGAATGCTTGAACCTATCACATTCAAACTGGATACTGCATCACATTCAAACTGGATACTGCTACTGATGTAACAATGGTACCTGTCCAAGTGCTGAGTAATGTAATAAATGAACTACCTCTAAATGAATCTTCGAATAAAGTATTTAGTGCAAAAAAGCAAGAAAGATTCAAAATACTAGGTACAGTAAAATTAAAACTAAAATATAAAAATAGGGAAATTACAGAAAATGTATTTATCTCTGAAGAGATTGATGTCCCATTGTTGAGTAGGAAAGCATGCCAAGGCTTATATTTAGTAAAAAGAATTTATTCTATAAGCACTGAGACAAATTGGGTCGCAGAATACTCCTCATTATTCCAAGGACTAGGCAATATGGAGGGTGAATACAAAATTGAAATAAAGGAAAATGCTGAACCATATGCTATTTCTGTACCAAGAACTGTTCCAGTTCCATTGAGAGACCAAGTAAAGGAAGCTTTGGAAGAAATGCAGAGAAATGGTGTCATTGTTCCTGTAGATCATGCGACCGAATGGTGTGCCCCAATGGTAGTAAACATAAAGAAAGGAGGAAAAGGGGTCCGTATCTTTATCGATCTGTCAAGATTAAATAAAAATGTCAAACGTCAGTTTCACCCAATTTCCGTAGTAGAGCTACAACTTGCAGAGATTAGAGGGGCTAAATATTTTAGCAAACTTGATGCAAATCATGGATTCTGGCAACTTAATTTAGCCGAAGAATCAAGAGACTACACAACCTTTTTAACCCCATTTGGAAGATTTAAATTCCAGAAATTACCTTTCGGCATTACATCGGCACCAGAGGAATTCCAGAAAAGAATGTCACGAGTCCTTGAAGGAGCAAAAAATACTCTAGTCCATATGGATGATGTGCTGGTTTGGGGAAACACAAAAGAGGAACACGATGACCGCCTAAGAGAAGTGCTCGAGAGAATCAAAAAAGCACGTATAACCTTGAATAAGGGCAAAACTGAATTCTGTAAGCAGAAAATTGATTTCTTGGTATTTGTGTTATCGAAGGATGGGGTAGCACCAGATCCAGGCAAGGTGAAAGCAATTGTAGACATGGAAGCACCAAAAAATGCCAAGGAAGTTCAACGCCTTATGGGTACTGTAACATTCCTAGCGAAATTTATCCCTAATAGGAGTGAGATTATGCAACCAATTACAAGTTTAGTTAGTCCAAGCAATGCATTTCTATGGGGCCTAGCACAAAAAGAGGCGTTCCAGAAAATAAAAGAATTGCTTATATCAGCACCTTGTTTAACAATGTATGATGCAAATAAACCTACAATCCTATCCAGTGACGCTTCTACCAAAGGACTGGGAGCTGTATTACTTCAAGTTGAAGGTGGTCATAAGAAACCTGTAGCATACATCTCGAGGACTTTGACTCCAGCTGAACAAAATTATGCAAACATAGAAAGAGAAGCACTAGCTCTGACCTGGGCAAGCGATCGACTAAAGAGTTTTCTGATAGGAAAACAATATACCATAGAGACCGATCACAAGCCACTTATACAAATATTTAAAACTAAGCATCTCGATGATCTGTCCCCAAGACTTCAAAAGTTTAGAATGCGCATGATGCGTTATGACTACAATATTGTATATACTCCAGGGAAAAATTTATATATTGCTGATACTTTATCTCGTAAACCCATACCTTCAGAAGATGACAAAGAATTAGAAGAAGAAATCGATGCCTTCATTCATGGAGTCACTCTTGCAGGTATTCACACATCTGACGAGAATGTAACACGAGTTGCTAACTCACAAAGCAATGATCAAACCTGTAATCAACTGAAGAACTACATAATGGGAGACTGGCCTCACAAGTCTGCATTATCAGGTGATGTTAAACCATACTACCCAGTACGTCATAAACTATCAGTTGTGGATGGTATCCTTCTTAGAGGAAACCGTATGATCATTCCATGTGAGCTCAGGGCAATGATGTTGGAAAAATTCCATCTGGCCACTTTGGAATAACTAAAACTCGTCGTCGTGCTCTGGGAACGATGTGGTGGCCAGGAATTTCTCAAGAGATAGAAGCCAAAGTAAGATCTTGTCCTATCTGTATTCAAAACTCGACAAACCGTCATGAACCTTTATTGCCAGCTAAATTTCCAGATTATCTATGGCAAGTGATATCAATGGACCTTTTTAAAACTGAAGGAAAATGGTATATCGTCGTAACTGATAACTATTCCAGATTTTTTGAAGTACTTCCTGTTCAGAACATGAGATCACAGGAAGTAATAAACATCTGCAAAACAATATTTGCAAGATATGGTATACCACAGTTGGTTTGTTCCGACACTGGAACACAATTTCATGCTGTTGAAACATCAGAGTTCCAACAGTTTGCAAGAGAATGGGGGTTCTCTACATCTAGAAGTAGCCCACAATTCCACCAAGCAAATGGCGCAGCAGAAGGTGCTGTAAAAGTCGCAAAAACCTTAATAAAGAAGAATGAGAACAACATAGAGATGGCACTTCTGTCCTATCGAAACACACCACTAGAGAACGGATTCAGTCCATCCGAAATGATGTTTGGAAGAAAATTGAGAGATAATCTACCATCAATCGCATTAGCTGAATTTAAATCATCAAAGAAGCTAGTAAGAGCGGAGAGGAAGTACCGCTCGAAATATAAAAAATTATATGATGGAAAACATGGACCGAAGAATTTGAGTCGACTTCAAATTGGTGATTTTGTATGGATCACAGACCTGAAACGACATGGTGAAATCATTAACGAAGTTAATCCAAGATCATACATAGTTAAGACCGCCATAAGCACCATAAGGAGAAACCGTTTTCATCTGATCCCTGCTCCATATCTAAGCAGTATCCCCGATGGAGTATTGAAACAACTGCCAGGGATTCAACAAACAAATTCGACTCCAGAAACTACACCGACTACTCAACAACTAACATCCCAAAGACCAACAAACGTCGAGAAAGGTAGTCAGGAAGTGGAAAGTCACCCAACTCAACCCAAAACGCCTGTACGACTTCCAACGCCAACGAAAACTGATGGACCATTTAATATTGAGCAGAGTAAGAATACAACGCGCTCTGGGAGGGCGGTTGTCAGACCTTTACGCTATCGTGAAGATTAGTCAGTAGTTATGTTGAAGATGTATCATCTTGAGGGGGGATGTTGTATTACCTACCTTAAACAAGATTATAAAAATGAAGAAGAGTGCCTTTTGACTATTGACTTTTATAAGATGTTATTACGTTCTTGAATGACGGATAAGTTTGTAAGGATACATTTGTATTTTAATTAAAATAAAACTATTAAAATTAGTCTGAACTTCTATAAAGAGTTAATCCAGAGAACGAATAAAACAGATTACTATTGTTGTAGTTTTCATCATTTTAGTTTTCTCAAAAAACTAAAACAATAGTAATCAGTAAAGGACCAATCAGATGTAAAATAGAAATTTATGGCATCAATATTGAACAAGTAATGGAAGTAAAATATCTTGGAATTGCATTGTAGGTCACGGAGACCTGGACAAAGAAGTGAGAAATCAAGTACAAAAAGCAAATAGACTGGCAGAATACCTTAATAACACTATATGGCGTAACCAACATATTAACATTGAGATGAAGTCAATAATTTATAAAGCCTAAGACCAATAATGACATGCATCAGAAACAAAACCCGATACATCCACAACGCAAAGACTACTGGAAACGGCATAGATGAGAGTATTGAGAAGAATTACAAGAAATACGCTTAGAGATCGAAAGAGGAGTAAAGACATTAGAAGACAATGTAACGTACAATGTATAAACGAATGGACACTAAATAGAAAAAAAGAATGGAATAACCACCTAATCAGAATGGGGGAGACACGTGTGGTCAATATAGCAAGATATAAATCACCAATCGGTAGAAGAAGTATCGGCCTACCGTGCAAAAGATGGAGTAACAACCTTCCATAGAGGTATCAATCCGGCAATGAACAAGCACAATTGCTTATAACGAGGAAGAAGAAAAAGAAGGTCATTGTTTCCATCCAATATAGGTAATATTAAAACCCTTAAGTACTAATACCCCGTCTCTCAGACGGCTTCGCTTGTGGAAAGTGGGATATTTCCCTTCCTAGAAAATTTTGAAGGTCACCCATTTATGACTTTTCAAGTTGGGTTGTTCTTTAGTAGTATCTATTGAATTCGGAAATTTGTTGCAGGTTGTTATTTGAAAGATATTTAGGCTCAAAGTGTGATTTCCGTCTAATAGACGGGGTGTTAGTGTTTGTGCCCAGTTCGTCATTACACATAATGTGCCCCAGTTCGTAAAAAAAATCAAATAAGGGAAGAAACACTCTGAGGAAACTCTTTTGAAATGGTTTGATGAGGTAGAAGACGACATAAGTGAAGTGAAATCATTTTGTGATGAAAATGTTGCCACTGACTACCATTGCTACACAGTACTAACTATAGTACATGTCAGTTTTTTTTGTTTTAACATTTTTTAAAAACCTTTTGATTTTAATTTTTCTTACTCTTTGTTTAACTCAATTATAAATTTTAATTAAGATTCTTTAATTTGTTTAATTTTTATCACACTTTTTTTCAGGAGTAAAAAGGTACACAAACAATCCCTCCATTCTTGTTATAATGTTTTTTATTTTAATAAATACAGAAAAACTAGATTAATTACTGTGTTTTTTAGATAATCACTATTTTCAGTAAGTCATCGAGATATTTTTTTGCAATTAAAATATTTAACAAAAACAAAAATTACCACTAAATATTAAACCCGTCTGTCAGGCGGTTAGTTAGTGTTTACGCCATTGATTTAAGATGTTAGTACTTAAGGGTTAAATTTTCTTCAGTCCACATTTTATCAGACCGGAAAAAATACGCGTATTCATGTCAGGAACTTAGGATAAAATGTTACCAAACTGCTTACCAAACCTAGGATAAAATATTTAACCGGCAACGGAAAGGAAACGCGATGTCTACTGAGAATGATAGTTAAAATAATGAGAGGTGTATGAAATGGGTATGGAAAGTAAACGGAATGTATAGTGAGAATCGACCTTAAGTGTATCAATATTTTGATTTTTTAGAGAGTTGTGAGTAGTCTGATCTGTTGTGTTGTAATCTGAAGCATCAAGAAGTGCTTAATCATATAATTCTGAAGGTAGTTCTTGTTGGAGCTTCGAACGTCTATTTAACTTGTTTTTTATTTACACTGTTCTTTGCCTAATTTTTTTCTTCTTCTTGAGAACCAAAGCAGAAACGCCGGATCCATCCTTTTTGACTGCACAATTGAAGCTAACACTTTATTAATCAATATTTTGAGTTGTGTGAGGGCTACGGTTTTTACGGTATATGTCTAATTGGAACTCAAGAAAAATCACGCTGTATAATCGATGTCATATTGTATGAGTAGCACAACTGTACAAAAGTTGTTGTGTAAACAGCAGTTAAAAAAATTGTAAAAAAAAATTTAACAAAATTTTGTTACCTACTGTAATTGACACGGTCAACAACTATTGGCACCTAGTTATTAAAAAAAATTAATGCTTTAGGCAACATAATCTACAAACAAAATTATACTGCTCCTTTTTGAATCAACCTGTATAAAGTACAATCAGAAAAATACTTATTGACACACATTCTAGAACCAGTGAATCATAATAAACGTTTTTAAAAATAGCAACTGGACAATCAAGAGCACACGTGCCGATGTCAGACTGCAGTGACCGATCGTTGACCACTTTTATAATTATGTTTTTCACATCGATTATACAAGTTGCTTACAAAATAATCTCCCTACGATAAACTACCTATTAACATACAAAATCCCAGACAATAATAATACCCTAATAAAAAAAAATATAGTACAATCATTCAAGCTTAAAATGTGTCTCTTAAAACCTCGCAATTCTAATTGTCTCCATCGATCTTCTTGAAAATTTGGAATTAAGTTCATTTTACCCTCCTTTTCAAACCTGACTTGGTCGCAAAGTATGCTTTTTATTTTTAAGGGGTGAAAACTACCCCTTACTCCAATAAATTGAAAACTCATGAATTAAAGCGGTAATGGGCTATAATTATGTTCAAATATGTTAAATGTTGATTGTTTTGAATCAAGACTTTAATATTTTGACATGTTAAAATTCACCAGCCCTTAAAAATAACCCCTCATACAAAGATTATTTAAAAGATATGGTCAAGAAACATGAAATTTTTTTATTTTGGATCTTAATAGGAAAATTTCTTTCCTGCAAGTACAAGAAATCTGACATTTAATTTTTATAATAATGCAACCACCAAAAACCACCCCTAAGAATAAAAATTAGGAAAAAATTAAAAATTAATAAATGGAAGCAGTTATAGACATCAATATGTTTAAACATGTTAACTTTTTGTTGTTTTTTTTACAATGTAACTAATAGTTCGATATTTTTATTTGTACCTACTCTTAAAAACTAGTTCTCATACAGTTCTTAAAAAAATAGCTAAAATTTTGAAATCAGTTTATTTTTGATCTTAAATAGAAAAAATATATAACTATAAATATATAACTAAAAACTACCCATTATCATAAAAACTAGGGAAAAAATCTTTTTGAAAGCTTGGAGTAATGGAATTCGTTAAGAAAATGAAAATTAATTGTTGCTTATGATATAATGATATATTTTTATAAAATTTGTATCCCATAAAAATATACGTTTGAGGGAAATTAAACTTTTTAAACTTCACATTTTGATTATAATGAAAAATATTTATTTTAGAACATTAAATTAAATATAAAATTAATATGATTTTTAAAGTATATATCAATAATTTAACTTCAACTTCCAAATTCGTCTATTTCTTTTGCATCAATTTTCTTTTCTTCTTGGTCGACAGGAGGACAATTTTGGGAGCAATCACCAGAGCAAGGACCGCAAGATTGATGGCAATATAATCCAAGTTTGCGACACCCACAAGTTGAGCCAAATCCTTGTTTGCAATCGCAAAATAACATTTTAAGTAGTTCTTCTTGAGTAGGAATATCCGTCATTTTGTTTGGTACCAAAGTGCCATTCACTTTTGTCCATCCCCAATCAGCAAAATTGAGAGTTTTGTTGCCCTATATGTAAATACAAAGCAGACACTGCATATATAAAATGGTTAATACTCCAAAAAACTTCAGAATTTGGACGCCCCAACTCGGCTTCCCTCGGCTTTTTGCTTTCACTCTCACATCATCTTCGACGCCCAAATCGGATGTCGTTGTCAAAATAAAAAATACTACTAAATTAAACAAAAATGTTGTTGCTAAGTAAAATATTCTTCTCATAATTTATTTAATCTGATTCATTTATATTGGCAATTCAGACATATATGATACATTTTAAAGTAGAAGACTTTATTGCCAATATTTATGAGTTGCTTTCCTTTACTAGACGACTTTACTGAAAGATAGTTCATTCGATTATATAGTTCAGAGAAATAAGGAAAAAAAAAATATCGTGTTGGTGACACATCCCCCTCCAGGCTGAAACCAAATTTTTCGAGTAATATGGTCATCTATAATAATAACATATATGTTTCCTGCAGCCGATTTTGATGATATACATATTTATAAACAAATGAAGATCAAAAAACGGTAAATTTTCGCTTTTTTCGTCTCTTACTAAAAAATTGGGCATTTTAAACAAATTTGAGAGTAATAAACTCATAAACCCTATAAAAAACTTCAATATGGCGTTCGCTGAATATGTCTATCCTTATTGGTTACTTAGAAAATTGCCAAATAAATCATAAATTTTGAGTTTTTATAAATATTCATAACTTATGTAAAAATTAACTTAGAACCTTCTTATTACATGGAATGCTGAGACTTATGGTGCTTAATTTACACCCTAAATTCCAAAGCAATTGGTCAAATAGTTTAAAAGTTATTTAATTTGTTTATCCAAAATTAATTTTTTTTGCAACACTGTAAGTCAGAAAATGATGAAGTTACAGTAATATTTTGGATAGTTTATGAAAGAAGAAAATTTACAGTATTAATTCAATTTAAAAAAAATGACAAAAAATAATTATAGATATTGCAAAATAATTTTGCAAAAACATGTGAATTAAAAAAATGGGGGGGCTAACTTTGTCCCTAAATGTCCTAGAACAGTTGTTTTTCTTTCTAAATGTGTATAAAAATTCAGTCTTTCTAAATATGAAAAAATAATTTTTCTACGGGTAACGGTTAAAAAGTTATTCTAATTGTTTATAAGTAAGCAAAAAATGGACATGTTTTTGCAAAATAATTTTACACTGTTTAAAATTATTTTTTGTCATTTATTTTTAATTAAGGTAATAGTATAAATGTTCTTCTTTCATAAACTGTCCGAAGTATTATTGTAACCTCATAATTTTCTGACTTATAGTGTTGCAAAAAAAATAAATTTGGGAAAAATAAATTAAATAACTTTTAAACTATTTGACCAATTGCTTTGAAATTTAAAATATAATTTAAGTACAAGAAGTCTCGGCATTCCGCGTAATAAGAAGATTCTAAGTTAATTTTTACCTAAGTTACGAATATTTATAAAAACTCAATATTTATGATTTATTTTGCAATTTTCTAAGCAACCAATAAGGTTGGACATATTCAGCGAATGCCATATTGAAGTTTTTTATACGATTTATGAGTTTCTTACTCTCAAATTTGTTTAAAGTGCTTAACTTTTTGGTAATAGACGAAAAAAGCGATAATTTACCGTTTTTCGATCTTCATTTGTTTATAACTATGTATATCATCAAAATCGGCTGCAGGAAACATATAGGTTAATAATATAGATGTCCATACTACTCAAAAAATTTGGTTTCGGCCTGGAGGGGGATGTGTCACGAGAAAAACCTTATTTCTCTGGACTATATATGAAATCAACCCCAACTCAAGAATATCCGTCACAAAAAAATCATAGCATGTGATCTGTCTTTAAAAAGACAACCAAATGCAACGATGACAGTAAAATTCTCGCGTTAGAGATTCCATAGTAAATCACGAGGGAAAACCAGGAAAAAACCTCGTGATACTATCCCGTCATCGTAAGTATTTGGTCTTACATTTAATTTACTCTCAAGAAACTAATACCAAATTCTGACTTTAATATGTTTAAATTATAAATAATATTAATAATACATAGATATACAATAAGTAATACTAAAATATAAAATATGTACTAACTCGATATGTTATTGACTTACTAATTGTGGTATTTTCTTTCTATTGACTTCCTCTTTCAGTATGGGTCATCCTACTGCATTCTACCGAGGAATTTGCGACACAATTGGTTTCATTTAGCATAATTAGAGCCGCTTCTTTGATTTTTCTCTTTTTACTATCTGATTCTTTCAGGGCTACACTTGAATCTCTCCACTGAACTCTATGTTCATTATCCCATGCGTGTTGACATATTTAAGATCTATCAAATTCTCTATTTTTAATATAAGACTGATTTTATCACTTCTTCACTTCTAACTTATTCACTTATTCTAACGTTTAATGGTCTTGATGTTTCACCTAAATAAAATTGTTCGCATTCACAAGGTATTTTATAAATGCAATTCTTTGTTCTTTCTTGTTTATCAACAACATTTTTGTTTAATTTAGTAGTATTTCGTATTTTGACAACGACACCCGATTTGGGCGTCGAAACATTAATAAAATTAATTTTTAAATTTAATTGTGGCTTATTTAAAATGATATTGCCAATATTGATAAGCTGCGTTCCTGGGACGACTTTACTAAAAGATAGTTCATTCGATTACATGAAATCAACCTCAACTCAAGAATATCCGCCACAAACAATCATAGCATGTGATGCCTTTAAAAAGACAACCAAATGCAACGGTGGCAGTAAAATTCTCGCGCTAGTGATTCCATAGTAAATCACGAGGGAAAACCAGGAAAAAATCATACTATCCCGAGATCGTAAGTATTTGGGGTTACATTTAGTTTACTCTCAAAACTAATACCAAATTCTGACTTTAATATAATATTTGCTATTTTGAATTATAAATAATATTAATAATACATAGATATTATATAAATAATACTAAAATATAAAATATGTACTAACTCGTATGTTACTGACTTACTAATCGTGGTATTTTCTTTCTATTGACTTCCGCTTTTAGTATGGGTAACCACATCCTACTGCATTCTACGGGGGAATTTGCGACACAATTCTTTTCATTTAGCATAATTAGAGCCGCTTCTTTGATTTTTCTCTTTTTACTATCTGTTTCTTTCAGGACTATACTTGAATCTCTGCACTGAACTCTATGTTCATCATCCCATGGTTGTTGAGATATTTGAGATCTATCAAATTCTCTATTTTTAATATAAGCCTGATGTTCACTTATTCTAACGTTTAATGGTCTTGATGTTTCACCTAAATAAAATTGCTCGCATTCACAAGGTATTTTATAAATGCAATTCTTTGTTCTTTCTTGTTTATCAACAACATTTTTGTTTAATTTAGTAGTATTTTGTATTTTGAAAACGACACCCGATTTGGGCGTCGAAACGTTCATAAAATTATTTTTTTAATTTAATTGTGGCTTATTTCCCATATAAATAGTTAATCATAAAAATGCCACAAGAAAATAGCTTCAGAACAACATTAAGATATATTTGTAATTTTATAAATCTAAATAAAATTGGAAAAGCTATCTTGGCAAAAAATGGCCCCAGAAAAATGTTTTTAATGCGTGAAAAATTCTAAGCAACAAGAATATCGAAACGGTATTTCAAAATTTTTAATCCTAAGAGGTTATTAAAACAACAAGTTCTAAAGAAATTAGCAATAATTTTCAAATGTCATTAGTGGAGTTTAATTGAAATTTTGAGTTGGTAATGCATTTGTTATAAAATATACATGAATACAAAAAACTTAGAACTTATAAAATTGTAATATAGGCAACAAACTGCTTTATTGCAATTGGAAAATTAGTAACATTTAATAAACAAATTAAATATCTTGAAACTATTGAAATTTTTAAACAATTTCTTTTGTGTTACAGGGTAACATACCGCACCCTTTCCTGCAAAATAAAATTATATATAGTCCATGTGGTGAGACCGCTCCCGTCTGGAAAAATTTCTTATTCGGTTTTTTTGTGGATTCCTATTCAAAAATGTCCCCTTTAAACAAATCTGAAGGGTGTCGGGCGGAATTTTTGGGCAGAAATTGTTTAAACAATTTTTTTAAACAATACAAAAGATCACGTTTTTTGCTCCGGAACATATATTTTTGAGTTTTTTGGGTCATTCTGAACAAGAAAAGTATCTTTTAAATTTTCTCAGAAATTGATAGTTTTCTAGTTATAGGTGATTTAAAATCTGAAAAATGCGAAAATACGCATATTCGAGGCTTAAAAACTCATATTCAAATTAGTATTTTTGAGGTTGCCAGATACTTAAATTGAAGACTAAATATTCAGCTTCAAGACTCTGAGGAGTGGTCGCGTCTAACTTTAATTTATACCGTTGTTTTTAATTGTTAAATATGCGTGTTTATCCGATTTTTTTGCCGGTGCGGCGCGCTCCGTTTCAAAAATCTCCTATTTTTCTCCGAAAAATATTTTCTCTAGATTCTTTGGGACATTCTAAATAAAATAAGTTTCTTGACATTTTTCTCAAAAGTTAATAGTTTTAAAGTTATAAGCCATTTAAAATCCAAAAATGCGTTTTTTTCATTTTTCGAATTTTAAATCGCTTATAACTTAAAAACTATTAACTTTTGAGAAAAATGGCAAGAAACTTATTTTATTTATAATATCACAAAGAATCTAGAAAAAATATTTTTCGGAGGAAAATAAGAGATTTTTGAAATGGAACTCGCCGCAGCGGCAAAAAAATCTTAAAGCTTAATGTTTAGTCTTCGATCTAAGTATCTAACAAGCTCAAAAATACTAATTAAAATATGAGTTTTTAAGCCTCGAAAATGCGTATTTTCGCATTTTTCAGATATTAAATCGCCTATAACTCCAAAGCTATCAATTTCTGAGAAAAATTAAAAGATACCTTTCTTGTTTAAATTGACCCAAAAAATCTAAAAATATATGTTCCAGAGCAAAAAAATATGATCTTTTGTATTTGTTTAAAAAAATAATATTTTTTTACTTTTTTTGCAAGAGTGTTCTTCAAGCTTTACTTATAATTAATTAAATAAATTAAGGGTAACATTTAAGGTTACACGTCTTAAATGAAAGCCTTTCCCTTCACCTTTACAAAGAAAATCTTAAAAACGTTTTATACTAATACGAACATGAATTTACCGAAGCAGTTAAAAATAGTTATTTATGATATAAGTGTTAAAAGTACAACTTTAAGTCACGCATGTGAAAGTTTGCAGAATGAGCGAAGCGAATTCTGCAATTCACATGAGTGCCTTAAAATTGTACTTTTTAACACGTATATCATACAATATTTTTTCTACAAACGTCTTATATATCAACAATTATAATTTATTCACTCTCAAATACAGGACAATACCTACAAAAATTTTTACTTAAACTTGACTGACATTCCATTTTTATATTTTTCTTGACATTACATCAAAACTGCCTATACTGTCAATACGTTAGTTTTTTTCTACAAACGTGTTAAAAATGCACTAATACAGTTTGAATTAAATTTTTCTAAAACCGTGTTAAAAATGCAACTTTTAGCACTCCATACGAGCGTTAAAAATGCTTCTTTAAGGCACTAGTGCTTTAAAATTTTTAAGGCACTGCAGTTCGTATTGACCGTATAGGTAATTTTGATGTAATGTCAAAAAAATATAAAAATGGAATGTCAGTCAAGTTCAAGTAAAAGTTTTTCTAGATATTGTCCTGTAATAACGTTTGTAGAAAAAATATTGTATGATATGCGTGTTCAAAAGTACATTTTTAAGGCACTAATGTGAATTGCAGAACTCGCTTCGCTCATTCTGCAAACTTTCACATGCGTGCCTTAAACGTGTACTTTTAACACTTATATCATAAATAACTATTAAAAAAACCTTTTAAACCACCTTTTTCAAATTTCACAAGTTGTACTATTTGACTATTTGACGTTTCACAATTTGACAATTCACTTTTAACTGCAGTGCCTTAAAATTTTTAAAGCACTAGTGCTAGTGCTTCAAAGAAGCATTTTTTAACGTTCCTATGGAGTGCTAAAAATTGCATTTTTAACACGGTTGTAGAAAAAGTGAATTGTTTGCAAAAATAACCCATTTTTCATTATTTAAATAATCATCTCGTTATATAAATCATAAACTTTCTTCAAAATATCTTTTATTTTCACTAAATTGTGATTTACATTATAATGTAGGTACATTTTGATTTACCTACGTATATTGTAATTTTATTTGGTCCAGACTATTTTTTAAAGTCGAGAGAGTTGATTCGTCAAAATAAGTATATGATTATGGCTTATGATGGGTCGTATTTTCCACGTTTAATTCATAAAAATAATGTATCATATCTATGATATTTACATTTAACATACCACAATGCGCTGCGACTAGAAATATATTTTGTGTATACTGTATACTCTACACCAGGGATGGCCAACCCGCGGCACGCGTGCCACTCTGTGGCACGATTGAGTCCTATCAGTGGCACGCGTAGCGTTTTGGATTAAAAAACTTTCAAAAAAATTAAAACTTGAAAAACAAAAAATAATAAGAAGAAACTTGGTAGGTTTACGGAAGTTACGATAGATGCGGCATCATTGCATCCTCTGGCGAGCGATATTGCTGCGATTGCTGCACGTGATCCTAGCTGTCGTAATGTGCAATAGGACTGCGTTACCCTTGCTTAGTTTATTTTAAACTGCCCCGTTGTATGTGCACATTTTGTCATTGCGCATTGTTTCTTTAAAATTTTAAAAGTATTTGTTCGATATGTCCACGAGTAAGCCTTCGACTTCAAAACGAAAATACGAAGATGATATTGCAATTCGCGATTTTCAACCTGCTTGGGAAGAACAATTTTTATTTACTAATCGTAATACTTCAAAGCCTGTTTGTTTGATATGTGGATTGTCTGTAGCAGTTCCGAAAAAATTTAACCTGGAACGACATTATAAACAACTGCATAAGGACTTCAGCAACAAATATCCTATTGGTTTACATTTGCGAGCCGACTTTATTGAAAAAAAAAAGAAAACCCTAGCCAGCCAACAGTCACTGTTTCAGAAGAGAAGTGATGAAATGGAAACTATGGTTAAAACATCATATGAACTTTCTCTGCTGTTAGCCCGGAAGAAAAAAGCCTACTCTGATGGAGAGGAGATAATTAAAAATAGTCTGGCAATATTTGCTAAAAATGTGGGAGATGTAAAGATCAAAAATATGGTCGATAATATTGCATTATCCCGAAATACAGTCATGCGCCGTATAGATGATATGGGCCAGGATGTTGTTTCCCAAATTATAAGTGGATTACAATCCTGCAAATTCTTTTCTTTAGCGTTGGATGAAAGTTGTGACAACACAGAAAATGCGGAGTTAAGCATTTTTGTCCGTTATACCAATGATAATTTTGAAAATTCCGAAGAGCTTCTGGATTTGCGCCAACTAGTCACAACAACAGGAGAGGACATTTTTCAACAGCTTAAAAACGTAATCGAAGTCAACAAAGTTGAATGGTCAAAATTAGATAGTGTTTGTACAGATGGAGCTCCTTGCATGGTTGGTAGACTAAAGGGGTTTGTTACATTACTGGAAAACTATTTGGGAAGAAAAGTTTTTAAGTACCATTGTATTATTCACCAGGAAGCTCTTTGTGCCAAGGACCTAAACATGTCATCTGTTGTTGACCCTGTAACACGCTGCATTAACAAAATACGAGCTCGGGCATTGAATCGACGACAATTTCGAGAACTGTTCGCGGAAGAAACGGAGCAAGATGGAGAGTTACTTCTCCATTGCAGTGTGCGCTGTCTCTCCAAAGGAAATGCACTCGAAAGGTTTTGGAACTTGAAGGAGTGCGTCTTAAAATATTTGCAAGAAAACAATGAACTACCCAGTGAGTGCTCGTTACTTAATGATAAAGATTGGCTTTGGGATTTAGCTTTTCTCACTGATATTATGAGACATTTAAATCAATTAAATTTAAGATTACAGGGAAAAAATTGTATTTTTCCTACTCTAGTTGGTCATATATCTTCTTTTGTGAATAAACTTATGCTTTTTTGTAACGATTTTGGAGAACAGAGATTGACACATTTCACATTAATGCAGGAATTAGCCAACAAGGTCAGTAGAACTCCAAATTATGACAGATTTAAAAACCTTATATCTATTTTGCTAGGTTCATTCAATACCCGGTTTGAAGATTTTCAAAAAGACAAAATGAATGTTGACCTTTTCATAAATCCTTTTTCTATTTCTCTGCAAGATATCAATTGTTACTCAGCTGAAATACAGATCGAAATTATTGATTTACAGAACCACACTATACTAAAAACCAAATATAGGGAAATTATTTCAACTGTTACTGATCCCAATTATATTGAATTTTGGAAATTTGTACCAGCAAACAATTTTCCTAATTTACACGAGTTAGCTCTGAGATATTGTTGTAGATTTGGTTCAACGTACGTTTGTGAGCAAATGTTCTCTATTATGAACATAATAAAATCAAAATATCGGTCACGATTAACTGACATGCATTTAAAAAATCTAATTCTGTTGGCTAGTTCCGAAATTAATCCCAATATAGATGAATTAATTAAAAAAATACAAGTTCAAATACCACATTAAATAAGTAACTGTTTAATAATTTGAATTTTAGATAATAAGAAAATATTTAAGTTTTTTTGTTTAACGTTTTTATTTTATTTTTATTAACAATAAAGTAAGTTTGTTGTTATGTTTTACTTATTACGTTATTTTTTAAACCTCCACTATCTTGACTAAACGGAAAAATGTGGAATTTACATAAGAAATACATATTGTACCGTATATTATTAATATATAGTATCCATATTAGTATGTCGAAAAATTTTAGTGGCGCGCCAAATTTTTTTTGTTCTCATATTGGCACTCGACTTAAAAAGGTTGGCCACCCCTGCTCTACACCTATTTTTTTAGTTAAACACAACAAATCTATATTTCTAAGAATGCCTGTTATACGTTTCGGAGTTACGTTTGTTACGTCATCAGGATCTAAAAATACTTGTTCCGGGTATTTATCGTGTTGGTGAAAAATTACTCTGTAATTGCAGTATTTTCGACAATAAATTTCTCGTTTCTCTATATTTTATCAAAATCTGCATGTCTATCTGTCCACTTTTTTCACTCTCTTGCATGATATTTGGAGAGCCAGTATCTAATAGCAGCACATAGTAAATTGGTGAGTAAATAGAGGATACCTCAAGAAACATAGTGACATAGTGCAAACTTGCGCTTTTACCCTGGGGGTGGATGTCACCCCTTATCGGGGGTGAAAATTGTTTTTAAACATAACCCCATACGATCAAAAATTTTAATTTTTCGTAAAAAGTGTTTTAAAGCGGTTTTTCCTTAATAACTAAAAACTGTAAGTTTTTACAAAAAAGTTAATATTACCAATATTGAAGCTAATAAAAAATCGAATAAATACCTTACTTGAAAAACATTTTAATATTAATTCAAAATAGCTATAGGTAATTGAATGTATATATTTTTCAGCAAGTACTCAAATTTAAGTATTCAAGCTTAAACAACGGAACAACGATGCATTTTATAAAATATACTTACTAAAAACTTGTCAAAGTACTCAGAAATATGTACCTGTCATACGAGCTCCAGAAGAAGTTAATTTCTGTTTGTTGATTGTTTAGATTTGAGTTTGAAGATACTTCTTCGAATCCTTATGCAGAGGTCTCGCATCTGGAATCCAGACTCAATTGTAATTGAGAACTGTTTTCAGTTAGCTGGGTCTCGGATTCTTCTCATTTAAAGAACCTGGACAACTTTGATATAATGGACTGTAATATAATCAAAAACTTCTTGTATTTAACTAAAAAACTAATTGCAATTGGTAAAACTAAAATTATATTAATGCCAATTAATGTGACAAATATATTATGTATTTTTTCTATGCTTGCTTGTTTGGTCATAGAGTAAGAGCGGATTTGTCTATTCTATTAAGTAATAAATAATAATTTTTCTATGGATGCTATACAATCTGCAACTTCTCTCACTACTTACATACATTCAAAACGAACAATTCCTCACGCAGTGAGAAAAGTCGGCCATTGCAGTGAGAAATATTTTTTCTCACGGGTTCTCCTACGGTATTCCCTACTATGATCGCATTTTCCATGGTAACATGCACAATACAAACACAGTTAATCTTGTCAAATAAATGTGTTAAAGCAAAATCTAGCAGGAATTACCTTTCAAAACTGTTCAAAAATAACTGTTAATTAAAATGTTAAAAAATAAGGTATATAAATTTTAAGAATATTAAATACCTACATGTATATGTATTTTATTTCAATTTATGCTTATGATATACCTAAAAGCACCCAAATGATGTAATTTTGAAGTTTGAACTCTTGACAAAACCGCATCCATAGAAAAAGTACAGTGTACAACACATGAGAAAGTGACATATTTCTCCCTCGCTTGATTTCCGGCCCTCGCCTCGTGCCTCGGCTCGTGCCAACAAACTTCTTCGCTCGTGAGAAATATGTCTTTTTTCTCACTTGTACAATATACTATTTTCGTCCAGAACCCAATATTTTTTTTGCTTTTTTTCGACACTGTTCTCGTTATTTTCTTCTCTGATTTTGATAGATACTCTTATAATTTATTTGGAGGCAATATAATAGCCCTCTAGCCTGAAAATATATTAATATTATGATTTATTGTTGAATTTACGTTACTATTGTCCCCCCAAAGATTAGAATAATAAAATTTTGGGCAGCTCGGCATGCAAGGGTAGGCTTATTTTTCGTCTAACCACTGGACTATAATTTTTTTACTAATTTTAATTTATAAATTTGATCTTCATTTATTTTTAATTGGATTGTTGCGATATGTGATACTTACTGCAAATTATGTTTTGAAAAAATTAACTTTTCAGTGATTAAACATCATTTGTCTGCATCAATGTTGTGCGATAAAAGCCATAACACTTCGTAGGTTTCATTATTTCTATTAGTAAGTTTTTGTTTTTATCTATTAATCTTTTGTTTTGAGTTATTTTGAATTCTGACTATACAAATAGTTTTCTTATAAATAATATTACAGGTATTCAATAAATGTTTCATGAAAAATGATCAAAATTTTACTTTATAAAATCTAAAGAAATAATAAATGTGAAAAAAATATTTTATTTTTATATTGACGCCCATCAAAATTTGGCGCCCAGGACAGTCGCCCATATTTATGCCTGATTGTTTACGACGTAATTAAGTCTTGACTGTTCAACATGTAAAACGTATTTAAAATGTATAAATAGCTTAATGAACAAATTAAAATATTTGTTTGTTGGTACCCCCTTTTTACTTATGTATTTAAAGTACACCTCAGCGTGTTTAAATTCAACTTTAAAAAAACGAGCGTATTTTAAAGTTACCATGGCAACATCAACAGTTTTAAATATTGATCTGACCTGATAGGGGTACATACCTTGTAACGTCAAATAAATAAAATATGAATAAAATATTACTGACAAATCTTTGAAAACCTTTATTCAAATATTTGAAAATTTTAATTTTTTAAATGAATTTGAAAAGTACAGTTGGTAATGTTTGAAATATTTATATGTACTTCCGTTTTTTAAATTAGAGAGAAGGACATTCTTGGAAGCCAATGAGATTGTACTTCCGTTAATGGCACTCCCAATAATGTTTGAAACATGCCTCTCATTGGTAATACTTTCTTCAATGTAATCAGTCGCCACAGCTGCCGGTTTCCATCCTTTTTAAGTCATCAATGTCAGAGATCATTTTTAAGCAATATAGAACCAGTAATAACAATTAATCTTATGTGACAGATTGCAAACTAATTTTTGTTTTTCTCATTTTCATATCAACGAAAGGTTTACTGATGTACATCACAAATTCAACCATTTTACATTATTAGCTCTTATTCCAATTTGTTGTAGTAATAATACACAATTTCAAAGTGTACCAATAAAAAAAATAGAGCAAAGTATTCGTGGATAACTGGTCTTTAAAAAACTTGCTCTATTTCGAAAAATCGATCGTGTTTTAAATAAGTACCTTGCACTTATACTTTAAATATAACTATTTTAATGAGAAAGTTCCCAGAGGCCATAGTAGTTAAAAAAACTTTACAATGAAATCCTCCAGTGAAATTGGTATAATTGCTTTTTAAACATATTATACCAATTATACTTACTGTATTGTAAACTATTTAAAATATTTTAAAAACGGAAAATTAAAATATAGTTTCTTAACCGAAAATATAGATATATTTCAAATAGTCATTGAAAATAATTTAGAACTCGGAAAGTCGACACGAAATGTATAACAATTACAAGCGGTCTTATCGTACCCAAAAAACATGGAATTAATTTAATTGCCAATTTATCACAAGTCAGTTCGTGTTGTTAATTGAGTGAAATGCGAAAATGTTAATAAAAATGCGATAAAAAGTGCCAACAACAGAAACATAGGTGAATACGCCACTATGTAAACATATTATAGTTAAAAAATCAATGGGAAAATCCCAATAGTTGGCTGTATACCATAGTTTAAAAAACCAATACAGAAGTAAAAACTTCGAGATGTATTCTGGTATAAAATCGTTTATTTAAAACTATAAAATGTCATCGATTGCAGAACGTTTTCGTTCTAAACAGAACATCTTCAGTGCCTAGAATGAAGTATTTCCACGTTAGTTTAAAGCAAAAGGTTAAAAATGTGAATGTTAAAATGAAAAATGTGGGAATACTTACATCCTGCCGAGTATTTTGAAACTAGCACACTGTAAATAGTGTTAACATCATCATATATGGTTTACATAATGTAATATGTTAAAATGTTATGACTACAAGTCGATGTTAATGGATAAAGTGGAACACATGCTAAAAGGGTGCCATGGTTCCCTGCTCGAAGATGCTAGGTACTTGCCAATTCAATGGGCACAGACCAACTGAGAAATTATGAAGTGGATATACAATTTGACAAGGGTGACATGACATGACAAGATAAAGCCAATTTTTGGTTAAAGTTTCATTTTATTTTGGATTTTTTAATAAAATGCGAAGGTTTGTCTGCAAAAATAATTTAAATTATTTGAATAATAAAATCTACTGTAAAGTTTAAATTAGCAACTCTCTATTCCAGAATAACTTATAGATTCATTAAATTTAATGCAGATATATTACATGGTTTAAGTTGTGACGTCATCGGATGTGAAATGACGAGATGAAAGTTGAGTTTTGTTGAAACAAGGAAATACACTACATAATAAAAGATAATTAGACTTGCGTGGAAAAGCAAAGCTAAACAAGCCGAAAAAACCAGAATTGGTGTTGAGAGGTGTTGTTTAAGAGTATTATTTATCTCCTATCCTGATGTGATTTTAAACCTTAACAATTTTTCTCATTGCTAGGTCCAGTATCTTCATCGAGAAGCAGAAGGCCACTATCATAATGGCCTCTTAGAGGAATATTTTACCGACCTAAGAACACTAGAGACTCTGGTATTGGTCGTAGTCTTTCTTTATTTTCTTGTTTCTGTTTAGACCTTTGAGAGTCTATCTGGTTAATGACTGACTTTTGCGGGTTGCGATAACTTTGTAGAAAATCCAGCTCAACCTGAACGCACTTTTTGGGGTATAATGTTTTTCCATAGGTTTGTGTGGTTCCGTCTTTGCCCATGAGTTAGGCGAAAGATGTTAAAGGTTTCGTGACAAGGCTTTTGCGCTGTCATCCCTTTATTGTGGCCATATTTTTCATTAGAAAAATAAAACACAATACCTGTATAACAATCCCTTTTGACTGTGAGAAAATACCAACCAACTCCTTTGTTCTAAGTGCTGGTGACCCAAGTAACGCTTCATTCCTTTTTTATTCTTTGTGTGTATAGAATATGGAAATTGATACGATTTTGATGGCTGCCGGTTGTACTCCTTCAAGACCATCATTTGATATTGATGTGCCTGAATAAAATACAGAGTTCTACTATAGTATGTCGTTATTTTAGTCATGTTAATATTAGACTACTGCTCTGAGTATTTGATTACAAGTTAAATTGCCCAAGAGAAATATAATATAGATATCAATGTCAATTTGTATTTCTCATAGTTTGTCCTAAGTGCATTAATTTTAAAGTTCTGATTTCTGGAATGCTCAATTTGGTTGGCTAGTTGAAATAAGAAACTTTAAAACGAGCTGCCAACAATTGGCAATTTGTAAAATTATCAACATTTTGATTTATAAAACATCCTATGTCATTCCCGTTACTGTTTTTGTTCAATTCTAGTCTAGAAAACATATTTATCCCCTGTTTTGCACATATATATGTGTATAAAACTAAAAACATTTGAACTGCAAATATTTAAATTTATACTTTTTTAAATTCTCGGAGGGGGCCATGGCCCCCACGGCCCCCTCCCTGGATTCGCCCTTGTCTCCACTGCAGTTAGCATCAGAACTAAGAAACGAAGTGTCACCTCAACGTTTGGAAACTCAACACACACATTCTTTTCTTTTAGTATACGGTACATTTGAAGTTCTTTGCTTATAGGCATTTGATGAACCGATTTCCTATTTAAATGAATTGAAAAATTCTACAAATTGTACCAGTTCGACACCTAGGTTTCCATCTAAATCATTAGTAAGTGAACTTCAATTGAATGAATTGAGTAAGCTTCAGTTAAATTTTACAAATGATCTAAAATCCAAAATTGGAATTAATGGTAAGTGATCTATAATAGTATCTAATAAAATTTTGAGTCTTAACACTAGAAAGTCGGGCTTAGCTTACCTACCTAGAAAGCCGGAAGGGATCATTTTGGCCCCACGTTCTTTAATCAATTAAAACTCAGTTTAAAGAAATTAAATCTACTCTAAACGATAGAATTTGATTTTATTTTTTACTTTCATTGTTTAACACATTCGCTGCCTATCAAAAACATACAGTTGAAATACCATACAGTTTGCAGTTTTTGATATTGCCACACAGTGCCTTGTTACAGCCGCGGCAATGATTGGAAGTATGATTTCCTTTACAAAATATTTTCAACTGATATTTTTGTCGTTTTTGGATAGTAACAGTGATAGTTGTTGGTAGACCTGGTGTTGCTAGGCGTAGTTCCAGATTTCGGGAGGCAAGGTATGGGGCCCATAATTCTTCATACAGCCGAAGAATAAACTTACAAAGACTGAGTCTACTTCCAGTTATTTCTTTATAAATAATCTTTATAATACTTTTATAATACTTTTGTAGTATAAGGACGCGTCATTTGGTCCTCTACACCCACAATTGTATCTTTGTGTTCACTTGTATTCACCAACAATTTTATCTTTATTACGTAGATGATCAGTACCAGTATAAGGGTAACCATTTACAATAAACATACATAAATATAATTTTACCCATCCGACAGGAATTTTAAAGAAAGGCTCGTCGAATTTCCCAGAAAATGATAATAACTTACACAGGGCCAATTTGGCCCCTTTAGACTTCTATGGTAGATTTGTTAGAAAAACCATTTAATAAATTTAGTAAACAATATTTTTTTGTGTTAAATAAGTCTTTGTATCAAAATATTAAAAGTCATAAAATATGAAATTATTATTGCCTCAAATAAAAAAACTACAATAACTTCAAATCGCAACAGGGGCCAAATTGGCTCCTCCGACTTTCTAGTGTTTCTCTGATGTTGCCGTTTTAGTCTCTCGAGATGTTCCATAATCCAGTGGGGTCAGCCGAATATTCATTAAAATATTATAAATTCTTTAAGTGATCTAAGTGCCGAAAATCCTGAATTAAGGTTAGTCCATGTGGTGAGACCGCTCCCGTCTGGAAAAATTTCTGATTCGGTTTCTTTGTGGATTCCTATTAAAAAATGTCCCCTTTAAACAAATATGAAGGGTGCCGGGCGGAATTTTTGGGCAGAAATTGTTTAAACAATTTTTTTAAACAAATACAAAATATCACGTTTTTTGCCCCGGAGCATATATTTTTAAATTTTGTGGGTCATTCTAAACAAGAAAGGTATCTTGTAAATTTTCTCAAAAATTGATAGTTTTCGAGTTATAGGCGATTTAAAATCTGAAAAATGTGAAAATACGCATTTTCGAGGCCTAAAAACTCATATTTAAATTAGTATTTTTGAGGTTGCCAGATACTTAAATTGAAGTTTAAACATTCAGCTTCAAGATTCTGAAGAGTGATTGTGTCTAACCTTAATTTAAAGCGTTCTTTTTTAATTGTTAAATATGCATGTCCATCCGATTTTTTTGCCGGTGCGGCGCGCTTTATTTCAAAAATCCCCAATTTTTCTCCGAAAGGGAAATCTCCGAAAATAGGAGATTTTTGAAATAGAGCGCGCCGCACCGGCAAAAAAATCGGATAAACATGCATATTTAACAATTAAAAAACAACGGTATAAATTAAGGTTAGACGCGATCACTCTTCAGAATCTGGAATCGGAATGTTTAATCTTCAATTTAAGTATCTGGCAACCTCAAAAATACTAATTTAAATATGAGTTTTTAAGCCTCAAAAATGCGTATTTTCGCATTTTTCAGATTTTAAATTGCCTATAACTAGAAAACTATCAATTTTTAAGAAAAATTACAAGATACCTTTCTTGTTTAGAATGACCCAAAAACCTAAAAATATATGATCCTGGGCAAAAAAACTTAATCTTTTATATTTGTTTAAAAAAATTGTTTAAACAATTTCTGCCCAAAAATTCCGCCCGGCACCCTTCAGATTTGTTAAAAGGGGACATTTTTGAATAGTAATCCACAAAGAAACCGAATCAGAAATTTTTTTCAGACGGGAGCGGGCTCACCACATGGACTAGGTCAATATTTGGATCTTGGAGAATACGACTTATGCTGTTTGTCCTCTCTAAGATATCAAAATATTGCAAATATCCTGTTTTCAGTAAACACATTCGACCAGTCTTCTGAAACTATGAATTATGTTCCTTTAATCTGATTATAACTTTTAACTAGTGCTTTTGCGGCATCACTTCTAGATGACCATCTAGTAGTATTTACTTTTAGGGACAATAATATTTCTGCCACGGTAGGCGTTGCTTTCGCATAAGTCGCAGCTATCATTCGAATAACAAGTTATATCTATTATTGTGTATCAATTTATCAATCAAAGATAGAATAAAAATTTTATTTTTTTTTATATAACGCGGGCACATAAATTTGATACACCCTGTATATTGATTTGTAAATATTTATTAGAAGTTAGCTGTCGCGCAAGGTGGTTTCTCCTTAATGAGCTTTTCCCTGAAAAATAACAGACATTTGTAAATAAAAGTGAAGTGAAAGTTATTTAGGATTATAATTTTAAACCGATTGTTTATTACGGGAAAAGTAAAACCACAAGTAGATGTAATTATTAGTTTTTAGAAAAATAGAGGTAAAGAGAATTGGAATTTTAAATATGTTTGTTTAATGACAGGAATATTTAGATAATTTCCGAAAAGTCATTTGTTTTGAGTAGAAGTATTGTTTGAAGGAATGACTGGGTTTTTCGATTGAAACAGAGGGAGGTGGAGAGAGAAATGTTTCTGATTGGCTTGGCAATTTGGAATGGGGAAAGTTTTGTTTGAATGTTGAGACAGTTTTGAAAAAGAAAGATCATTGTGTTACCGGCATCCAAGAGGAGCAGTCAAAAGTTTTCGTGAGTAGTTCAGAAGCAAGTACTAGTGTTTTGTTTTGATAGTTAGTAGCTGAAAAGTGGAACGAGAGACAAATCAAATCGAGAAGAAATACCTCTTTGATTCTGTAAAGTCCAAGAGAGTAAGTTACAAGAATTATCGTTATTAAAATAATTATTTGTGACACCAAGTAAAAAAAAGATACTTGGGTCTCAGGAGATTATTGTTGAGAGAAAGAGAGGAGAGAGTTTTGGAGTTTATTGAACGAGTACTGGCAAAAAAGAGGTCTGGCTTGTGTTTTGGGAGAAATAGTTGCTGGTATCCTGCTGGATTGTTTGCTGAGAACGAGAGGGCTTTAATTGGTAGCCTAACATAATCAACACGGAGGAGCTGTTTGGGTCAAGAGGAGACATCATTGTGTGTGAATCAAAAAGGTCAGTCAATAACCTATGTGATAGATTTTTTTTATAATCAGAAGTTAAATTTTTTTACGTAAAAGCATATGCATTTAAGATTCCAACATTCCAAAAATTTAATAGGAAGTATAAGTAATTTGCCAATACCAAATTTGTTTGTTTAGCTTGTTTTATTAATAGTATCAAGAACAAAGCGATAAATATTTTTGTAGTAAAGATTATTTGTTATTTGTAGCATTTAATTTTACTTTTACCGTGACCTGAAGATGCTGTGAATATTGTAGACAGCGAAACCGGTCGTCAGTTGTAAAATAAATTGTTTGTGAGAACGTCTCTTTTTTCTTTACTACAATAGTATGGACTCACACATGCAACCCATTCATTATTCGATAAATATTTCTTTGAATTAGATTAATTTATATGGTAAACGTTTCTTTTGGACAGTTATGCCCACAGGATTTAATTAATAAATTTACAGAGCGTTGCTTTTGATAATAAAGGTATTTGTATGTGTTTATTTATGATTTTTCTATTTATTTCCTTTTCCTATTTTATCCCGATAAGGATCAACTAAGAGATACTGAAGCCACGAGAAAGGATAAGTATAACCTAAGAGAATTTAATTAAATTTTTTATGAAAAAAGGCACCCTGAGATTTTTTCTTAAATTTTTATGTATGATTTGCGTTAATTAAATAATTAATCAAATAAATACTAATTAATATAAAAGTACTAGAAACCAGATCATAACACTATCTATAGAGGAAGTTAAAAATACATATTATGGTTCATATAGTTCTTCTAAGAAATCAAAAAATGCTATGGTAGCAGGGCAACACTTAGCTGCATCTTTTGCAAATAAATTTAGAACGCACACTGAATCCACAACGCCAAGAAATTGTGTTCTCTAATTTTCACCCGAACACCATTGTACATATTTTCCACTCATAATAATTGGCGCGTTGTCCTAGGACTGTCCATTGCAATTTTTCAAATCAATATCATGTTCTTGCTGAATGTCATTAAAGAATTAAATATATCTTCTGCTATATGACCGTGATTTGGCAAAAATATGAGAAACCACAGTTAATTAATTGGCAAAAATTATTCTATGTGAATAATGTGCTGGCTTTTTTTACGTTTGGGGCTTTGTGGGGGTCCCTGGCAATTGCCCAGCCTGCCCCTTAAATTCGGCCCTGATGCTTGAGAACGCCCACTATAAGCTAGATGCTCCAGGGGTCGGCTATGATGTCATATCCGTGTTCAGAAAACCTCATAAACCACCCGAGTAAGATGTTTGCGTCAATTTAGTGTCAAAAACCCTCGAAACTCCAGAATATTACTTAACAGTATCCTGGATACCAGGTTTCCTGGGGACGGTTCTGATGGCGTATTCGAGCTCAGCGACCCCAAAAACATCCCGAGTAACAAAATCTGGCCCCTAATTTACTGATTTTGACGTGTTTTCATAAAATTCGATATTATAGCCCCAAATATTAAATGCAATTTGGATGAATTTTATGCACTGTAATAATTGCAATTATGCATTTCCACCCAGAGCCGTGCGGTACATATTTTCAATATGATGCAAGTTTTCAAAATTCCGCCCCTTAAATATAATTAAAACTTAACTTTTTTTATTAAATGCAACTACACAAAATGAACACACTTTTATTTTAAAACCAAAACATAATTTAAATTAAATGAAATATGTATTAACATTAAATAACATTTACAAAAATTACAATTTTACCCTTCTGATTTTAATTTTGGCAAATTCGTCAATCAGATTTGTGTAGTATAAAGTAGCAGCTAGTGAGGACTCTATTGAAATGAGTGCTATTTTTTTTTAGTTTTATTGAATGAAGATTCATACAATATTTTTTTAGTGTTTTATCATTTATTTTCCTCAATTTAAAAATATAATTAAAAATTTATTTATTTATGAATTTCTAGAAGCGAAAATGGCCCAATCAAAGAATTAATGGCAATGTCTAAAATATAGATGAAAAAATTTATTTTAAATTTATCTTCTGTTAAAATCTCATCCATAGATTTTTCGTAATCAAATTGACACTTTTTTCTCCTTGCTCGAATTTCATTTTCCGCTGGAAATTCTGAGCTTATATCAAGATTTTCTGCAATTTCATTAGCAGTAATTTTCGTTTGGTCAAAGCCAGATTTTCTGTAACTTTTAATTTTTTTTTATTGTTTCTGACAACCTTTTTAACAATCTGACAAATTTATAGTTACATGAAGCAACATCTTCAAGACTGAATTTATATGAAATAAAATATCATGCCCAAGAAATTTACTGCATATCAATTTATAATTTTTAATATTTTTTGCTAATTCTTGTGCTTTGACTTTAGTTTCTGTATCTTTGTTGACTTCTTCTATAATTTCGAATACGGCATCATATCTTTCACAAAATTTGAAGTCTTAAAGGTTTCAATGCATCTATTCGACTTGACCATCTAGTATCGCTTAACGGTTTGAGAGTTAGTTGAAAAACATGGTTTTTCAGAACTTTGTGGAACCAGACAAAAAGTGTAAAGTTCTAGTATAATACAAAAAAAAAGGTTGTTGTTCCTGTAGAAGGAGACGCTTTCACTTTTAAAACTAAGTTTGCAAAGTGGCATGGTTACTCTTTAAACTCGAGTTTAACATGCCATCGGATATTTTTCAAATATTCTATTTTGCACACCCTTTGTTAACCACATTATTATTTTGATGTATTTTCATTTTACTAATTATGCCGCCCCCTTGTGAAGCCGCCTGATGCGACCGCCTCACCGCATTTAGGGGAGTGCAATTAGAACGAAAATATGCATTGTTTCGGAGAAATTCAAACAAGCTTATATTTTTCTAAAACTTTTTTTGTTAGTTTACATACATGTTAAAGTAAAAAGTTCTACTCGCAGATTTGGCCTCTCATTGTTTATTATTTGTTTAAACAATAACAATTGTTTTGTATAAATAATTTAAAAAATATAGTTAAATTCATCATTTTACTTTGATCAAATATGTTTCAATTTTGTTTTTGATTATGCTGAATCCGAATATGGCATTACAATTTGAAAATTCTTAGACAAAAGCTCTTATACAGTATGTCTGCGTATCTAGGAATCACATGGAAAACTTTTTGAAGTTATACTTCTTTACGCGCGATAGGAGGGTGAATTTTTATATGTTAAAACCTACGATCCCGGCGCATGCGCATTATAACTTTGTTCTGATTGGATTTTCAAATGACATGTCAAAAATTATCCAATATGGCAGCTGTAGCGCAGCTGTAGCGCAGCTGTGGTTTGGACGGTTGACGGTTTGGTTATGTATGGTTGTTGCGTTTTAAAATTTGTGGGAAGAGAAACAACAAAGGTTAGTTAATAGAGAGATATCGGAACCCTAAGTTAAAAGTTCCTTTATTACAGGATCTTTTAATAAAGGACAAATACAGGATATGTCTAATGAGAGTTATCGGAAACGCAGTTTTAAGGAATCTCTTATTTTGACAAATGACACATTAAATATTTTTTGTAAATATAAAAATGACTTATAAAATTCTATTTGTTGATAAAAACATAAATATAAGTGAAGTTAGACGCCTTTCTTTTCTTGTTTCTTCATATATTTGACAAATTTGTCACATTTTTGACACGTTACGTCAAAATAAAGGATCCTTTATTAAAAGATTTTTGTCCTGTATTTTTCCGTAAATACGGGCGGCCTGTATTTTATTACAGGACAAAAATAAAGGACGTGATACTGCGCTTGCGTATATGTCAAAATAAAGGATCTTTTATTAAAGGACGATGTTAAATAGGGTGTCGATATCTCTCTAATATCTAACAATAAAACACTGAAAACGTTTGTTTTCTATACTTCCACAAAATTTATTATAACTAAGTGACTACAGCTGTTTCGGCAGAGTGCCTTTCTCAAGTGATATGGTTTACAATGTGTTTGCCTTTTTAAGTATTCAACTGAAGAGGTTGAGGAGTGGGGAGCTGTTTGTCTCGAGTTGGTCATTCAGAATTATATCTGTATTTTTCAGTTTATTAATTTCCATAGATTCTAAAAAAGATAGCTTAAGGCCTTTATTTTAAATATGCAGAATTTGAAACTCTTCATTGAAAGAATGATTATGATCTAGAAGGTGAAGTGCGTATGCAGAAGTGTCTGTTCTTCTATTGTTGAATGCCCTTTTGTGTTCTGCTATCCGTTTGTCAAAAGTTCTGCCAGTTTGACCGATGTACATTTTCGGACAGTCACCACAAGTTAGTTTGTACACACCACTCTGTAGTTGCTTTCTCTTTCGGCTTTTATTGTTCTTGATATATTTGCTTAAGTTGTTGTTAGTTCTGAAAGCTGGTGTTATTCCTTTCTTTTTTATGTATCTGGCTATTTTTGTTGTTATCTTGCCAGTATATGTGAGAGAGCAGAAGGTACTGGGTTCTTTCTGTGGTGGTGGATACACTAATTTCAGGGCTTTCTTATGGAGTTTTTGGTTTAAAATTTTGTTAACTACTGTTTGTTCGTTATAGCCGTTGTTTACTGCTGTTTGTTTAATGATGTTTAGTTCTATCTCGAAGTTATTTTTTGTCGTGGGAATTTCTGTCAGTCTATGTATCATGCTATGGTAGGCTGCTAATTTGTGTTGTGTAGGATGAGATGATGAATTATGTATAGTTGTGTCAGTATGGGTAGGTTTATGATATACGGAGAACTCATGTTTGTTGTGTAGTCTGGAAATCGTTACATCTAGAAAGTTTATGGAGTTATTCTGTTCTGTTTCTATTGTGAACTCAATATTATTATGTAGTGAATTAATATATGATAGAAATTGGTCAAGTTGTCTGTTAGTTCCTGTAAAGCATACTAGTATATCATCCACGTATCTCCACCAATATAAGAACTGTTTAAATACGGGATGTTTAGAAATTGTTGTTTCAAGTTGGTTCATAAATATATCTGATAGCAATGGGCTTAGAGGATTACCCATAATAAGTCCTGCACTGTTGTTTGTGTATATTTGATTATTGAATTCAAAATAGTCTTGATTTATGCAAATTTCAAGAAGGTGTAAAATTTCAGATGCAATGATCGGATTTGTACTATTATGGTCTAAAAGATTCTTAACTAAAACAAAAGTTTCTGTAGGAGGAACACTAGGAAAAAGATTTTTTACGTCAAATGAAATTAGTTTGGAGTTGTTGGGCAATTGAATCAATTGGGCCATCAATTATCAGTAGTAATAACCCAAGGACATTGATAATTGTTCGAAAAATTTTATAACAGATTTCAAAAGCTTGTTGCTTAGAAACAGACCGACGCCGTAGGCGGAGGTCTGTTGCCTGTAAGCAACAAGCTTGAGAAAGTTGTTAAAAAATTTTTGAGCATTTATCAATGTTCGAGGGTTATTCGGATAGAAAATTTTTTGCTGGTTATGAAAAAAAAATACAGAGCAGAAACAATTTATTTAAATGTGCAATTAACAAAGGAACAATTAGAAAAATTTAATGAAGATCCAGACATGTTAGTTTCTATAACTGATGAAGATGTAGTTTTCGTCGTATAGAATCGTGGGCAGCTCGCGCTTGTTGAAATACAACGCTTTTGAATGGGTCAATAATAACTTTCATTTCCTTATAATACTTTTCTTGTAAAAGCTTACTTGTTAGGTTCCACATGGTTTTGACAGTAGCTTCTTTAAACTCTGTACCATCTTTTCTTCTCATGTTCACAGCCTAATCCTTTAAAATCGACGCCAATTCTTCCACCGTCCGATTTCAATCTAATTCATATTTTCTATCATTGCAAAAGTCCATAAACGCTTTCCATACAAATTTTTTATTGTAAACAGTATTTTTTGGTATATTTGAT
Source organism: Diabrotica virgifera virgifera (assembly GCF_917563875.1). NCBI lineage: Eukaryota > Metazoa > Arthropoda > Insecta > Coleoptera > Chrysomelidae > Diabrotica > Diabrotica virgifera. Next base: position 251,021,023 of record NC_065443.1, on the reverse strand, counting down.
TCGATAATTTCATTAATATTCTCATCAGTATTACAACCAAATCGTGACATTTTGAAATATTGAATATTTGAAATGTCAAAATCGAAATGAAACGAAATGTAGGTATCCATAGCTACATGATTGAGTGAAAACAGCCCATGGGATCTGTTTTCAGTATAATGTTGGTTTTAGTGGTTGTATTCAATCAGATGACCACAAATTAATTGATTTCATTGGATTTCTAATTGAGCAACAAATTTTCTCTCTAATAGTTATACTGCCTTTTTAAATAGTTTTCATATTATATTTTTGAATTTATACTTCAAAATGTTTTAATTTATGGATGTATCAGTCCAGAAAATGTGTGGAAAGAATATATTAGTGTTTTTAAATATATTTTTCTACAAACGTGTTAAAAATGCAATTTTTAGGACTCCATAGGAGCGTTAAAAATGCTACTTTAAGGCACTAGTGCTTTAAATTTTTTAAGGCACTGCAGTTAAAAGTGAATTGTCAAATTGTGAAACGTCAAAATATTTATATTTCATTTATTAACATTAATATTAATAATACAACTTGAGCAATTTGAAAAAGGTGTTTTTTTATTATAATTTTGGCTCTTTGGATTTGTCTTCCTTGGGCGTAAAATATTAAAACATCTATTTTTACTTGTCACCGTGACGTATAATTATGTATATCTGAAAGGTAAGTAGCATGCGGCTTGATGGCCTTGTTGGTAGAGCATTGGACCAGAGATCAAAAAATCGCGAGATTGCGGGTGCAAATCCCGGATGATTTATATTTTTTTCTTTTTTTTTTTTAATATTTGGCATTGGTTCATTTTTGGTAATTATTGTTAATTTTTTGTATTGTAACTGTTAAGTAGGTATATTTATTTCGTTGAAATTATATTATAATAGAAGTATAACTTCTTACGTGCGTACAAAGTACACACACATTCTTTTTTTTTTTATTATCAATTTTACGAAAAAAAGTTATTCTTAATAAAATGCTCTGCATAGTCAAAAATCTAAAACTCAACCATCAGATATCAAATTTTATCAATATTATACCAGTTATGTCAAAAATATGAATTCCGTTAAAGAGAAAAGTATCTTTATATTCCAGAATATCAAAAAATGCTATTAGGAAAAGTTGTTTGAAACTAAAAACTATGTTTTAATATACAATTACATCATTATAATCGAAAAAAAATTCAATTTTTTCTCAAATTACGGATACCGATTATAATTTTATTAAACTATTATTAACTAAACTATTAAACTAGTATTAATAACTATTTTATTATCAATTTTACGAAAAAAAGTTATTCCTTCTAAAATGCTCTACCTGGTCTAAAATCTAAGATGCAACCATCAGATATCAAATTTTTTCAATTTTATACGAGGTATGTAAAAAATATGAATTTTTCTTAAAAGTTAAGTGCATTTATTATTCACAATATTTTAATTAGAGGGATTTAATTGAACACTGAAACATATTTTTTAACTAGAAACAACTTTTCTTAACAACAATTTTCGATATTGTGAAATATAAAGGTACTTTACTCTTGAGTGAAATTCATATTTTTGACATACCTCGTATAAAATTAAAAAAATTTGATATATGATGGTTGAATCTGAGATTATATATGATGCAGAGTATTTTATAAAGAATAATTTGTTTTCGTAAAACTGATAATAAAAAAGTTATCAATAAGTTCCAAGTTAAGCAAACATACTGTATAAGAGCAAAAAAAAATTTTTTGTTGAACATCTATTATTGTTGAAGCATATTATTAAACGTATTTAGGGTAAGTTTTAGAGAGAAAAGTTTTGATCACTTTGTATAAACATTTTTTAGCTGGTAATTTTCGGTTTTTTATTACATTTTTGTTATCTTTCTTAATTTTCTCAAAAAGAAATAGTCTATTTTATTTCTAAAGTAAAACAATTTAGAGAATTTTAAAGACTGCATCCTAAGCTTAAAAAAACACCTATAAAATTATAATAGATCTGTTCACACTTATACTTGTAATAAAGTGGTGGTAATTCTGTAAAACTACGAAGTTTTCAAAAATTACATTATTTGAGACGTCGTCGTATCATTTGAATTAAATTTTTGAGATTTTTTTGAATGAAACATCGTTTAGTAAGATGTTTTAAAGGTAAGTTGTGCAAAATTGAAAGCATTATAAGAAAAATTGTATTAGTTACACATTTTTAAATCATTTTTAAACAAAATTCAAGTCTCACTTTCCGCCCACACCGTACTTATGAACATAAATTTTATTTCTTTTTATTATAACTATAAGATAGCTTAATTATTTTTCTTTCATGCACAATTTGTAAAATTTCATTTGATCCATTAGTTAAAGAATTACATGATAATAACTTAAACGTGCACTTCTCCGAACGCTAGTTTACAGTCCGCCAATGTTTGTGAGAAGGGTAACTTTAGAGTTATAAATAAAAAATTATAGAAGCTACAGATTTAATTTTAGAAAAATCTTTATCTAAGGTTTTTTTTTGTAAAATTTTCTAAATTTTTTATTGGTCAAGTCAGTTTTTTTCTAAAGTTTATATTTTCGGAGTTATTTAAAAAAACATCTAATTTCGCAGTTCATTTGTTTAATAAAAAATGAAGCACCCACTTCTCGAGTAGAACTTTTTGATATGCTGTTTATTAAACATTTCTTAATTCAATTATAAAAAGTTCTATCTTGTTTGATTTTTTCCGAAGTGAAAATCTATATGCACTCCCCTAATTATAGCACCGCACGGCCCTGTTTCCACCCATTTTCTTATTGTAAACTTTTTCCTGACGTCATACCAAACACAATACAATAAATTGCAAGTCGATAGGTGCTGTATTTGAAAATGCATTTATTCCGGTGTTTTTTTTTGTTACTAAATGCCCTAGTCTATTAAACGTGTACCTCTAGACGAAAAACATTGTTAATCACCGGTCTATCTACTAAAAAAGTAGACACTTCTGTTTTAGTTGTAGTTAAAAGTCAATTAATAAATTATCGACGATATAAAGTCGACTTTTCCCCGCTTATAATGTCGCGATTGTTTGTTTTTAAGTAATAAAAATAAAACACTACGTAATAGTATCGTTCTTACTATCGTATCTTCTTTTCCTCTCGACTCCCACTGCATTTGCTGGCACATTTTTCGCCCCATCTCGCCTCCCAGCCGGTTTTCGCCAATGCCAATATATTTGGAACTGGAGTTTATTTAAAGGCCCATCAAAATTGCGGATGTGAAGATTCGGTGAAAGTTGCAGTAACGAGTACAAATAGGTATGTATGAATGCAACCAATTTTATTATTCTTTCACTCTTGTTTTATTGTTTAAACTCAATTTCAATGAAATTTTTACATATATATTGTTGTGATCTTGATTATTGATATGAGATGATAATTTTATATGTCATTTAATTTAATCAATGCATTACTAATAATCTAATTAATTTACCAGATCACATATCAATATGTTTTCAATCTCAGGGCTTTTTATAAAATTAATTACTTACATACGTGGCTTCTAAGTATTTCTTAATGGTTCCTAATCGGGATAGGAAAGAAAAGAGTAAAATAATAACACATATGGGTTACAATTGTAATCAAAATATTGTTTATTTTATTCAAATGGCAATCACTGCTTAATATTTGCTATATCTTATTATTCTTAAACATAACATTTACACATGGGAATCTTATTTTCTTTTGATTTCCAATTGAAAGTTTTTATTAACATTTAACTATTATAATTTATTAGCAACAATTCTATTTAAGTTTGATGAAGCTTTTCTGATATTATTGATTATGTTTCTTCAATTTTAAATGTGGTGTTTACTACGAAAAACCCATACATTCATGTCAAAAAAAATGAGACTGACCTTTTTCTGGTGCACTGAGAAAGTCTTCACACAAGACCCGTTTCCTGCTATCCTTGGCTGCAATCAAAACCTCGTCCTGGCTTCCAGTAATGTTCTCCTCTGAAACTAGCTCGTATAGCTCTCGTTTCCTGCTTCTGTCGTGATGCTGTCTTCTACCTTTTTCGAAACTGCAATCAGCTACCGGGAACTCTTGGCTCAAGGAGGTTCTTTTACTCTCAACCTGGCCTACCTCTCGTTCTACGATAGATACTCCACACTCACGGAACTACACAGGCTTTCTCACTCTCCGTACACTACCGTCTACTACTCGACTTCACTTCTCGACAGCTCAAAACATTCTGATCTCACTTTGTCATTCATTCCCCTACTTTCTAAATATCCCTTCCAGATTCACAAATCAAACTTCCACCACCAACTCTCATTCGCAGTATTCCTCAAAACCAATTTTTAAACTTTCTAAATATGCTTAATGGATTTCAAAGAAAATAGTTAATTCCCATTCTAAAATTACTTTCTACTATATACAAATTTTAATGACCTATTCTCTATTTCCACTTAGTCTTAATTAGCATCGGCTAATGACCGATCCTTCCGCGAACAACGATAATGACCTATTAACGATTTCACTTGAGTCTTATTTAATCACTTCTTAAAATTAAATATAACAATTTGTTGTATACAGGTTGTTCTAAATTTATATGCCCGTGGTTGAGAAAATTGAAAATATTTTATATTAAATTGAATTTTGTCTATAATTATCAAATTTTAATTTTCATATCAAATAGAAATATAACAAATCCCCGCCTTGTATTCGATAAAATTTATCTGCATTTTTAAATAAATTTTCTCGAGGCAAAACCAACTCCCTGTATATTTCATTACTTTAATCTATGTCTTATACCTTAACTTACTATCTACTTCATGTAATTCTGTCTTTTATTCGTGATATTTGTATACATCGTGAATATTATAAATTCCTCGGATCTTTTCCGAGTTCCTGTGCCTCAACTCATAACTATTTATCCCATTTTCATTATTCACGATATACGGGCCTTCGAAAACAGGCATCAACTTTGCGCAAATGCCCCCAGGAAGATTTGATACTCGTAATGCCCTCACGAGTACTTTTTCACCCTTTTGGAAAGTCACTGGTCTTCTTTTTCTATTTTGTTCCTGTCTTTGGATATATTTTTCGTTGCTTCGCCGTAATCTTCTCTGTACGGTTTCAATCACCTGTTGATATTCTTTTGGCTCTTGGTCTTCCCATGGCCTTATCGGCAATACACCCTTCATGATGTATTCTGGGGTCTCTTTTGTTACTGTGCTCGGAATTGTATTTAGATACCTTTCTATTTCCGCCATTTTCCTGTCCCAGTGGCGATGTTGACCATCTGTTGCAATGCGAAGAAATTTCGTCACTTCCTGTATGAATCGTTCCGAAGGATTACTCTGTGGATGCCTGATGCTGACAAAATTTGTCTCTATTCCTCGTTCTCGAAGTTGTCCCTTGAAACGATCATTTCGGAAATACGTTGCATTGTCCAGTAGAATCTTTTTTGGTGTTCCTACTATGGCTATAAAATTGTCGATTTTTCTTAATATTTCCTCCCCCTTTGTGGTGCGGCAACTATATAATTTTACGTATTTTGAAAACACATCCACCATTACCAGAATATGTTTGTTCCTTTTAGTGGTCATAATTAGATCGCTTAACATATCTATTGCTACAATGTCTAGTTTGTTTCGGGCTTCAATATTTTTGGCAACATTTTCGTTTTTGAAATTCCGACTCTTATATTTTTGACATACATCGCACTTCTGGGTAATTTCCTTTGCAATGCGGTAATCCTGTCGGCTGATGTAATTTTCCCTAAAAACGAGCCAAACTTTTCTGCTACCGATATGCCCATTGTCCTCATGTAATTTCTTTATTATCTTTTCGGCCAATGTCTGTGTCACTAAATATAGTTCCTTTCCGTCTATTCTCTTAAAATATATGTCATTTTCTACTTCCGCTCTTCTTTTCTCTCTTTCCTCTAGGTCTTCTTGGTTTGACCTTATCTCATTTAACGAATATATCCCTTCTTCTTGTATTAATCTATTTAGTCCCACCTGTAGAGTAATTGTTTCCTTTTTTCCCGTGTCCTCATCCCGTGTTAGAGCGTCGGCTATTATGTTGTCTTTTCCTTTTATATATCGGAACTCAAAATCATACTCCTGTAATAATAGAATGCCTCTATGTATTCTATTATTTACTAATCTATTCTTCATGATATGTACTAAAGCTGCATGGTCTGTTTCGATTGTGAATTTTGCTCCCAATAAGTAAAACCTCAATTTGTTTACGCAATATAGTACACTGGCAAACTCCAATTCTGTAACACTATATTTTCTCTCATGTGTTTTAGTCACTCGCGATATAAAACATATCGGCACTTCTTGGTCGTTTTGTATTTGAGACAGAACTCCTGCAAATTTTTGTATGGACGCATCAGTTCGGAGTATAAAAGGTAAATTGTAAATGGGGTGGTATATTTTCGTTCCTTTTGCGAATTCTCGTTTTAATGTTTCGAAAGCTTCCTCCTGTTCTTCTTTCCAATTCCATTTTATTCCTTTTTTAAGCAACTTTATCAGAGGGATTTCCTTTTGGCTCAAATCGGGAATCAGTTTTTTAAAATAATTAATCGTGCCAAGAAAACCTCTCAATGTTTTCAAATTCGTTGGTCTTGGGTATTCATCTATGAGCTTGACTCTGTCTTCGGCTAATCTTACTGTTTTGGTGTCCAATTGAAAACCCAAATAAATGACTTCTTTTTGAAAAAATTGACATTTTTCAATGTTTAATTTCAATCCCGCTGTGTCCAATTCTTCCAGAATTATTTCTATGTGTTTCAGATGACTCTGAGTATCTTGTGAAAAAATTAATAAATCATCGATATAATGAACTATGAAATCTTCGTGGCGATTCAAAATGGTATGTAGAGCTCGGACGAGTGCAGCACAAGCACTCTGCAATCCAAACGGCACTACCTTAAACCGGTAGACAATACCATCAATAGAAAAAGCGGTGTAGTTTCTACACTTTTCAGCTAACGGTATCAACCAAAAACTGTGTTTTAAGTCAATTTTCGAAAATATGTGTGACCCCGTGATTCTTCCAAAAATGGCCTCGATGTTTAGAGGTGATTCATATTGTGATACAGTGTGCTGGTTGATATTCCTGGCATCTAAACATAATCTCAATTCTCCACTGCTTTTCTTTACTATCACAATCGGGTTAACATACGGTGAATCACATCTTTCGATGATTTGATCTTCCAACATTTTATTTATTTCTTCTTTCACCTCTTGTCGATACTTGTATGGAATCGGGTAAGTCTTTGATCGAAAATTTCCCAAGTTTTTCACCTCAAATGAATGTTCGTACTTTTTAGCCACTCTGTTTTCCTCATTGATCAAATTTTCGTAGTTTCTTAACATCAACCGCAATTCTTTTTCTTTCCCTTCTCCACATATCAATTTTCTGTCTTTTTTCTCAGATTCTTCACACATGTTTACCGTGCATTCTGCATCCTCGTTTGCATATACCTCCTCTTCAAATACCACTGTTTCAATCATATTCTTTTCACTTTCATTTTTTTGCTTTATTTCTTCTTCTCCTGAGCTCGTCTCTTCTTTTGAGGAATCCCAGGTTTCCTTTGTTTCTGATACTCTCAAATTTTCTTCTTCTGGGCTCAACTCTTCTTTTGAGGAGCCACAGGTTTCATTTTCTTTTATCTTTTTCTGACCTTTTCTCCTTTTTTTTCTTTGTCCTTGCTTCGCTGCCAAATTCATTTCCACTGTTTGTTCTTTACCTGATTCGTCCGTATTTTGTTTCTCATGTTCCTTGTCCTGTTCTTTTTCTTTTTCTTCTGTTAGTTTCATCGTATTATTTTTAAAATCTATCACTACATGTTTTTCTGCCAATTCGTCCACTCCTACTATCATGTCATGTGACATGTTTGGCATTATTACACATTGTAGTGCATACATATTCTTGCCCAGTCGTACCATTACTCGTATGCCTTCATTTATAGTTGCCAATGTCCGTTTGTTTGCGCCCACTAAATTTACCCTAGGTATTTTATAAATTAAATTTGTTAAGTTAACTTCTTCTATTAGTTTTCTGTTGACCAATGTTATTTCAGATCCAGTGTCTATCATAATTTTAATTGGTTTCTCGTTGATAAATCCATCCACAAATTTTAAATTAACTCCATTTTTCTTTTCGTTGTTTCCTGCCAATTTAATAAACTCCTTGGGGTGACAAAAGATTCCTGTTTGATTTTTGGTTTTTAGTGAGCGCCGTCGTGAAGACGCCGGTTGCTCATCGTTGTTTATATTTTCGTCATAATGTCTCTCTCCGTCATATTCATCTGTCTGGGTATTATTTACTTCTCTTCTATTTTCTCTTGGTCTGTCGGATCTGTTTCGGTTTTCTCGATATCCCTGTTCATTTTGTCTACCATTATTTCTGTTTTCTTGATTTGAGCGTGTGGTGTTTCTATTCTGGTATTCTCGATTTCTGTCCTCATTCCATTGCCTATTTCTTTGTTCATAATTTCCTCTTCCGTTGTCTCTATTTTCGTTTTCCCTTCTGGGATTAAAATCTCGTCTTGTATAGTCCCTGCTATTTTGATTTCTACCTCTGTAATCTTGTGTTTCTCGGGGCCTGTAATCTTCTCGCGACCTTCTTGATTTTCTTTCTCTTAGACGTGATTCTCTTATTTGTAGGAATTGGCATAAACTATCTATGTCTTTGTAATTTTGCAATGTGATATGGTCTTCCAGCGTTTCCTCGAAATGTCTTGTAATCAGTTCGACTAATTGTTCCGATGAGTAATTATATTGTAAATGTTTTGCATTATTGTAAATTTGCAAAGCATATGTCCTTTCTGATACACCCATCCTATCATTGTATTTCCCATTTTGCAATTCCTTGTTAATTTCCAATTGTTGGACTTTTCCCCAGAAATAATTCAAAAATTTTTGTTCAAATTGTTGCCAATTGCCGAATTCTTCTTCTTTACTGTCGAACCATAGGCTTGCTTCATATTTGAGATGGTTTCTGATAGTTTCTTTTGCTGTTTCGAAATTTCCGATGTGCTGTATTTTCTTTTTCAGGCTATTTATGAACGGCACTGGGTGTAATCTTCTTACGTCCCCGCCAAACCTTATCTTCACGTCATCTGTGCTATGTATAACCATTTCTCTTCTTTCTCCTACATTTTGTTGTGTCCGGTTTTCGTTGACTTGTTTTTCTATTTCTGTGATTCTTTTTTCCACTTCTTCTCTGTCTACTTGAATAGCATTTTCCAACTTATTTTCCAAATTTTCTATTTCCTTTTTGTGACAATTCGTTATTTCCTTTATTTTGCTTTTGATTTCTTTAATCTCTGTCTCTTGTTGTCCCATATCGTTCTTGATCATTGTCAAACATCCTTTTACTTCCTTTTCATACTTTCCTATGCGTTCCTCCATTTTCTTGTTGTTCTCTTCTATTGCTTGTTTCATTTTTTGTTGTGTTTCATCCATTTTTTGATCCAATTTTTGTTGTGTTTCATCCATTTTTTGATCCACTTTATCCATTGTCCTTTTTGCTTCATCCATTGCTTGTTTTGTTTCTCTTTGATTGTCATCCAGTTTTTGTTGTGTTTCATCCATTTTCTGTTCCATTCTTTGTGACTGGAGTTGCATCATTTGTAATAGTTTATCTATTCCTGATAATTCTTGCTGTTCTGATGCCATGATTGTCGTGTCTAAGATATCTTCTTGGTCTGAATGTTCTTTTTGTTTTTTGTTGTCTTTGCTTTGGCTTCTTGTCACAGACATTTGTTTTCAAGAAGTACTGTCCCCGCCAAATATGAAATTTTACTAGTATGTTACCAAGACGACTTTTTCTCACCCAAATATTATAAATTGTCAATAAATATATCAAATGTAAATATCGTAAAAATAAAATATTAAATCAGTTATGTAAAATTTGTACCTAAAGAGATCTAAAATTTTATGTTATCAAATGTAAGTATCTCACTTTTTACCACAGGCATATAAATTTTCAAATACCGGCTTTACTCTTTCTATCCTTCAAATTTGCCACTAGAAATACTTTACAATGCCCTCCACGTTGGACGACAGTTGTTGTGATCTTGATTATTGATATGAGATGATAATTTTATATGTCATTTAATTTAATCAATGCATTACTAATAATCTAATTAATTTACCAGATCACATATCAATATGTTTTCAATCTCAGGGCTTTTTATAAAATTAATTACTTACATACGTGGCTTCTAAGTATTTCTTAATGGTTCCTAATCGGGATAGGAAAGAAAAGAGTAAAATAATAACACATATGGGTTACAATTGTAATCAAAATATTGTTTATTTTATTCAAATGGCAATCACTGCTTAATATTTGCTATATCTTATTATTCTTAAACATAACATTTACACATGGGAATCTTATTTTCTTTTGATTTCCAATTGAAAGTTTTTATTAACATTTAACTATTATAATTTATTAGCAACAATTCTATTTAAGTTTGATGAAGCTTTTCTGATATTATTGATTATGTTTCTTCAATTTTAAATGTGGTGTTTACTACGAAAAACCCATACATTCATGTCAAAAAAAATGAGACTGACCTTTTTCTGGTGCACTGAGAAAGTCTTCACACAAGACCCGTTTCCTGCTATCCTTGGCTGCAATCAAAACCTCGTCCTGGCTTCCAGTAATGTTCTCCTCTGAAACTAGCTCGTATAGCTCTCGTTTCCTGCTTCTGTCGTGATGCTGTCTTCTACCTTTTTCGAAACTGCAATCAGCTACCGGGAACTCTTGGCTCAAGGAGGTTCTTTTACTCTCAACCTGGCCTACCTCTCGTTCTACGATAGATACTCCACACTCACGGAACTACACAGGCTTTCTCACTCTCCGTACACTACCGTCTACTACTCGACTTCACTTCTCGACAGCTCAAAACATTCTGATCTCACTTTGTCATTCATTCCCCTACTTTCTAAATATCCCTTCCAGATTCACAAATCAAACTTCCACCACCAACTCTCATTCGCAGTATTCCTCAAAACCAATTTTTAAACTTTCTAAATATGCTTAATGGATTTCAAAGAAAATAGTTAATTCCCATTCTAAAATTACTTTCTACTATATACAAATTTTAATGACCTATTCTCTATTTCCACTTAGTCTTAATTAGCATCGGCTAATGACCGATCCTTCCGCGAACAACGATAATGACCTATTAACGATTTCACTTGAGTCTTATTTAATCACTTCTTAAAATTAAATATAACAATTTGTTGTATACAGGTTGTTCTAAATTTATATGCCCGTGGTTGAGAAAATTGAAAATATTTTATATTAAATTGAATTTTGTCTATAATTATCAAATTTTAATTTTCATATCAAATAGAAATATAACAATATATACATATATATATATATATATATATATATATATATATATTGCGAAAATGTTGTGTCCTATAGGTTTATATATTTAATTCAAAAACTCGCGACAGCACTTTCGTGGTCATCGCAATTTTCGTAAGTACTATTCCAAAAGTTTATTGTTGTTTGCGAATAGATGATAAATTGATTTAGAAAAAGAAAATATATTTTTTAAATTGATTGCCAAAAATTAAGAAGTTTGTGATTTTTAATTAGTTTTGTGATGTTTTCGATCATCTTCTACATCCATTTTCCACCAGGTTCTGGGTTGACCTCTTCTCTGACGCCATCCAATGGTACTTGACAGTTGCATTCTCGGTAATCTACCCTTTGGCATCTTAGTCGTTATATACTTATTACTCCTAGTATGCTAGTGATCCCATATAGGTAACTCTCCCAGATGTTCGTTTGTTCTTCTGATCCAAACCACATTCTTCATTTTTTTTTCCAAATATTTGCCTTAGTACTTTTTGTTCCCATATCTGCACCATTTCTTGTTGCTTTTTATTTAATGATGCATAAGTTACTATATTCTTAATAATTGTTCTGTTTTATTTTCCGTTTTGGATATCTTCTTCTATATTTGGTTTTCGTGTTATACCTAAATTGTTTCTCGCTATTCGAACCTCTCAACTTCCTCAAATCTATGTGTTTTTAAAATTTTTCGTCAGTTTGTAAAAAAAATTCAACATCCCGTATCTCGAAAACGAAGCATTTGAAACGGTCATTATTTTTCATGCACAATTTCGCCCTAAAGTTTGTAGCACTTATTTAGAAACACCCTATTATATTGATGAAGAACGCTGCTAGTTGTTGAAATACCTAACTTTTTTATTATCCAACATAAGCGAATGAATCAAAAAGCAAAATGTTAAGAAAGCCTAAGGCTACAGTTGAGTTTTAGTTTCAATATTTTATATACGCCAGAATATTCCACAGGGTTTTCTGAACTTTGAGGAAAACCACACTATCATTGTTACACCCGGTATACAATAACACTTACTTGTTTAGCAATAATATTAATATTATTACACCGATATTGTTAAGGAATAAGGATATAACATACTAAAAAAATCACTTAAATCGGCCAACAGGTTTAGAAAATACGAGACTTCAAAAATGACCAAATTTTTAAGTGGGCCGATTTCTATGCACGTAAGTTTATATTCATTAGATCCCGAGATATAGAAAATGATAGTAGTTTTAAGTTACCTTTTTTAGTTTTTGAACTCGTGCATTTGTCGGCTCCCAGCTCCCCCTTCACTTACCACGACTAGTCACCAATTGAACTACATTTTTAAAAATTCGTGTAAAATACCAGCTTTTCTAATATGTAAAATGATTTTTTCTACGGACAATATTTTTAAAGTTATTCTAAATGTTTATAAACTACAAAACTTTACAAATTTGGCATTAGGGTTTATGAATATTTTAGATAATTTTTATCTTTCTTTTGTACATTTTGATAGCATCAGTTTTATACCTAATTTTATTTTGCATACGCAGAATTGCCCTATCTTCATTATTTTCTTTCTTATGTTATTGTAAAATAAAGGTCTCTGGGAAAAACAATTAGAATAACTCTTAAACTAATTAATGGATCGGTTTCAAATTTTGAGGGTTTGGTAAGTACCCCAATATCCAACTTTGGGTGAAACAATAGTTCTAAGGTAGTTTTAGTAAAAGTTGTAAACAAATAACGATTTTCACTTATTTTGCTGTTTGTGTAGCAACAAATTAACTTTTTAACTTTTAAAAATCGGCATTTTGAAGGTTTTTTAATGTTCTAATAAATTAAATTTTGTAATTTTATTTCCACTATTTAGCTTTTGAATGGGGTGCAAAAAATCGAAAAAATCGCGATTTTTGCACTAAATTGTTAATAATTAAAAAACGAACGCGGACTCTAGGCAGGAAACAGGTAGGTTTCTTCCTATAGGTCTACAATAACTAAAAAAGTAGTCAGCTATCTGGATCTTTGAGTGTCCCGAACATGGTCCATTTCTAGCTTATTACCCTGGAGTATTTGTAAAATGTTAAAAACAGTTACGGCCTTGTCATTACTAGTATATTCAATTAAGCATTTAACCAATTAGGCAGCAGGTGGAATATGTTTTACTCGAGTAAAGCCCGAAATTTGAACTATTTAAATTATATTTCGGACTTAATATCAGATATTGCCGATACCTCGCGAGTACTTCGCACTTTATCCGGGTAATCCTAGAATTACCCGTTCACCTAACTTTACCCGTAACATATACATTGACAATATGTCATATGAATGTGAAGCGAGTTTGTCTTAAGGCGGCTACACAATTGCACGGGAACGGGAACGAGAACGGAAACGAGAACGGGAAAAAAGTTAACCTCTACGTAAATCAATGTGTAGATGCACAATAACCGAGAACGAGAAGCTGTCCGGTAACGAGAACGGGAAAGTTGCCCATGTTTCAACTTTCTCGTTCCTGTTGTATTCCCGGAACCAATCAGAAGGCAGTATTAAAAATACTGTCAAATGCCCAATAAAAATTTTACTCTGGGCTAATTAGCAAAATTCATGGAAAAGTTATTTACCAGCAATTTTATTGCTGGAATTTAATATTATGATACTAGGTATATATTAATAATATAGGTATGCAAAATCCGCAGATAGTGTGCTACTTTTTTTATAAACAAAATGGCGCCGACAAATCGTATTTTTTTCAATTATTGCTCTATAACTCCGAAGATTTTAACTTTACAACAAAAACACTCAAATAAAAATTCACCGCAATTAAATTCTACATAGAGATATGTTTTTCTCGATTTGCTCCGATGAACATTTTCCTCGGAAAATGCGGGATTTCTCAACAAAAACTCTAATTTTCGAATAAAGTTTTAGGTAAGTAATTATTAATCAATAATTAAATAACTTAGTGACATCAAAGTTTTCGTGGTATAGATTGTAATTCCAGAAGCCGGTGAAAATTAAATGAATATTTTAGCAACAATTCAATTGTTAATTAACAATTTTACGATCGCAATAATAACCAAAATAATCATGATACATTGATCAAATTTATAAAGATTATAAAGATGAGATGCTTATTTATTATTTTATCGACAAAATATAAATCTTTCGTTTTTTTTTGCATAATCTTTAAATTTTGAAAGAAAAATAGTTATAATACGCTGGTCTAATTAGTAAAGTACAAAGAAAGGTTATTTACCAGCAATTTTATTGCTGGAATCGAACATAATGATCCTATATATTAATAATATAGGTATGCAAAGTCCGCAGATAGTGTGCTACTTTTTTTATTAACAAAATGGCGCCCCCAAATCGTGTTTTTTTTAATTATTGGTCTATAACTCCGAAAATTTTAACTTTACGCCAAAAACACTCACATTAAAATTCACCCCAATTTAATTCTACATAGAGGCATGTTTTTTCCGATTTGCTCCGACGAAAATTTTCCTCGGAAAATGTAGGTTTTCCCAACAAAATCTCGAATTTTCAAATAAATTTTTTGGACAAGTTATTATTTATCAATAATTAAATAACCTCATGAAATAAAAGCTTTCTTGGTATATATTATAACTGCAAAAGCAGGTGAAAATTAAACGAATATTTCAGCAATAATTCAATTGTTAATTAACAATTTACAGTCGCCATAACAACCAAAATAATCATGAGACATTGATCAAACTTAGAAAGATTATAAAGATGTGATGCCTATTTAATATTTTGTCGACAAAATAAAAATTTTTCATTTTTTTGCATAATCTTTAAATGTTTAACAAAAATAGTTATAAACAAATTAACATTTCTCAGAAATTGTTTATTATATTCCAATTTTAAAAAATACTTAAAATGCGTATTTCAAAGGTCTTGAAAATGAATGCTTTAAACATTTTTTCCAACCATTTGTAAAAAGTTATGAAACAGCAAAATAAATATACGATTGCTCCGTTGTTTATAATTTGTTTTAATTGTTTCAAAGCTTAAAAGTGAGTCTGTGGTACAATATAATTACTCACAAAGAATATCAAATATTAGTTCTATGGTTATATTTTAATCAAAGATTAAAAATACTTTTTTTTGTAATTTTTAGCGCGAAAGTAGGCTTGATACAGAGCCGAAGCTAAAATGTTCACTCGAAGCGACTGACACGCAGCATACATAATAATACTATAATTTTATTTATTAAGTATACGTCGCGCGGCGGCCGTCGCTTCGAGTAAAAATTTTAGCTACAGTACTGTATTAGTCTACTTTCGCGCGTGTAAATTACAAAAAAATATACTTATATTCTTTAATTAAAATATAACCATTAAACTAATAATCGATATTTTTTGTAAATAATTAGCTTGTACTTTAAACTCACTTTTACGCTGTGAAAGAATTAAAAAAAAAATATAAACAACGTAGTAATCGTATGTTTATTTTGATGTTTCATAACTTTTTTGCAAATAGTTGCAGAAAAGTTTTAAAGCATTCATTTTCAAGATAGGTGAAATACGCATTTTAAGTATTTTTTAAAATTAGAATATAATAAAAACTTTCTGAGAAACTTTAATTTGTTTATAACTATCTTTTTAAACATTTAAAGATTATGCAAAAAATAAAAAATTTATATTTTTTCGACAAAATGTTAAATAAGCATCTCATCTTTATAAGATTTCAAAGTTTGATCAGTGTATCAAAATTATTTTGGTTACTGTTGCGACCGTAAATTATTAATTAACAATTGAATTGTTGCTAAAATATTCATTCAATTTTCACCAGCTTCTGGAACTATAATCTAAACCAAGAAGACTTTTTAAGTCACCAAATTATTTAATTATTGGTAGATAATTAGGTACTTATCTAAAACTTTATTTGAAAATTAAAGATTTTGTTGGGAAAACCCGCATTTTCCGAGGAAAATTTTCGTCGGAGCAGATCGGAAAAAACATATCTCTATGCAGAATTTAATTGTGGTGAATTTTTATTTGAGTGTTTTTGTTGTAAAGTTAAAATCGTCGGAGTTATAGAGCAATAATTGAAAAAAAAAACACGACTTTCGGGCGCCATTTTGTTTATAAAAAAAGTAGCACACTATCTGCGGACTTTGCATACCTATATTATTAATATATATAATTATAAGGTTCGATTCCAGCAATAAAATTGCTGGTAAATAACTTTTCCCAAAAATGTCCTATTCTCCGATAATCAGCCCAGACTATTTGTTAACAGTGTGAGTGACCAAGTTTTAGTGACAATTTTTATATATTTTGCATTAAAATGAATGACGAACTATTGATTTCCTTATTGGAAAAATGTCCTCATCTGTATGATCGATGCAAATGATAGTGTATGATAGATACATAATAAGAATATAAATATGTGAATGATATGCTTTTTATATTTATGCTGACTGATGCTGATAAACCTTCTTTGTGATTGCACATAATATATTGTGTAAATTAGTTGCAAGATCATAAAAAACGAAAATATTAAAAGCTCGTCATCAAATAAATCCATATTTTCAGAGTTACCAGACATGCTTTTTTAATAAAATTAGAAAAAGATCGTTCGACAAAATTTATTTTGAGAAGAAAAATAATTAACAGCACAAGTGACAGTGCCATAAAACAGCTGTTTACCATTTAATTGTGAATCTGCTGATGCTTTCAGTTTCCGTTCTCGTTCCCGTTTATGTTCTCGTTCCCGTTCCCGGTCAATTGTGCAGCCGCCTTTACACTAGTCCAGTAATATCTTATAGTTTACTAGACAGGGCCGGCGATAACGGGCCTGCAAGGGATGCATTGCAGGCGGGCGCCCCTATTTGGGGGGCGCCAGAATGAGCTTTTTTTCTGCTGGTATTATGTAAAATACTAAAATAGAAAAATTAATTTTTTAAATAATTCGTCATAGTAAATAATACCCTAATCGTTTTTAATACCATAATCGTTTTTCGTTTTAAATAATACCCTAATCTGTGTTTGTTTGTTAGTTTTGAATATTACATAATATACAAAAATATGCAATGCCGCGTAGAATTCTTACCATGTAGTAATATAATTTATTGGTCAAAGATATCATATTTCAACTAAACAACTTTGCTCTTAAATGAGAATGCTTTGTTTATGTTCTTCAAATTCCTTGCAAGTTGTTAGTTTTGTATCAGCAGTTATGAGAGGAAATGAATGATTACGTATTTTTTATGGGAAATAAGCCACAATTTTACTAAAAAATGAATTTATTAACGTTTCGAAGCCCAAATCGGGTTTCGTTGTCAAAATACAAAATACTAATAAAATAAAACAAACATGTTGTGTTTGTTTTATAAACAGGAATACAATAACACTTTGCCTTTCCTCGATGTTTTAGTCTCAAAGAAGGATACTGGATATGAGACTCAAGTGTATAGAAAACCAACACACACCAACAAATATCTCAATTACAAATCAAATCACAACATCAACGTTAAAAAGGGAATCATTAAATCCTTATATGATAGAGCCAAAATTACTTGTTCTAACGAAAATTCATTTTTAGAAGAAAAACAATTGTTAACATCTGTTTTATTAAAAAATGATTATCCTTTATCGTTTATAAATAAGGAATTGACAAGATTAGATCGAATGGAACAGAACAACTTAGAACGGGATCCTACAACATTCACAAGAAATAATACGAGGAAAATAACAATACCATATATAAAAGGACTATCCGAGAAACTTAAAACGATAGGAAATAAATTCAACATTTCAACAACATTCAAAACAACAAACACATTGAGATCTATTCTATCTAAAACTAAACCTAACAATGAACAAGAAAGAACAAAGAATTGCATTTATAGAATACCTTGTGAATGCGAACAATTTTATTTAGGTGAAACATCAAGACCATTAAACGTTAGAATAAGTGAACATCAGTCTTATATTAAAAACAGAGAATTTGATAGATCTCAGATATGTCAACACGCATAGGATAATGAACATAGAGTTCAGTGGAGAGATTCAAGTATAGTCCTGAAAGAATCAGATAGTAAAAAGAGAAAAATCAAAGAAGCGGCTCTAATTATGCTAAATGAAACCAATTGTGTCGCAAATTCCTCGGTAGAATGCAGTAGGATGTGGTTACCCATACTGAAAGGGGAAGTCAATAGAAAGAAAATACCACGATTAGTAAGTCAATAACATATCGAGTTAGTACAAATTTTATATTTTAGTATTACTTATTGTATATCTATGTAATATTAATATTATTTATAATTTAAACATATTAAAGTCAGAATTTGGTATTAGTTTTTTGAAGGTAGATTAAATGTAAGACCAAATACTTACGATATCAGGATAGTATCACGAGGTTTTTTCCTGGTTTTCCCTCGTGATTTACTATGGAATCTCTAACGCGAGAATTTTACTGTCATCGTTGCATTTGGTTGTCTTTTTAAAGACAGATCACATGCTATGATTTTTTTGCGACGGATATTCTTGAGTTGGGATTGATTTCATGTAATCGAATGAACTATCTTTTAGTAAAGTCGTCCCAGGAACGCAACTCATAAATATTGGCGATATCATTTTAAAATCTTCTACTTTAAAATGTATAATATACGGTCTGAATTGCCAATATAAATGAGTCAGATTAAATAAATTATTAGAAGAATTTTTTTACTTAGCAACAACATGTTTGTTTTATTTTAATAGTATTTTGTATTTTGACAACGAAACCCGATTTGGGCTTCGAAACGTTAATAAATTCATTTTTTAGTAAAATTGTGGCTTATTTCCCATAAAAAATACGTAATTATAAAAATGCCACAAGGAAATAGCTTCAGAACAACATTAGGAAATGAATGATTTCTAGTAGAATAGACAAGATTGTGATACTGTTTTCATGCCGCCTGCGCCTGTCTAATTTAAGTATTATGTAATTACCTATTAATAGGTATCAAGTTATGTATTAATCCCATAAAATCCCACATACCGAGTGTCCACTTATATTTTCTCCAATTTTAACTGGCTATAACTTCTAAACGACTCAAGATAGAAATTTTATTTTAGTAAAAGTTTTGTTTGAATGGATTTAATTTTTTATATCGCTTTTGAATTAAAAATGGCGGATTTTTGAAAAAAATCCTTGTTGACTTTTTTTATTGAAACACCCAGTATATTCTTTTGTAAATTGAAAGAACAGTCATTTACCTATCCAGCGATATACCGTTTTTTAAAATCGGTTGTGAATGACTGAGCGTTTAATTTTTAAAATGAGAGATGCAATGTGGAACTCACATAACATTTATAATATCAATTTGTTTAGTTATGTTATTTAGTTATGTGATATCCACGTTGCACCTCTCATTTTTTTTTTTTTTTTTTTTTTTTATTCCATTTATTAAAATACGTAATAACAATATACAAAAAAAAATACATTAAAAAACCAAGAGCCGTAGCTATGCTGGTTTTGTGGTAACATAATAAACATAAATATAATAGTAACAGATTACATAACATAAAACTTTTAAGACTACTTTACACTGAAGGTTAAGTTTTCCTATATAGATTCATTAAAGAAATTGTATTAAAGTAAATGATTAAATTATTATTTATTATTAAATTGTTATAGAATTATATTCAATTAAAGCTATCTGTTGTAGTAGTTAGTAAGAAGTAACTCTTTTAATTCAGTTTTAAAACTTTCTAGCCTGCAGTCTTTGATCTTTGTGGGTAACTTATTATACAAAATCAGACCACTTGAGTATATACTTCTTTGTGCACCAGTAGTTCGCATTCTTACGGTTTGAAAACTACCTCCCTGTCTGGTATTATGGTCATGCACATCTTCTATACGTCTTAAAGTAATATTTGTAAGTGTTTGAGAAAGCTTAATTTGATGAATGAATATACAAACTTGTAAAATGTATAGCGACTCAATGTTTAGAATTCCTCTCTGATAGTACAGGTCGTCAGTTGGATGAAGTCTTGACAGTTGAAATATATATTTCACAGCCTTGTTCTGTAACACCATGAGAGGATGTAGCTGTTTTTGATTTGTATTACCCCAAACAATAGTTAGATATGACAAATGTGAATTTATTAAAGAGTGATAGATCATTTTACGCTGTGGGATACTTATAAATTTTGCAATTCTTCCAAGCATACCCACTGCTGGAGCTATTTTTTGACACGTGTTCAATATATGCTGTTCCCATGTTAGTCGATTATCTATGTGTAAGCCAAGGTATTTGGTAACATTTTTTTTAACGAATTTGAATTTTCCAAAATTTAACTGTAACTCTCTGTGTTCTTAAATATTTGAAATTATTGTGTAACTACATTTATTCATATTGAGTGAGAGCTTGTGGTATCTGAGCCAGTCATCTATATATGTTAGATCTTTTTCTACAGCATATTCTAGCTTTTTGGGATCTTTGTCAGCATACAAGAGTCCCGTATCATCAGCATATAGAAATAGCGTTGATTTTAAAGGCAGATTGGAAATGGAGTTTATATAAATAAGGAACAATGTTGGTCCCAATATAGACCCTTGAGGAACTCCACATGTGATGTCTTCTGCCGTACTAAGTACATTATTACAGAGCACTTTTTGTATTCTGCCAGTCAAATAATCCCTGAGCCATACTAAGGACATACCAGTTATACCATATTGTTCAAGCACTGAGATAAGTAACTCATGGTTAACTGTATCAAAAGCTTTTTGTAAATCTAGTGATACAAATACACAGCTTAATCCTTTGTCTAAGTTACTATATATATCTGTAATCAAATCGGTAGCTGCTGACACTGTGCTGGAATTATGTCTGAAACCATATTGCCGATTAAACCAGGCACCAGTTGTATTCAAGAAGTTTACGATTTGAAGATTTACACATGATTCTAATATCTTTGACATAGCTGTTAAGAGAGATATTGGCCGATAACTTCCTGGCTGTTTTGAGTCTCCTCCCTTATAAAGTGGTATCACTATTGCCATTTTCATAGAGCTCGGGATTGTTCCAGTGACAAGAGAAAGGTTAACTAATTTAGTTATGATCGGTAGAAGCTCCTCTTCAAACTCCCTGATAATATCAACACCAAAGCCATCCCAGCCAGGAGATTTGCCTTTTTTTAGTTTTCTTACGACCTCTTGAACATTAATTTCTAAGACTTGTTGCCATTCAAATATATATTCTTTTGGTGATACATTTATTGGAGTGCTTGTTGAAGGTGTTATGTTCTTTGACAGAGATTTTCCTACTTGTGAAAAATATTTGTTTAATTGGTTTGATAGCTCCTCAGATTTATTATATATCGAGTTCTGATAGTGTAGTTCATGTATTGTTATTGGTTTTTTTGTATTTTCGGCATTATGAATAAGGTGATTGATAGTTGCCCATAATTTTTTACTATTGCCTTGTGCATCGGATAATTTATTCGTGAAATAGTCTTTTTTTGCTTTGCCTACTGCTTTCAGTAGTTCATTTTGCACGGACTTATGAACATCTTGTAAGAACTTACTATTAGGGAATTGTCTATGCCTTCTATAATGAAAATCTCTTTTTAAAACAAGGTTATGTAATGTGACATTAAACCATGGTGCACTTTTTTGTCGAAATCGATTTTTAATTGTTTTTGTATTAAGATTATTTAAATAAACACGTAATATTTCATCACATAAAGAATCAGGTTCATTCCAAATCTGATTTTGCAAGCTGTATATTTCATTTTTGAACTTCAGTTTGTTCAAAGTTGTTACTGTATAATACTTGTCAGTGGTTATAAATGATGTGTTTTTTACCTTTAATAGCTGCAGTTGATGATCACCGAAACCTTCATCTACTATATATAACATTACATCAAAGTTTAAAGTGTTTGTCATCACATAATCAATACAGGTAGCCGAATGATTGGTGATTCTGGTAGGGTTAGTTTTATTTAATATACTAAAACCGTTGGACACAATTGTTTGACAAACTAATTTTTGTGGGATACTCTCTTGAATAAGGTCTATGTTAAAGTCACCTAGTATCCAAACTGGAATTTTTTTATTCACAAATATGTTTAGTGCTGTATCCAGTGCATCAAAAAGTTCATTGCAGTAGAAATCTTGAGGTCGATATACTCCACCCACTATAATACTTTTATCAATCTGTAAAAATAACATTGAACACTTTTTATTATATCTGTAGACTTCTGAGTACTCGTAACAGCTTTTAACAAATAACCCTACACCACCACCTTCTTTATCCCTACAAACAAAAACTGAACTATAACCATTCACATTAAAATATGTTTCTTCGCCCACTCTCAGCCAATGTTCGGCCACTACAATTAAATCTGGCATATTTAACTTAACAACTAACGTTTCAAAGTTCAATATCTTATTTCTCAAAGACTGAGCATTCAGGTAGAGTATGTTAAACTCAGTACTATTATCACACTGTACTTTATCCAGTTTAAATTTTATTTGCAATTTACAATCATTATCCATTTTACTAACGTATTTTCCATTTTACTATAATGTTCACACAAGTAATATTAAAGAGTTTTGATAATATCCTCATTTTAAAAATTAATTACTCAGTCATTTGACAACCGATTTTAAAAAACTTTATATCGCTGGATAGGTGAATGACCGTTCTTTAAATTTACAAAAAAATATACTGGGTGTTCCAATAAAAAAAGTAAACAAAATTTTTTGTAAAAATCCGCCATATTTTTTTCGTAATTGAAAGCGACATAAAAAACTCAATCCATTCTGACAATACTTTTACTAAAATAAAACATTTCAACGAAAACCGCATATTTCTATCTTGAGCCTTTTAGAAGTTATGAGCA
The DNA here is from genome assembly GCF_917563875.1 of Diabrotica virgifera virgifera. Taxonomy (NCBI): domain Eukaryota; kingdom Metazoa; phylum Arthropoda; class Insecta; order Coleoptera; family Chrysomelidae; genus Diabrotica; species Diabrotica virgifera. The sequence goes on along the minus strand of NC_065443.1, from coordinate 250,997,811 downwards.
GTTAAAATGGGGGAAAATATAAGAGGACACCCGGTATTTAAAATAAACATTTTACATAAAATTTAGTTTAGAGCTATTTTATTATGTATTTCATGTGATTATAATACAGAATAGTTTGTCAGTTGTACTCTGCAGTTAAAGAATCTAGCGTTCAATTAATATAGAATTATATCTGTTAAGTACTCAACATTATTATTAATTTAAAAGCCGAAAAAGAAGAAATGACACAAAAAATCAAACTTAGTTCTCTTAGCCAATTTCTTAAAAAAGTTTTTTTGTTTTGTCAGATGATCGATCCAATAAAACTGTAACCGAACTTTATTTACCGGGGACATTTGCGGATAGACGGACACCGAATTAGTTGGTGCCTCGCTGCCCGGAACACATATTTTTAGGACACAAGGCCATAATCAATTCATTAATAGGGAGAAAGCTCTTCTAGCTACCCCTAAAATCAGGTGGTTTAACCACAAAAAGTAATACAGAGGATCTTCCATTACCCAGGGCATCCAAGGTAACGTTCAGTACAAAGCCTCCTTATTCGTTATGTACTTCGATGGGGAGGGGTGGTGGTACAGCTTGGGGGTCAGATAGACACGGGGTCAGGTTACGCAGTGTGACCGGTTTGATCTTCGGACATGTGGGTCTCATTGTTCCATTTGAACACACATAATGTTTCCGAGGCTGGATTTGTATGAGTATCTGTGTGTGTATGTGTGTGGGGGGGGGGGCGCCTGTGCTAGTTTTGCAGGCGGGCACCTTATACCCTAGCGCCGGCACTGTTACTAGACGTTACTTAATAATAACGTTTGGCCTACCATTTCGTGATCAATTTTGAAAAATATAATAAAGAAAAGATAACTTGGTGTTAGCATAAAATCCGTTAAGGGGAAAAGAGCAAAATTTCGCCTGTCAAAATGTTCAATATGTTTTAAATGTATTCATTTTTTTTAAATCCTGAGAAAACTAATAAATATTTTTGAAAAACTTAAACGCAGACTAAAAGATTACATTATTAGTAAGGGCCGAAAGTCCCTGAAAACTTCTATGTTTATTTTAATAAGTTACCCTACAGGGGTGAAAATAAAAGAGAAAATTTAGTGTGATTTTTAATTGCAAATATTTCATTCAAAAGAAACTTTTTATATAAAATGTAAGCTGCATACATTTACTCATCATTTTATCATTAGTTTTGAGTGCGCTGCTGAACGTAGTCCACCCGTAAATTGAATGTCGGTTACGTGCGCCAAATCATTTTTTTATATAAAACTTTTATTAACTCAACGGTAAAAATTCGATATCTTTTGATCCGAGTGTGTTATTGCGTTATTGGCAGAAATCACAATGAGTTTTTAAAAGTCAAGACTGCAGCTTTCTTATGCAATTTTTGAATTTTGCCACAAATGAATTCCGTTTTTATAAAGCTATTAAATATATAAACATTGCGTGATTTTTTGCCATTTTTTACTATCCTTGCAAGATCAATATTCGAACAGTGCTGCCAGACTGTACAAAATTGTTGTGGAAAAGAATAGAAATGTTATAAAGAAACATCAGAAGATCAGAATGGTTTAATTGGAACGTACACAAATATTTGGGGGCTTGAAAGGAACGAAACCCCCATAAATTTTTTATGTAAACGTATTAAAAAAGAAGCTGCACCTCGATAAAAACTGGCTTATCGAAAAAATACTAAGAGGCAAATTTTTTTTAGAAATAATGTGTTTAATGGTACCACAATAATAATTTAATTGGAACATACAAAAAAGTTGGGAGGTTTAAGGGAACAAAGCCCCATAAACTTTTTATGGGGTGTACAAATTTCACTGTTGTTCTTTTTTTTAAGATGTTCCTTCCATAAGAATGCTACATGTCCATTTTCAATAAAAATCTCTAAGAGTTTTCGATATATGAAAAAAATCGATTTTCATTTTGTAAATTCAAAGGCTGTAACTTTTTATGTGCACTAGTGTATACAGGGTGGTTCATCTTATTCGCCTCGGTCTCTGTACGGAAAACCACTTGATATTTTAAAAAAATTTCTTCATAGAAATATACAGGGCCTTTAATACTACAATCTAAAAATAATGTGAATTATACAGGGTGGTCTAAAAAAGAGTGGTATATCAAAGTTATATTTTTCCTTATGGAATGCCCTATATCTGATGGCATTATTGAATTGACCTTAAAAATAAGCTATACTTTCATAAGGGTTCCCTATACCCTATACCTAAATACAGGGTGTTTTGATTTATTTCGATTTTTATAAAAATGTAAGGTTTTAGAAAAAAATAAATATCTACAAATCTAAGAAGCAATAACAAATTCTTTATTGGATCTTAATAATAGACTATTTAGCATACTTAAACAGATGCTTATTGCAACACAATTTCTTATAGGGTGGTCAAAATATGAGATTGTTCTATTAACAAATTCAAGCTGTAATAACTTATTTATTTTAAATAGAACACCCTGTATCTTACTAGTCTATCGCGTAGAAAATTTACTTAGCTTTCAATTCTTATTAGGGTTTCCTATACATATCTCCCTTCATTTTTTAAATATTTAAAGATTTTCTAATTTGTAAGCTTTAAAAATTAGAATTAAGTACCTATGTTGTGGTTATGTATGTACAACACATCACCAACACCGGCAATATACTTTGACAAGATACCGTTATTAATAAAACGTTCATTGTTATCATATAATCACTCAGAGTGTTGTATTATTTTAGGTTGATTTTGGCCTACATGTGACATTGAATAATATGTTTATATTAAACTGCATACTCTATATTAGATGCCGTATTCTGGAAGATATTTAAATTATTATTACGTATTTTTTATGGGAAAAAAGCCACAATTTTACTAAAAAATGAATTTATTAACGTTTCGAAGCGCAAATCGGTTTTCGTTGTCAAAATACAAAATACTATTAAAATAAACAAACATGTTGTTGCTAAGTAAAAAAATTCTTCTAATAATTTATTTAATCTGACTCATTTATATTGGCAATTCAGACATTTTAAAGTAGAAGACTTTAAAATGATATCGCCAATATTTATGAGTTGCGTTCCTGGGACGACTTTACTAAAAGATAGTTCATTCGATTACATGAAATCAATCCCAACTCAAGAATATCCGTCGCAAAAAAATCATAGCATGTGATCTGTCTTTAAAAAGACAACCAAATGCAACGATGACAGTACAATTTTCGCGTTAGAGATTCCATAGTAAATCACGAGGGAAAACCAGGAAAAAACCTCGTGATACTATCCCGACATCGTAAGTATTTGGTCTTACATTTAATCTACCTTCAAAAAACTAATACCAAATTCTGACTTTAATATGTTTAAATTATAAATAATATTAATATTACATAGATATACAATAAGTAATACTAAAATATAAAATTTGTACTAACTCAATATGTTATTGACTTACTAATCGTGGTATTTTCTTTCTATTGACTTCCTCTTTCAGTATGGGTAATCATATATATTTAAATTATACAGGGTATCTAGAAACTCTACCCACAAATGAAGACAGGAGATTCCTCAGATAAATTTAAGACATTTTAACCCAATTCTTCTAATCCGAAAATGCTTCCTAAGGGTGCTAGAGCTCTGGCGTCTTGTAATTAGTTTTTCTTAAATAACTCCAGAACGCTTTTATTTAGAAAAATGAAAATTTGTACGCATATTAACCTTCTAGAGATAAATCGATTACATTTATTGTGAACTTCTAGTACCGGTCATAGGCGTCCGTTTTGGGTAGGGCAACGGTTATTTTATCGAATAACTTTTATATATTTAACTATTAAGCATTTTTGAGACTGGATTATTAAATTATGAGGTATGCCAATACTAATAGGTACTCTTGCTTCAAGTCGGTAGAACACACCGTTTTCTATAAAAATCAATTTGAAAATTTTTCGTTTTTTGAATTTCCAAAAAAAAAAACCATTTAGAAAAACGAAAACTGGTACGTTTGTTTATTTATATTCCAGATATAAATCGATTTCATTAGCGAATTTCTACTACCGGTCATATGCGTCCGTTTTGGGTAGGTCAAGGGTTATTTTATCGCATAACTTTTTTGTCTTTAATTTTTAAGAATTTTTTACTTTAGATTATTAAATTATGAGGTATTCTAGTACTTAAAGTTACTCTTGGTATAAGTTGGTAAAATAAACCGTTTTTTTAAAAAAAATTTTTCAATTTTTTTTCCAATTCAAAGAAAGAAAAATTTTCAAATCGATTTTTCTAGAAAATGGTGTGTATTACCGACTTAAATCAAGAGTACCTTTTATTACTAGAATATCTCACAACATAATAATCCAGTATCAAAAATGCTTAAAAAAAAGTTATGCGATAAAATAACTGTTGTCCTACCCAAAACGGACGCCTATGACCGGTACTAGAAATTTACAATGGATGAAATCGATTTATGTCTGGAAGATAAATATGCGTACCAATTTTTGTTTTTCTAAATAGAAGTGTTCTGGAGGTATTTAACAAAAATTAATTAGAAGACGCCATCTTCAAAGAGCTCTAGCTCCCGTAGGAAGCATTTTCGAACTAGATGAATTAGGTTAAAATGTCTTAAAATTATATGAGGAATCTCCTGTCTTCGTTTGTCGGTAGAGTTTCTGGACACTCTGTATATTCCATTCCGTATAAATATTTTTCATATCTTAACCCAACGGTTATTAAGTAAATTTAAGAACACCATTTTTTGTTTGAATCTTTGAATCGCAATTACAAACAATTAAATGCAATGGCTACTTTGATGAAAACGAGCCTATTGTACAAAAATATGTAAAAATGGGTATTTACAGAGTAACTTGGGAATTTATATTTACAGAATAACATGTGCATTGAGAACAGGGCCCCCGTAAGAGTACTGGCGCCTGTGTGCAAAAAAGGATTTTGGCGCCCCTTAAGGCATTTTGGATCATGTTTTTTTATTTATTTTTTGGAGGTAGGTAGGTGCTTGAAATAAACCAGAAGACTGAACTTTAGAATGTGAGTTTCACCCCTTCTCGAGGGTGAAAAAACCTACGTTCAACAAATACTTTTCAATACTCTCAATATACTTTTCAATAGTTTTCAAGTTATTTGCGAGTTTTATGTTTATTTTTCAACAAAAAAAAAAACAAGTTTTTAGACGGATTTTCGCAAATAACTCAAAAAGTAAGTAGGTATTATATCAAAAGAAATATATCTTATAAAAAAGTGAAAAAAAATGGTGTAAGTACCTATGTATGAAGTATGTAGACCCAGTATAAACAGAGCTGGAGTTAATGAAAAGTAGATTTTTATTCGTCAAATTACAAATCAAATATTTCAACGTAAAATAACCAAAAAATCAAGCACTGATCAGGGAAAACTCGTTACAACACTTTAAAAGTATTTAAAAGAAGCTATATTTTTTTAACATCAAAAGTAAGTAGGTAAGTTAAAAATAATGTTGGTCCCTTTTTTTGCTAAAAAAAACATGAAAACTACCCCCTAATTAGCATCCCAAATGAAATTAATCGTTACCGTTTCACCACAAGTTTCACCGGTTCAAAGTGCTTATTTTTAAAAAGGCTGTAGTTAAAAGGGCGAATGGGCTGAACGAGTCACTAATCATGAGTGTATGCAAAATTTGAACAGCCATATCTTCCAATTTTTGTCTTACAGAAAAACAAAACATCCAAAATATTCAGAAAAGCAAAATCTACATTTTTTTACTGCTTGAGATTTTTGGTATCACTAATTAATTTTAAAGTTATTTGGAAAACGAAATTTTTCAAGATTGAAAAAAAATTATTTTAAAACCAATTTTTTTCAAAAATGAGCACTTTAAACCAATGAGACTTGCAGATCATATAAATAAAGTTTTTCTTAAACATTTTAAAGAAGTTGTAAAGAGTTTTTTCACGTTGAAATATTCGATTTGGAATTTGACGAATAAGAACCTACTTTTCATTAGCAGCTAAAACTCTGCTTTCTACTAGGTTTTGTAGACTTCATATTATTATATAAATTATTTTTTTCACTTTCTTGTAAGCTATATTTTTGCTAAGAGTATTTTTTCGATAAAATAATTAGTTTTTAATTGCGAAAAACCGTCTAAAAACGGGGTTTTTTGTTGAAAAATGAACATCCTCACTCGCAAATAACTCGAAAATAATTGACTTAGTGAAAATCTCTCAGTTTATCCAATTCCGGACTTATTTTGAACGAATGTTTTCTCACCCCCGAGAATACCCCCTAGAGTAAAAGCACACATCGGTACAGTAGGTAGTAGGTATCACTTCTTGTCTTGTTAGCTATGTGTATGACAAGTTTTATGTCAATATACGCGGCTCTTTAAAATTTACAACAAAAACCGTGAGTAAATGGACTATTATTAGTAGGCTAAAATATCAAAATGAAACAAACAGAATAAAAGCATAACAAAATAAATTAAAATGCCTGACTACCTGAATATACTAATAAAATTTCGTTTGTGTTTAAACTGAATCCTATTTAATTTCTCAACTTTTATTTTAAAATTAATTTTTGTTTCTTTGCTTTTTTTGCAATTTTTGGCCCCGGGTTTTGGCGCCCCTAAAGGATGGCGCCCGTGTGCATTGCACACTTTGCACATATGGTAGCAGGGGCCCTGATTGAGAATGATTACATGGAATTGAAGAGATTTTAAATATCTTCCATTATAAAGAATAGAATATTGAGTATGTCATTTAAAATAAGAACACTCTGTGTGAGTTAATGATATAAATGTGAATTTTATTATTGAAAGTATCTTGACTAAGATATTTAAGTATATTGCCGGTGTTGGTGATGTGTTGTACATAACCACGATATAGGTACTTAATTCTAATTTTTAAAATATAGGTACTTAATTCTAATTTTTAAAGCTTACAAATTAGGAAATCTTTAAATATTGAAAAAATGAAGGGAAATAGGTATAGGAAACCTTAATAAGAATTGAAAGCTAAGTAAATTTTCTACGCGATAGACTAGTAACATACATGGTGTTCTATTTAAAATAAGTAAGTTATTACAGCTTGAATTTGTTAATAGAACAATCTCATATTTTGACCACCCTGTAAGAAATTGTGTTGCAATAAGCATCTGTTTAAGTATGCTAAATAGTCTGTTATTAAGATCCAAGAAAGAATTTGTTACTGCTTCTTAGATTCGTAGATATTTATTTTTTTCTAAAACCTTACATTTTTATAAAAATCGAAATAAATCAAAACACCCTGTATTTAGGTATAGGGAACTCTTATGAAAGTATAGCTTATTTTTTAAGGTCAATTCAATAATGTCATCAAATATAGGGTATTCCATAAGAAAAAATATAACTTTGATATAACACTCTTTTTTAGAGCACCTTGTATAATTCACATTATTTTTAGATTGTAGTATTAAAGGCCCTGTATATTCTTGTGGAGAAATTTTTTTAAAATATCGAGTGGTTTTCCGTACAGAGACCGAGGCGGATAAGATGAACCACCCTGTATAGGTAAGTGAGGTCCAATCAACCTATTTTTGATCCGAGAATCTGCGGTATAATTTATGACCAATCTTTTCGAGACACCCTGTATTTCTCCTCCTTTTTGTATTGCTTATCTACACTGATAGTTTCCAGGTCAAGGTTCAACCAAGTAAAAAAGGAAATTACTTAAAAAAAAAACAATATTCTACGGTTATCTTGAATTTTACCTACTTCAATTTGTTTTTTTTACGTCCATAAATATTATCGATACACGTGTAGCTATATAAATAAACCATCCATTATCATATAAATTATTACCTATGCCAACAGTTAATTAAAAAACCAAATATTTGCATTCTGCAACAGGTTAAAAGTTAATCAAGTGCACGATAGACTAATAAGTTACACGTCCGATAATTGTTTGGAAATTTTAATCATAGATAGAAAAATCATTATTTTTTTGTGATTTTATAATTGATTAGGTAGGTTACTTTTCAATATTAATGATAGGGGAGCTAAAGCGGGGAGATTGTGCGTTACTCGAGCGCGTGAAAATCACATGTAGTGCGGCAGATTCCTGCAAATATTATAAGAATTGTGCATTTAATGATAGTAGCATATAATTTGGACCACATATACTACACATATAAAGGTTCAGAATTAGATATGAAACCATCTCAGATTTTGCCCTTTACAAAAATGCCGGGCATTCAAACTGGCAACTATACATATGTGACTAATAGCGCGATAACTCTTGAACGAAAAGTCCGATTTTAACCAAATTTGGTATATCGGTTCTCTTTTTGGTGTATAAGATCGAGCTCTTGAACCGGAAGAATCGGTTTACCAGAAGTTGTGTTTTTCCTGATTGTTCATGTAAAAATATGTTGTTCTCTTTTTAATTCTTTCACCTTGTATATATTAATTTTTCAAAAAGATAATGTATATGTATATAAGCTCTACACTCCCGTGGAAGTTATAGCTGTTTTTCACTTTAATGATCCGTTAAGACATGGGGGATCAGTCCACTTTACTTCTAATCTATCTCCTCAAAGCTTCTGGTGTGTCTTCGTTTCCGTCGCTACTTTTCTCCAGTCATTTCGGTTCTCAGTCTTTTTTTCCAGTTTCGAATTCCCATAACTCTTAAGTCGTTTTCGACTTGTTGTTTCCATCTTGCTTCTGGTCTGCCTCGTGCTCTTGTCTCAGGGGGTATCCAGTTGGTAATAACTTTAATGGGATCATCTTCACTTTTTCTACTTATATGACCATACCACCTTATTCTTCGTGCTTTTGCTTCTTTCACTATGTTTTCTCCTTCCATTCATTGTTCTATTTCGTGGTTCATCCAGGGTCTTCTTTCGTTTTCATTTATTACTTTTGGTCCCAGAATGTTGCGCATTATTTTTCTTTCAAATACTTTCAGCTGTTCTTCTTCTTTTAAGGTTAGGGTGTTGGTTTCTATGGCATACATTACCACTGGCCTTATGGTAGTCTTATATATTTGTATCTTCTAATTTTTTATCTTTTAATATTGTTTTATTTTTGTGGTAAGCTCTATTTCCTGCTTGTAGTTTCTGTTTCAGGTCTATTCTTTCATTATCTCTACTAATCATCGTTCCCAAGTATTTGAATGTATCTACTTCCTCAAATCTGTAATTATCTATTATCATTTGTGTTAGTCTTGTTTTCTTGAATCTGCTTGCCTTCATGTACTTTGTTTTTTCGATATTTATGTCCAGTCCTCTTCTTTTTGCCCCTTTTTCTATTTCAGAGAATGCCTTAATTAATGATCTTTTGTGCCGGGTTATTATAACGATATCATCTGCATAACCTACTATTTGTACTGCATTTTTATTAATTATTCCGTTATTTGTTGCTTCTTTTATTGCACAATCTAGAGCTGTAATGAGTAACTGAGTTGACAGGGCATCCCCTTGTATGACTCCGTTTTGGACCCTAATCTTCTCTGTTGTCTTTTGACCTAAATCTATTACTGCTTGTGCCTCTTTCATTGTCATTTATATTAACTGTATTAATTTGCCTGGTATTTTTATGCGTGTTAGATCTTCTATTAGTTCTCCTCTTTTTAGTTTATCGAAGGCCTGTTTAAAATCCACAAAAAGCATAATGCAGTTCCATGTTCATATGCTTTTTCCGTGATTTGTCTTATTATGTGAATAGCGTCTATCGTCGATTTTTCTTTTCTGAATCCATATTGGTAATTTCCTATGATTTTTTCGGTATGATCTGCTAGTCTATTCTTTATTATTCCCTTTATGACCTTATATGTCACATTTAGCAAGGTGATTCCTCTATAGTTCCTCTCAAAAAGGTAATACCGGCATTGAAAAGAGCGTAAAAATAGTTTTTAGGAAATATTTTGAACTTTTTAGTTATGTTAATTAACATTTAATAAATGAATAACTTATCTTCACATGTACCTATGTGCGGTAGACTCGTGCAAATATTATAAGAATTATTGTGCATTTAATGGTAGAAGCATATAATTTGGATCACATATACTACACATACAAAGGTTCAAATTTAGATATTAGGCCATCTCAGATTTTGCCTTTTACAAAAATGGCGGAAATTCAAAATGCGACTATACATATATAACTAATAGCACGATAACTTTTGAACAAAAAGTCGGATGTCAACCAAATTTGGCATATAGGTTCTTTTTTTTGATGCATAAGATCGAGGTCTTGAACCAGAAGAATCGGTTTACCAGAAGTGGTGTTTTTCCTGATTTTTGATGTAAAATATGTTGTTTATTTTTTCAATTCTTTCACACTGTATATATAAATTTTTAAAAAGGTAATACCGGCGTTGAAAAGGGCGTAAAAATATTTTTAAGAAATACTTGGAACTCTTTAGTTATGTTAATTATTAATTAATAAATGCATAACGTATCTTCACATGTACCTATGAACCTATGTGCGGCAGATTCGTGCAAATAATATAAGAATTAATGTGGATTTAATGGTAGAAGCATATAATTTGGACCACACATACTGCACATCCAAAGGTTCAAATTTAGATATGAGGCCATCTCAGATTTTGTCTTCTACAAAAATGGCGGGCATTCAAAATAAATCTGCCTTACATAGTACATGTGAAGATACGTTATGGATTTATTAAATGGTAATTAAAATAACTTAAAAGTTGAAAATATTTCATAAAAAGTATGTTTACGCTCTTTTCAATGCCGGTAGTACCTTTTTGAAAAATTAATATATACATGGTGAAAGAAGTGAAAAAACAGCAATATATTTTTACATAACAAAACAGTAAAAACACAACTTATGGTAAACCTATTCTTCCGGTTCAAGATCTCGATCTTAGTCATCAAAAAAAGAACATTGATGCCAAATTTGGCTGAAATCAGATTTTTCGTTCAAAAGTTATCGTGCTATTAGTCACATATAAGTTTAGTCGCAATTTTGAATGCCCCCAATTTTTGTAAAAGGCAAAATCTGAGATGGCCTTATATCTAGATTTGAACCTTTATATATTTAGTATATTTGGTCCAAGTTTTATGTTTCTACCATTAAATGCACAATAATTCTTATAATATTTGCACGAATCTGCCGCACATAGGTAGATGTGAAGATACGTTATGCATTTATTAAATGGTAATTAACATAATTAAAAAATTAAAAATATTTATACAGAAAACAAACGTTTTTCAGTGTTTTATTGTGAGATAAAATGAACTTCCATCAAGTAACGGTCGAATCCATCAATTATTAAAAATATTTCCTAAAAACTATTTTTACGGTCGTTTCAATGGAGGTATTTACTTGTTGAAAAACTAATATATACAGGGTGAAAGAATTGAAAAAAAAATAACATATTTTTACATAAAAACCAGGAAAAGCACAACTTATATATCAAAAAAAGAACCTATGTACCAAATTTGGTTGAAATCGGACGTCTCGTTCAAAAGTTATCGTGCTATTAGTCACGTATGTATAGTCGCCATTTTGAATGCCCGCCATTTTTGTAAAAGGGAAAATCTGAGATGGCCTCATATCTAAATTTGAACCTTTATATGTGTAGTATATGTGGTCCAAATTATATGCTTCTTTAATTAAATGCACAATTGTTTCACATATCGGCTGCACTAATGGGGAAAAATTACATTTACCCTGTAAATGTACCCCTACCTCATATGCACTCATAATACAGGGGCGTGCGTTGGGAGCAGTTCGTAAAAAAATCTATCCTTGTCAGATTTACTCCGGTCAGGATAGACATTTAAAATAACGAATATTCCCGGAAAGCAATATATTGGTGGAGAGCTGGGGTTAACCATTACAAATAAAGTATTACAAATTCCCCTCGATCGTATGTGTGCTACAAAAGTTATTCGGGGTCCAAGGTCAAAATTTAAGGTTTTTTGGATTTTTCTCGGAAACTGTAAGTTTTATCAGAAAAAAACTTAATCCAAAGTTGTAGGTCTTAAAATTCTGTACAAAAATGGTCTGTATAATTTTTTCCTAAGAGCTACCATTCCTGAGATATCGCAATTCTAACAGTCACATTATACATGATATGCACACATTGCCACGGCACCTGTGAGGGGTCTACGACATTTCGCCGTCGCCGTTTCGCCGTCGCCATTTCGCCGTCGCCGTTTCGCCGTCGAGCCATTTCGCCGTCGCCGTTTCGCCGTCGAGCCATTTCGCCGTCGCCATTTCGTTGTTAGCATTCGTACTTATAATTTCGGGATGATCATTACTTGTATACAAGTTTTGAATGGTTTTCGAACGATTATATACTATCACTTTTGCATAATGAAGTTTTTTATTTTTGATAGAGTAAAAACAATTGACATTGAAATCCCTTTTCTCAATATTGTTTATTTCCGGGAACCTGATAATAGTCTAGCAACTTCAGCATTTTATTTACACTGACATTTAGTATAAAAAAAGTTAGTATGTTATCACGTTCTTGCGACATTTAGTATAAAAAAGTTAGTATGTTATCACGTTCTTGTAAACCAATGCCGGGATGGCGACGGCGAAACGGCCGACGGCGAACTGGCTCGACGGCGAAACGGCCGACGGCGAAGTGGCTCGACGGCGAAACGGCGACGGCGAAATGGCGACGGCGAAACGGCGACGGCGAAACGTCCCAGTCCGACCTGGGGTGTGGTGTACTCAGCGCGTTTCTTTACCGTGGTTTGTCCTCTAGGCCTACTTCACTAACTGTCATGAAAATTTTAGGATTATTTAAGGAAGCAATACCCATCAAGTTCTAGATATTACCTTATTATTGATATTGCTGTTGATACAGACTCAGCTGTAGTTTAGATTTAAAGATTCTACGCCAAACAGCAGTCATGATGCAGTGGCGAATATTCGTACAAACTAACCTTCATCCTCCAGCCCTTTGCGTCCACTACTGGACATAGGCCTGCCTCATTTTTTCCATTGTGCTCTATTTTGAGTACTTTGCATCCAATTTCTTGACATTTCTTGAGATCGTCAGTCCAACGAGTAGGTGGTCTTCCTCTACTTCTTTTGTCTAATCTCGGCCTCCACTCAAGTAATCTCTTCGTCCACCTCCCATCACTGATTCAGGCGATGTGTCCGGCCCAGTTCCATTTCAGGGTGGCAATTCGGGAAATTACATCGGTAACTCATGTTCTTCGTCTTAAGTCTTCATTTCTAACTCGGTCACGAAGCGATATACTAGCATTGACCTTTCCATTTTTCTCTGGACTATTTGCAGCATTTTAGAAGTTGTAGCTGTCAATGTCAAAGTTTCGGCACCATAAGTCATCACAGGCAAAACACAGTGGTCAAATGTTTTACGTTTTAAAGAAATTGGTATATCGCTTTTAAAGATGTCTTTGAATTTTCCATAGGCTGCCCATTTGCCCATGCTAGGTTTATTCTTCTTCGTAGTTCGTATGTTCGGTTGTCTCTTGTGATCTTTATTTCGTGTCCAAGGTATATGTATTTTTCCACTAGCTCTACTTCGTTGTCCCAAATATTGATATTTCCGCTAGGTACTAGGTTTGTCATGAATTTTGTTTTGGATATGTTTATTTTAAGACCTACACTGACACACACTAACTGAAGTTCATGTAGCATTGTACATATCTCCTTGAGGTTGTCAGAGAATAAAACTATGTCGTCTGCGAATTTCAAATTTGTTAATCTTCTACCGTCAATATTCAGGCCTCGCTCTTCCCAGTTAAGCTTTTTACAAGCATATTTTAAAGTAACCTTAGATGATTTAAAATATGACGCTTGTTTTTTAAAATGACTTGTTCCAAAAAATATGACAGTGATTCGTGAATATCGTTATTTATATCCTCGAACATTCTACCTGGTGGGGGTACATAGTATTATCGAAAACGCAAGATTGAATATTTTTACAAACAATTAGATACTGTAGCAGCTTTGAAAGTTTTTAACCGCTTGTCTTTTGCATCCAAATGTTTTTTATCGGACCAGACTTGACTTAAAATATCTTGGGAATTGTCAATAAAACAAATAAATGTTAATTTTTCATGTTTCTCTGTAATAACAATTCTACTAACATATTTCAATTTCAATCGTATTTTTATAGTTTTGTCATCTAAAGTTATATCTTGACAAACATTACTTATTTCATCCAACGAAAACTGGCAATCATCACTCGTTTCTATGAATTGTAAAATTTTCTTCATCGCAGAGTATACAGTTTCATCTTGTCGACGGCCAATTTTACCACCAGTATTAGGTTTTAAGAAAGATTTGTAACAACTGTCATGATATTTTGCATCAGCAGCGACTAGGTTATGTCTTTTCTCTATTATGTCTAGATCCTTGTTTCTATTATGTCTAGATCAATTTCCATTTCTCTTCGAATATCTTTGTTCCTCATCTTATCAAGTCAAGTGAGCCAGCAACAGTCTCCAAAAGTTCATTTATTTATTCCCCAGAGCGCCGTACTAATTGGTATATATTAGGAATGACGTTTGTTGACGAAACGGTTTCGGTTATACCGGTTCGGATCAAAGCAACCGAATATTCCAAAAACCGGTGCATGGTTTTTTAATCAATAGCCAATACCCAATAGGTTTCAATGTTATATTCACATCGCACATAAAACTTCAGAACTCATTTTTTTTTCAGAGATAACTTATTCCATTTTCACTGGTTATTATTATAAAAAAACACGAGGTTAAAACCGAGACAAAAAAAAATCGGAAAAACCTATTATTGTGGAGTAAAAAATCGGTATTAGTTATAACCAGTAGGTTTTTCCGACCCTTAGTGTACATAACACTATAATCACCGTTTTTACACCAACTATATTTATCTGAAATTTAAATATTCATTCGGTGATTTTTCATTATGTACTATCTATTTTCCACATCTTATGATATTCTATTTATTCACGGTTTTTTTAATATATATACTAAGGATTTCTACAGTTTTCACTGTATTCCTTGGATGCTGCCGCAAATGGATGCTGCACCGAGAGAAAAAAATTCTTGACATAAAGAAACTTTATTAATATTTAAGAAAGATCGACTTGGCATATTGCCTAAGAAATATATCTTTGTATGTAAGATATAATTTTCTAAAATATTTCAAATAAATTCTACTATAGCCAAAGAAATATATCTTAAACATGATTGAACTATCACTTTCTGGCAAACTTCAAACCCATTTATAAGAAAGAAATTACACTTGATGTTAATTAATTTTATTAGTCATAAAAATATATTTTCTACACATTACAAAACTATTCTTTCTGAGCAATAATATTTCTTAGTAAGGAATATTATTATTTTACTATTAATAATTAATGTATTTAATGTTAAGAAATATATTTCGCAGAGATAAACGTATATTTAGAGTTAAGTTAATATTTCTTGAAAATAAAGTGATATTACATACGGCGAAATAAATCATTGTGTTAAGGTAAAATCATTATTTATTAATAAAACAAGATATAAAAGATTATTATTATATACAAATATTTTCTCCACTCTTAAAATCACTGGCTTCTACACAACAATAAAAGGATGGAGAGGCAAATCCAACTTCCTCAAATGTTGCTTCTTTTGTTAATAGCACTTTGTATATCAGCAATTCACTAAAACAAAATCGTTATGTAGAAAGAGTAAACTTACTTTAATAAAAAATTTTTTATAAAGATATCTATAGATATTTATTTTGACAAAGTTAGGAAATACAAAAAAAAACAAATACACGGCCCCACATAAGAACTATTAATACTAATAATAATCATATTTAGTTCAAACATGGCATTATTTAACCTACACATCTGTAGTAATTAGTGATTACCAGATTGTTAATAAAGAACTTTATTGAATAAGCAAGGTTATAAACATTGTTGTTGTTCCACATCGAACATCGAACCCCCCTCCCGTCCACGGGCGATGCCATGCCCCGTGACCGCTGACAACCGTCCATAGACACTGTTGCCAGATGTCATCTTAACATTACAACATCTCCCTTTTTCCAAAAATATAGAAACATATAAAACTAAAAATATAATAATTAATTTAAGTGCAATAGTCCTTCAGATAGGCAGGTTTTCTAATAGTTCGTCCAAACTTATTTGCAGGAGGAGATCCTGTTTCATTATTGCTAGGTTGAACAGTCTTAGCAGTATTATTGTGAATGTTACTAACAGGCAAACTTGGCCTGGGTATACCTTCTAAAAGAGGAACATCACACTTAGGATTAACTACAACATCATTGTGCGATTTTCTTAACTGAAAAGTGTTTCTTCTCAAAAACCGACCATCAGACTTTTGTATTACATAAGACCTAGGAACCTGACAAGGTTGAACAATTTTGGCAGGCGACCATAACTTAGATCTACCGTCTTGAACTAAGACATTGTTGCCTGTTTCAAATTTTTTTCTAGAAATTGCAGTCTGATCATAACTTAGTTTAGAATTAGCTTTAGACGCTAGTATTTGCTTACTGACATTTGTACAAAGTTTAGGCTTTAGAAGCTTTGTGTTACATGGTAATTTATCGCGCAACACACGTGACATTAGCATTTGGGAAGGTGAATAATTCATACCCGTGATAGGTGTGTTACGATAAGCGAGTAAAGCCAAGTTTACATCTTCATTATTTTCAGCACATTTCTTCATCAGTCTCTTGGCTATACCCACTCCCTTTTCCGCTAACCCATTGGATTTAGGATACATTGGACTTGATGTTATTATATTTATCCCCCACTCCTTAGCAAATACCTTAAGCCTATAACTACTAAATGGCATATTGTCAGATATCATAACAGATGGTATTCCGAACAGTGAAAAAATTTCTTTTAAAACACTAATTACACTTTCTGAAGTTTTGTTTCGTAATTCCTTTATTTCTAGCCATCTGCTATAATAATCTACTAGGACTAAATAGTCTTTATTGCCAAATTGAAATAAATCAACCCCTACTTTATTGAAGGGCAGGTCTGGGACTTGATGGGGTATTAAAGGTTCCTTTGAATTTGATATGTTAAATTTTTCACAAATGGAACAACTTTGTACCACCTTAATAATATCATTACTCATGCCCGGCCAATATAGTACAGATCGTGCTCTATTTTTAGATTTGTTAATGCCATAATGGCCAGTGTGTATGATGTCTAGCATTTCCCTTCTTAAGCTTTTTGGGACTATTACTTTTAAACCTAAATAAAGAATACCATGTTGGACCGTAATGTTATCTCTTAGTTTATATAGGTTTTTAAGTTCATGACTCTCTATATTTGTATTATTTTTAGGAAAACCAACACTGTACCAGTCTAGAAATGTTTTAAGATTTTTGTCCTTGGCTGTTTCTAACTTTATTTGAGCTAAGCGATTATCACTAATGTGTGAGTCAACACTCATACAGTGGACTACTTCTAACAAGGTTTTATCTTCACAAGCTGTGTTTTTTAAAAAATTTCTTGAGAGAAAATCTGCCATAAACATTTTTGGCCCCGGAACATATTCAAAAGTCAAGTCATATTTTAATAATTTTAATAGCATTCTTTGCAACCTAGAACTTACCTTATTTATGTCCTTTTTTGCAATCGAAATTAGGGGCTTGTGATCAGTTTGTATAGTTACTTTATAACCATAAATGAATTGATGGTATTTTTCAACACCAGAACAAACTGCATACAACTCCTTTTCAATCGGAGCCCATCTTACCTGAGCATCTGTAAGACTTTTAGAATAAAAAGATACTGGTTGCCCCTCTTGTAAGAGGCAAGCACCCACCCCTTCTTTAGAACTGTCCGTTTGTAAAATTATGGGCTGGTCCTTGTTAAATATTTTTAAAGTAGGCGCTTTACTTAATTTATTTTTTAATTCTAGAAAAGCTTTGTCTTGCTTGTTACCCCAATTCCACATATTTTCTTTTTTAATATGCTCTCGAAGAGGAGCTGTACTTTCAGTAAAATGTGATAAGAATTTGCTTAAATAATTGCACATTCCCAGAAAAGATTGCAAAGTTTTTACATTTTGGGGGGTTTCTAATTTTAATATACTTTCTACATGATCAGGATCACATTTAATCCCAAATTCAGAAATTATGACTCCTAAAAATTTTACTTGGTTTACCCTGTATTGCAATTTGTTTTTATTAAATTTAACATTATGCTTTTTAGCTCTATCAATGACATTTTTAAAAATTATATCATGTTCCTGTATACTATTTGCTGCAATTATTAGGTCATCAAAATAAATTTCAATCCCATTTATGTCCCCAAAAATATTAAAGTTCAAATTCTGCATTACCTCAGGAGCTGATGACAACCCGAAAGGCATTCGTAAATATCTGTAAACACCATGAGGTGTACTAAAGCAACACATTTTACTGCTATCTTCATCTAACACTACTTGAAGAAACCAATCCTTCATGTCCAGGACTGAAAAGTATTTTTTTCCTGCCAATCTACTAAAAATTTCCTCCGCAGAGGGTATTAAACACCTCTCCCTTATGATGCCCTGATTTAGATACTGTGGATCAAGGCATAACCTTAAACTACCATTAGGTTTCTCCACAATAACTAAATTATGGCACCACTCAATAGGTCCCTGCACTTTTTGTATAATGCTCTCCTTTTCTAATTTGTCAAGAGCCTTTTTTAATTTAGGTTTTATAGACTCAGGAATTCTTCTCTGAGGCTTAACTACTGGCTCTGTTCCTTCTTTTAACTTTATACTATAGCTACCTATGTTACCTAGTCCCTCAAATACTACTTTATCTTTAGCAAAAAGGTTTTCTAGCTTTTCTTTGCTTGTGAATATGGTATCTACCCTTTTTATCAAGTTTAAACTAACACAATCCCTTAGGCCCAAAATAGGTACAGTGTTGTTTTGTTGAACTATAATGAATTTAATTTCTGTTTTCTTATCTTTAACATTACAGTCCAAAACTGCTGTCCCAAGAGGTCTTTTGTTGCCATCATACACTACTAGAACAGTATCAGTATCTACTAAAGTGGTTTTACTTTCATCAATTTTTAAAAAATATTTATGTGGCAAAATAGAAACCTCACTGCCGGTCTCTAGCTTAAAAGGTATGTCAACATCATGCACACTTACCCTCTCTATCCAGCATTTATCTTCATGTTTTTCTACAGAATCTACTTCTATACAGTCAATTTGTAAGTAGTCACCTATATCACTACCACTATCACTTTCCACTTCCCGAAGTTCATGCACTTTCCTCTGACCAAATTTGCAGACATTAGCAAAATGATTTTGCTTTTTGCACACAACACATATCTTCCCATAAGCTGGGCATTCTCTGGGCTTATGCATCCTGCCACAAAATTGACATTTCTTCTGTACTGCTACTGCTTGACTTTTATTTCTTAACTTGTTTTCTCTCCTGAAGTCCTTCTTCATTACTGCATCTATTGCTTTCTCATTATTAAGTGCTTTTAACTGTTTCTTACTCATTTCTGCAGCCCTGCAGTATTCTACTGCTGTTTTTAAATCCAAATTTGGTGTTCTTAATAGTCTTTCTTGCAGCTCATTATTTTTAATTCCAATTACAATCTTGTCCTTCAACAGGCTGTTTTCAAGAGTACCAAAATTGCACGGCTTTACCAAAGTTTTAATATCCGTTAGAAAATGTTCAAAGTCTTCATTATCTCCTTGTAGCCTGTTGAAGAACTTGTATCTGTCATAAGTTTCATTTTTAACAAGAGCGCAGTGATTCTCAAAGGCTTGAATTACTTCTCTATATATTTTTTTCTTATCATTCTCTAGTTCGAAAGTTTCAAATACAACCTGCGCCTCCTCTCCCGCTATGTTTAAAAATATAGCTATTTTTGTCTCGTCATCTTTCTTTTCGTATCCCGATGCCTTCATGTAATACTTGAAACTATTATGGAACTGTTCAAAGTTTTTTGCTATGTCCTCATCGAATTTTAGGTTATTTGGTGGTTTAAAAGAAGCCATAATACCTTACTTATTTTCACTACTACTAGTTAGTTGCTAAAAGTTATTTGCTAAAAATGTTCTTGTTCTTTTATTTTACACGTGGCCTTTTTTCTTTAAAGCTTAACCTCAAAGTGGTTTTTATTTTTCCTGTGTTCACAAAAACACTATTCTTTCCTCTTTATGTTTCTGATGTTTTTCACCTGACACCATGTAGTAATTAGTGATTACCAGATTGTTAATAAAGAACTTTATTGAATAAGCAAGGTTATAAACATTGTTGTTGTTCCACATCGAACATCGAACCCCCCTCCCGTCCAAGGGCGATGCCATGCCCCGTGACCGCTGACAACCGTCCATAGACACTGTTGCCAGATGTCATCTTAACATTACAACAACATCTGTGTTTATTTTTTCTTTTTGTTAATGAAATATTAATTATTTATCTGTATAATATTAAGTCACACAATAAACATTATTTAGCTAAAACAAGAGGGAAAATACAAATACAACCAATGTAAAACATTGAAGCAGACATACTATGCAGTGAAGACAAAGGGAAGGAATTTTACACTATGCAATTCACATCCCCCGTCTGCAGCTCGGTAAAGTTCCAACGAAAAATGAACCTGTTTACTCTACAGAGTAATACGACTATAAAATAAAAATGTATACCATTTTTATTCAGTTGCAATGCGAAGGCAAAACAATCTTACTTTTCAACTAGAATACGGAGCGCAGTCCAGTCCTCTGAATCGCGATTTTCGGCTCTTATTGGAGCCTCATCGGAAAGAACGTAGGCACTGTTCTCCATACCCTAATTGACTAGCGTCGAGAGATTTTCCCACCCATTGCAACCGAAGTGAAGGTATTAGGTGACTAGCGTCATCTGGCAATTGAAAGATGAAGTTAGTTTTCAATCCTAATAGCAAAATTAATAATATTAAAAATATTAAAAATATTACTAAAAGATTTTTAAATTGAAAACTTATTGGTACATTTCCCTGGTGACACCTCCAAGGCTTCTACAATTTGCAAGCCAAATGGATGCTGCAGTGAAGACAAAGGGAAGGAATTCTACACTATGCAATTCACATCCCCCGTCTGCAGCTCGGTAAAGTTCCAACGGAAAATGCACCTGGTTACTCTACGGAGTAATACGGCTATAAAATAAAAATGTATACCATTTTTATTCAGTTGCAATGCGAAGGCAAAACAATCTTACTTTTCAACTAGAATACGGAGCGCAGTCCAGTCCTCTGAATCGAGATTTTCGGCTCTTATTGGAGCCTTATCGGAAAGAACGTAGGCACTGTTCTCCATACCCCAATTGACTAGCGTCGAGAGTTTTTCCCACCCATTGCAACCGAAGTGAAGGTATTAGGTGACTAGCGTCATCTGGCAATTGAAAGGTGAAGTTAGTTTGCAATCCCAATAGCAAAATTAATAATATTTAATTATGCTATTAATATTAATTTTGCTATTAGGATTGAAAACTAACTTCATTTTTCATCATTCTTCTTTTTGTTTTTATACTGATTTTCTTATCCCACAGTATCGGGTTCAATTTTCGTATGCAGTCTCTTGTTTGCCCTAGTCTATTTTTTATATCTTCCTCAGTTTATTTATATCTTCCACGGTTTTTTTAAAAAAGCATTAAAAAAGCAGCAAAAAGCAATATTTTTAGTTCTTAAAAAAGTTTCTAGCACTAAAAGTAAGCACGTTAAGCTCAATATAATAGTAGGGGAGGCAAGTATACTAAATGTGCAGTCACTCAAGCGATATTGGGACCTATTGAGTTGTGAAGAGTAGGTCCTAAAACCAAAAAAAGTTAAGTTAAGTTTTCCATTTTAGTAGGGACTTTCCATTTTTTAATTTAATTTTCCATTTCCAACAATCGTTTTTTCCGATTATAGCGCCATCTATCCATAATTCGAAAAAATTTCTCGAAAAACAGTTACTTATTTTTACGGAAGGAATCCAAATCTGCAATAAAAATGGGGTCTCCTATTTAACACCTTAAAGTAACCCCCCACCCCAACTCCGTGGGGGTTCGTGTTTGGTGCTATTCGATAGATTTTTCAAAAATATTGAATACGTGTATTTTTTAGTTTTTCGATCAGACGTTCATTTCGCGAAATATCGCGGGATTCGTATTTAAAATTTTAAATTTACCTCCCACCCCTCGATGTGGGGGTCGTGTTTAATATAGTTCGATAGATTTTTGAAAAATATTAAGCACGTATTTTTTAGTTTATAGATCTGTCGTTCAATTCGCGAAATATTCGCTTTTCTCTTGTGAAATTTTGTGACCCGGCCATTTCCCGGCAACTTACCTTATCTTAATCTGACGCTTTCGAGTTTTTCTAAGGATAGATTTTGTTTTCGGACCTCCCTTTACGAACTCCCCTGTATTAAGAGCCAATAGATGGTAGAGGTACATTTACAGGGTATGTACAAGTATTCTCCCTATATGATAATCTGACGCGCTCGAGTAACTGCAAAAATCCCCGCTTGGGCTCCCCTACTATAAAGTTGGTCCCTTTTTTGGTAAAAAATTTGGTAAAAAAAAATCGAGAAAATCACCTAATAATTAGCATCTCAAATGATCGTTACCGCTTCAGAAGTTACTTTACTTATTATTTATATGTATTATTTATATGATCTGTAAGTTTGATGGGTTCAAAGAACTTATATAAAAAAAACTTGGTTTTAAAGTAAATTTGTTTTACCTTTGAATTTTGAAAAAATGCTTTTTTTTTCTAAATAACTTAAAAATTATTACTTAGTGATACCAAAAATTTTAAAGAGCAAAATAATGTATGGAATAGAATGGAATAGAATAGAAATATGCTTTATTGCCATGAAAAATTTTATCGACAAAGCTTAGAAAAGTCAAGAAAACAAAACAATAACAATCAATTTACTAAAATTACATAAATCGTCAATGTATTTAAAATAATAATAACAATAATGAAGTTAAACACAAATAATCAATTGCAAAATTTAAAATAAATTGCAAATGCATAGTCTACCTAGTAATTAATAGAAAAAGTTTTAAAAGTTAAGCTGCTGCATATGACACCCAAATATAGATAAAAAAAAATAATAAAAATACTACTTGTGCAAAGGGTACTGTAATTTCTTAGTTATTGATTAAGAAAATCTTTTACTGAATAATATGGTCTTTCAGATAGGTAGGCTTTTGTCAGTTTACGGAATTTGGGGAAAGATGCTGCAGATTTAAGTTGTAGAGGGAGATGGTTGTAAAGTTTTTTTGCGGAGTATAATATAGATTTCTTTACTATCTCCGAGGACGGGGTTGGCAAATAGACGTTAAACGTAGAATTTCTCGTGAAGTAGTCATGGTTAGGTCTTGGTGGAAAGACATGTAGATGTTTACGAATTAAACAAACAGTTTCTAAAATATACAAAGATGGAAGGGTTAAAATTCCGTGATCTTTGAAGTAACTTCTGCAATGTGTTGTTCTTCTGAGGCCAAACAGATATCTTATTGCTCTTTTTTGTAATTTGAAAATAACATCGAATTGGGCAGCTGTACCAGAACCCCAAAAAGGAAGACCATAACGAAGATCCGACTCGAACAAAGAAAAATATGTTATTTTGGAAGATGCTAGATTGAGTCCATTCGAAACAGATCTTATAGCATAGCAAGCTGAAGATAGTTTCTTTCTTAACAAATCGATGTGGAGGGACCATTTAAGGTTGCTGTATAAAAAAATACCAAGAATTTTTACAGAATCAACGGTACTGATCTGGCTGTTATTAAGAGGTAAATGTTGAAGAGCTCCTTTATAAGACAATGCTACTGTTTTATCTACGTTAAATGAGAGTAAATTAGAGTCAGACCAGATTTTTATTGTAAGTAGATAAGAAGTTATAGTAGCATGAAGAGTTGCAATGTTTGAGTTGCTCCAAGTGATACTGGTATCATCAGCAAAAAGAAAGATTTTTCCATCGATTTTTAAACTAGTGATGTCATTAATAAAGATAAGGAAAAGTAGAGGACCCAATAATGAACCTTGAGGTACCCCACATACAATGTTTTTGAGACTAGAGTCTGTATAATTTGCTCTAACCAGTTGTTTCCTATCATCCAAGTAAGATTGGAACCAATCTAAAGAAATACCTCGAATTCCGTAGAAATTTAGTTTTTTTATCAAAATGTTGTAATTTACACAATCAAAAGCTTTAGCGTAGTCACAAAAAATGGTGGCAGTATGAAGATTATTGTTCAGTGCTTGATAAACCTCATGTAGTACAGAAAACGTGCCATCAGAGGTGCATTTATTATTTAAAAAGCTGAACTGATTTTGTGATAAAATGTTGTTTTCAACTAGAAAGAAAGGACATAAGTCGGGCTTTTATGAGTCTCTCAATAATTTTGGAGAGTACCGGTAGTAGTGCAATAGGTCTATAATTGCAGGTATTAGATATTTCACCACCCTTATGAAGAGGACTAATGATGGCTGTCTTTAGGCACTCTGGAAATTTACCTTTCTCAAAAGAATCATTAATTAGTGAGATGAGGACTTCTAACACATTTTCTGGAAGATTAGAAAATCTTTTTTTCGATATACCATCAGTACTACAGGAAGATTTGCTTTTGATACTATTGATTGTTTGGATCAGTTCAGATTTATTGACTGGTTTTATAAAGAATGAATTCGAGACCTTTCTTGAATTAGGGAGATAGGAAATGGGATCTTGTTGTGGCAAAATAGTTGATGTAATATTTTAACTCACATTAACAAAGTATTCATTTAGATTTTCAGGGACTGGAAAGGAAACTGTTTGAGCAGTGTGGGTTTTATTTCGAAGATCGTTTATTACGGACCAAGTTTCTTTTGCAACACTTTTAGAGCTTCCCAGACGGTTTTGGTAGTAGACTTTTTTAGCTGATTTTATAAGTTTAAGATAGGTTGCCCTGTACTTGGTGATATATTCAGTGATAGAGACGTTGGTAGTAAATTTATTGATATAGAGAAGAGAACGCATATTCTTAGAAGATATTCGGATACCTTTAGTAGTCCACGGTTTAGCCAATGTTGGTTTTGCTTTTCTGAATATTTCGGATTTTTATTTTTCTGTAAGATAAAAATTAGTTAAGATATGGCTGTTCAAAATTTCCATACACTCGTGATTAGTGCCCTATTCAAGCCCTTTCAACTACAGCGCTTTCAAAATTAGGCAATTTGAACCGATGAAACTTACAGATCATATACATAAACAATACACACACAAGTTAACAAGCTTGTGAAGTGGTAACAATTCATTTCATTTGTGAGGCTAATTAGGGGGTGATTTTCACGATTTTTTTACCAAAAAAAGGGACCAAATTTATTTTAAGGCTAACTTACTTACTTTTAATGCTAGAAACTTTTTTAAATAACGGAAATAAAGCTTTTTTAAACACCTAAGTTTTTCCCACAAAGTGCTTAACTTTTGAGTTATTTCACGATGAAATATTCCATTTAGAATTTGTCGAGTATGAATCTATTTTTCATTAGCTACAGCTCTTCTTTTATTGGATCTAGAGATCTCATGTATACATCATTTTTTCCAGTTTTTTATGAGCTATATTTTTGCTAAGAATATTTTTTTCGATTAAATACTTAATTTTTGAGTTATTTGCGAACAATCGTCTAAAAACGTGGATTTTTTTTGAACAATGAACATATTCACTCGCAAATAACTCGAAAAATTTTACCTTAACCCTTAAACGTCCAATATTATGTGGCTTCCATTTCATGTATGCCCAAGTGTGGGTAAAAATTGTCCACCTTGAAAATAGCTAATATATTTATTGAGAGTTGTTACAAATGTTAGAAATGGATTATACTTAAGAAATGTATGTTTAGAAACAAAGAATATACTAAAATATTAATATAAACTGTGTACAACGCTTACAACAAAATTACGATGTGCATCAAAATTAATCTACCTGTAAAAGCCAACAAAATCAGATTTGTCGATTTTCTCCACATTCTTCATTGTGTAGCGGATAATCGTGTCGATTATTTAATTATACGTCGATAATTATGTGGATTATATTCCTGCCAACGAGAAATTATACAGTGCGTCCATAAAGTATCGCATAAATCCAATGTTTCGTAAACCAGCGACTTTAAGGAAAAATCCCGAAACAGGTCGATTTTTATTTTAAATTAGGATTTTTTGGCATATATCTCATACTAGTGACGTCATCCATCTGGGCTTGGTGACGTAATCGATGATTTTTTAAATGACAATAGGGATAATGTGATAGCTCATTTGAAAGGTTATTTAATTCTCTATTCACTAATATAAACGCTAACATAATTATTTATACAAGGTGTTCAAAACCAATTTTTTTAATTAAATTAATTGAGACAAAAAGAAGAATGCACGTAATTTATTTAATACAAAATACGTTTTACTGTTGTAAGAAAACAGGAAAAAAATGTTAAGTTGACAAATAAATATTGGTTTTCGCTTAAATTCAATGTTAAAGCTGCCACCCACCTGCCTCTTGTCAATTTGAACAGTTCGTAGCGAAAGCAATGTTTATTTTTTAAATAAAACATTTTTTTTTTGTTTTCTGGCGGTAGTAAAATAGTCCATTCTTTAACGGTAAAATATTGCAAAACCTCTAAATTTTAAAGAACCGCTTGCATTGACATGAAATTTGGCATACACATAGCTAATAAGTCAAAGAAAAAAAGTGATATTGTGCCGATATGTGCTTTTTCCCTGGGGGTGGTTTTCACCCCCTCTTGGGGGTGAAAAAATATTCGTCCAAAGAAAGTCAGGAAATGGATAAACTGGCTAATTTTAAGTAACTTTTGCTCTATAGAGTTTTTTCACTAAGTCAATACTTTTCGAGTTATTTGGCAGTGAATATGTTCATTTTTTCAACAAAATAACCACGCTTTTAGACGGTTTTTCGCAAATAACTCAAATAGTAAGTATTTTGTCGAAAAAACATTCTTAGCAAAAATATAGCCTGTAAAAAATTTAAAAAAAATGGTGTATATATCACGTCTCTACACCTAGTAGAAGCAGAGTTATAGCTATTGAAAAATAGGTTCATATTCGTCAAATTCCAAATGGAATATTTTAACGTGAAATAACCAAAAATGAAGCACATTTAGGGGAAAACTCATTACAACTTATTTAAAGTGTTTAAAAAAAGCTTCATTTTTGTTTTATAAAAAAAATTCTAGCCTCAAAATTAAACAAGTTACGCTCAAAATAAAGTTAGTCCCTTTTGGTTTTGGTAAAAAAATCGAGAAAATAACCCCTAATTAGTATCTTAAATGAACTTAATCGCTACGATTTCACAAGTTTCTTCACTCCTGTATATATTGTTTATATGGTAAGTTTCATCGGTTCAAAGTCCTTATTATTGAAAAGGCTGTAGTTAAAAGGGGTTGAACGAGTTACTTATCACGAATGTATGCAAATTTTGAAACACCAAATCTCAATCAATTTTTGTCTAACAGAAAAACAAAAAAATACATGACATTCAGAAAAGCAAATCTGACTTTTTTTATTTTTCGAGATTTTTATTATCTCTAAAAATTTTCAAGTTATTTTGAAAAAAAGCATATTTTTCAAAATTTTAATTTTTAAAAATTTTATTTGAAACCAAATTTTTTCAAAAATATGCACTTTGAATCAATGAAACTTACAGATCATATAAACACAACATAAGTAAAATAATTTGTGGAGCGGTAACGATTAATTTCATTTAAGTTGCTAATTAGGAAGTGGTCTTCCCGATTTTTTTTTGCAAAAACAAAATGGACCAACTTTATTTTGAGCGTAACTTGCTTAAATTTAATGCTAGAAACTTTTTGTAAAAACAAAAATAAATCTTTTTTTAAATACTTTAAAAAAGTTATAATGGGTTTTTCCCAAAACGTGCTTAATTTTTTGGATATTTCACGTCGAAATAGTCTATTTGAAATTTGGTGAATATGAATCTATTTTTCATTGGCTATAACTCTGGTTCTACGAGATCCAGAGACCTAAAGTGTACACCATTTTTTTTACTTTTTTATAGGCTATATTTTTGCTAAGAACCTTTTTTTCGACAAAATACTTACTTTTTGAGTTATTTGCGAAAAACCCTCTAAAAATGTGGTTATTTTGTTGAAAAATGAACATATTCACTCGCAAATAACTCGAAAAGTGTTGACTTAGCGAAAAAGCTCTATAGAACAAAAGTTACTTAAGATTAGTCAGTTTACCCATTTCCGGACATATATTTTGGACATATATTTTTTCACCCCTAAGAGGGGTGAAAGTCACCCCCAGGGAAAAAGCACACATCGGCACAATATCACTTTTTTTCTTTGACATGTAAGCTATATGTATGCCAAATTTCATGTCAATCCAAGCGGTTCTTTAAAATTTAGAGCAAAAACCGTGAGAGAATGGACTAAAATGTATTTAGCATTAAACAAATTACATACATTCATCTTTTTGTGTCAATTATTAATTTAATTTAAAAAAATTTTGACACCCTGTATAAATAATAATTATGTTAATGTTTATATATTAGTGAATAGAGAGTTAAATACCCTTTCAAATGAGCTATCGCATGACCTCTTCTCTCATTTAAAAATATCATCGATTACGTCATCACGTCCAAATGGATGACATCACAGTATGATTTACAGGGTGTTTAGTAAAGAATGGACCATAGCTTAACCTCAGATCCCTTAGCGTAAAATAGGTCGATTTAAGCTAACTTGCCTTTGTACGAAAGTTGATAATAACCGAAATAGTTAAACCGAGAAAGTTAAACTTTTATTTTATTTATTCTTGAATATTTCCTGACAGGCATGGGATAACAACACGGAATTTGGTAAGCGGAGGTTTTTGGAATGAGCAATATAAATTCGCCACCAAAAATGATATATTACCCAGAGGACGCCACATACGCCTTTCAGCGCTAATTTTATACGTTCAATTTTGTTTATTCCCCACTCTACATGCTTTTTGAGTCAACATTTTTATTCCCTTAATATTTTTACTTAAAAAAGGTATACTAAATTCATCTCGATAAACTCAACTTGTAGGTAGACCCGAAAAATAAACTTGAAACCATAATAATTGTGCCAGTTCTTATATTTACGTCATTGCATCGCAAATTCCACTTGAAGAAATTTGCGATACATTTTTGTAAATTTGTATGGTTTTAAGTTATTTTTCGGGTGTAACTACCATGATATTATGCAAAAAATTATGTTGCTTCGCAGATTTAAAATGCGTTTATCTCGAAAACTGTTGAGTTTAGCAAGATGAATGTAGTATACCTTTTTTAAGTAAAAATATTAACAGAATAAACATTTTGAAGCAAAAAGTATGTAGAGTGGGTAATAAAAAAATTGAACCTATTAAATGAGCGCTGAAAGGCGGATGTGGTGCCCTCTGGGTAATATGGTGGAAAATTTAGATTTCTCGTTCCAAAAAACCCCCGCTTACCAAACTTCGTGTTATTATCATCCCGTGTCTGTTAGGAATTATTCAAGAATTAATAAAATAAGTTTCTCTTTGACACCCTGTATTTCGGTTATTATCAACTTTCGTACTAAGGTAAGTTAGCTGAAATCGATCTATTTTCATCAGGAATCTACGGTTAAGTTATGGCCCATTCTTTACCAAACACCCTGTATATGCCAAAAAATAGTAATTTAAAAATAAAAATCGACGTATTTCAGGATTCTTCCCTATAGTCGCCGGTTTATGAAATAATGAATTTATGCGTTACTTTATGGACGCACTGTATAGAAACCTTTAGTAACAAGTTTTTCCAAGGATGCACATTTTGTGACCGCCCATATTTAACTCAAGATATTATTTTTATTTTCAAAAATATCGGTAGAACCAAATTAACATTACCTAGGATACCAAATAACATACCTAGGATGTTAGATAAACGAGACACTAAATCCGGATGAAGAAATTAAAACTCGTATAGAAATTGCAAGAGGAGCATTTATGAAACTTAGATCTATTCTGAGCAACTCTCAGCTGAACTTACAACTAAGAATCAAGTTCCTAAAATGTTATGTGTATCCTGTATTACTATATGGATGTGAAACCTGGATCATGAAGGTTAACATCATGAACAAATTAGAAGCCTTTGAGATGTGGTCGTATCGTAGAATGCTCAGAATATCTTGGGTTCAACGCATTTCAAACAGAGAAGTCTTAAACAGAGTAGGTCAAGGCGAAGGTGACTTAATGAAGATGATAAAAAAGAGAAAACTTGAATATCTGGGGCATATAATGAGAGGTAGCAGATACAGGATGCTGCAGTTAATACTCAATGGAAAGATCGACGGAAAAAGAGGAATTGGTCGAAAGAAATATTCATGGCTCCGAAACCTTCGTCAATGGACTGGCTTATCAGCAAATCAATTGTTACATGCCGCACAAGATCGAGAACGATATCGGCAAATTGTTATGGAAGCTACCCACGCCTAAAAATTTGGGCACGGTACTTAAAGAAGAAGAAAATTAACATTCGATAAAGGGCTGTCTCTTTAACAATAAGTAATTTTTGAAAAATTTTGGAACACGTAATAAATATGTTACAGGGGAATACGTATTAAGTGGACATTTTTTGCCCACACTTGGGCGTTTAAAGAGAAAAAACGCTATAAAACAAAAGTTGCTTAGAATTAGTCAGTTTATCCATTTCCGGACTTATTTTAAACGTATATATTTTTTGCGCTCCCGAGAAAAGCACACATCGGCACAATATCACTTTTTTTCTTTGACAAGTTAGCTTTGTGTATGCCAAATTTCATGTCAATCCAACGGTTTTTTACATGTACGAGTATAGGTTTTGCAATATTTTACCGTCAGCGAACGGACTATGATAAGTAGGGGAGAGTTGGACAAAACCGGGTAGGTTGATAAAACCGAGTACCCCTTAATTCTTCTAACTGTCTGCTGCTAATTATTAGACAATGTTAAAATTAGTGTCCCTTTACCACCAACAGTCGTGTGTATTCATTTCTACCTCATTTGAGTAATCTGTGCCGGAGCAGTAAGACCTCACCTGTTTTTTGATGCAGGAAACTCGATTTTTCAGTTAAGTTTATAGCTGTTTTCTCCTCTAATGAATAACTAATGGCCATTTTAAAATTGAATACATGTAACCTAGTATATTACCTTTAATTTGGCCAAAAATTTTTAAATATCATTTCATAACTTAAAAATTTAAATAGCATTTAATGTCTTGTTTACGAGTTTGACAAAACCGGGTAGTCCGAAAATCGACAAAACCGGGTACCCGTTTTTATCAGACCTGTTGTTACTTCCAGTTTCTGCAGTGGTTTTTTTGCTTTTACTTAACTACAACATGAGGCTTCTTCTGTTGAAGAAGCTAGTAAGAAAGCTAGTAGGAAAAATTAAAAAAATCTCTAGTCGTAAAAAAATTAAAACTAAATGAACTGGACAAAAAAAAGAAAAACGTGGTAAAAAGTGCTGCACCAAAAACAAAATTTTGGAGAGTTTGGAGGAAAAAGATAATAATGACGATGCGTGTCTATATTACAATTAACTATTTTTAAATTACATATAATGCGAAGGAAGGCTGGATAAAATGTGTGTCTTGCACCAAATAGGGTTATGACGCCTGTAGTGCCTATGATGATGTAGATGAAGTTTTTATTTGTGACTTCTGTTCATAGATTTTCGAGTTTTGTTTACATACATTTAATACATATTTTATTTTCTGCCCATTAGTCTTTTTACATGGTAATTAAGTTACTACCCGGTTTTATCATACCGGTTGGACAAAACCGGGTATTATGCAATATTTTCATAAAAATAAAAAAAATTAAAAATCCAAGGATATTTTTAAAAATTGCCATTGGCATATCAAACTTAAGTCATTTGAGAATATTTCAATCTGCAGCAAACATTTCCTACTCTCACATAGCAAAAGATACAGACGGTTTTTGGAGTGGTACCCGGTTTTGTCCAACTCTTCCCTACTGCTATTCCAACTTTCGCCCTATTTTCCTTCACGATTACACTGATACAGTGGATAATTCGTCTATTTTTCAGTCAACCTTTCTCTTCCTTTCCGGAAATTATAAATATAGTGATATTATTAAAAAGAGAAAAAAATTGATAACTAAATAAAACAATAATTAAACAAATTAATCTTGCCAACTATTTAAAAAGTCAATATGTGTTTTAACTTCTATGAATGTTATCGATATAAATATACACGTTTATATAAATAAACCATGCATATCAAATAAATTATCACCTATACTGATGGCTGATTAAAAACCCAAATATTTGCATTCTGCAACTTAGTCGTTGATTTAGCGCATGATCGACAGGTAAGTCAGACACCCGATATTTTTTCATATTTGTCAATTTCGCGATCTTAGTGTTATAAGCAGAAAATTTACCTAAAATGAAGAAGAAAGACGAACAGCAAAAATATCTTAACAAATTAATCTTGTACTTTACCTCCTGTTCAAAAAGTAAATGTGTGTAAATTTTACGTTAGGCTCGTATTTTACATGTATACCCTGTTCCACGAACATACGCCTGTCTTGGATTATCGCGACAACGAATATTTTACTGTGCAAATTATGAAGAACGAAAGTAAATTGCAAAATACATTGTTGTTTATTGGAACAATTATTAGAGCCATTTATTTTCGCACTTCTTATGTTGCACACTAAAATATTCGTTGTTGCGATAATCCAAGACAGGCGTATATCCTTGGAATAGCCCATATCTTTCGTTTACTGTTAAAAGTCGATGTGAGTTTTCAATTCTATAAATAATGTCGATGCACATGTAATTTATTATCTAATAAATTATCAAATGTACCGATGATAAATTAAAAAAACAAATTTTTGCATTCTGCAACTCGTCCAAAGTTGATCGAGGACATGATGTACAACTTAAGCGCCCGGTATTTTTTATATTCTTTATCATTTATTTACTAAACATGTTAGAAACAAATATTATAGACAGATAAAAAACTTATTTTTATTTTTGATTATAAGATTAAGTACTTTATTTTTATCAATATCTAGCATCGGTAATGTAGGTACCTATACTAAATCACAATAAAGATGCACTAGAAATAAATAAACCAAGACACGCTGAAGGTTACTAGGAGCATTCCCAAATCCCAAATCATGATTTACAAAGTTTATACATTGTACATCATGATTTAGCAGTGCTCCTAGTAACATTCAACGTGTCTTGGTGTGTTTATTTTTGGTGCATCTTTAATGCGATTTTAGTATAATACACTGCGGTGCAAAAAAATCGATCCACTAAAAATTTGGTCATTTTTGATGTTTCGAAGTTCCTAAACCTGTTGTCCGATGTAAGTGATTTTTGACCACGTTATAGCCTTATTAATTGACCATATCGCTGTAATAATATTGTTGCTAGGTAGTCAAACTGTCATTGTATACCTGGTTTACGAATCAATCTGTGTTTTTTTTCTCAAAGTTCGCATTACCCTGTAGATTATTCTAGCATTTATAAAATAGTGAAATTAAAACCCAACTATAGCCTCAGGTTTTCTTAACATTTTGTCTTTCGATTTATTCGCTTATGTTGGATAATAAAAAAGTTAGGTACTTTAACAACTGGCCATGTTCGTCATCAGTACAGAGTGTTTCTAAATAAGTGCGACAAACTTTAAGGGATAATTTTACATGAGAAAGTAATGACAATTTGCTTTATTTCAAGTCCGCAAGTTTTGCAAGTCCGCAAACGCTTCGTTTCCAAGATATTTTTCGTTCAATTTTTTTTTACAAACTGACGATTTATTTATTGCTTTAAAACCAGTTGAGATATGCAAATCAAATTTGGTGGGTTTTAAGACGTAGTTATTGCACATTTTTTGACATACAATTAAGAAGTTAATATTCACCATTGGCGCGCAAACGGGTAATATGATGACCGATAATATTACCCGTACGCATGCCAATGGTGAATATACAATTTTTAATTGTATATTCACATATAATTCACATTTATTCATATGTAAAAAATTTGCAATAATTACGTCTTAAAACTCACTAAATTTCATTTGCATATCTTAACTGGTTTTAAAGCAATAAATAAATCGTCAGTTTGTAAAAAAAAATTTAACATCCCGTATCTCGGAAACTAAGCGTTTGCGGACATATGATTTTCAAGCAAATTGTCATTATTTTCTCATGTAAAATTATCCTTTAAAGTTTGTCGCACTTATTTAGAAAACACCCTGTACTGATGACGAACATGGCCAGTTGTTAAAGTACCTAACTTTTTTATTATCCAACACAAGCGAATGAATCGAAAGACAAAATGTTACGAAAACCTGAGGCTATAGTTGGGTTTTAATTTCAGTATTTTATAAATGATAGAATAATTATCCACAGGGTGATGCGAACTTTGAGAAAAAAAGCACAGTTTGATTCGTACACCCGGTATACAATGACAGTTTGACTGTATAGCAACAATATTATTACAGCGATATTGTCAATGAATAAGGCTATAACGTGGTAAAAAATCGCTTAAATCGGACAACAGGTTTAGGAAATTCAAAACATAAAAAATGACCAAATGTTTAGTGGATCGATTTTTTTGCACCGCAGTGTATATTTTGTTAACCTTTATATTAAACAATTCTAAACCGCTCAGATTCCTTAGATTTTCATGATTTTTCCATTCATTCGAGATGTTCTTTCAAATATTTCAATGTTTTTTCATTTTCAACCCTTTTTATATTTATTATCATTATCATAATTGGCTCGACAATCCTTTGTGAATCTTGGACTGTTCGCCGATGAGTTGCCAATTGCCATTCCATCCATCTTCTGCGAGGTCATCCATTACTTGTTCTGCCCTCTGGGTTTGACAATGCCAATATATTCGTGTACTCATTATTTGATATCCTAGCAATCTATCACTACCCACTAATAAACTTCACAATATCGATATCTGTGTATAGCTGGCTCAATTTCATTTACGGCCCCAAAAACTTTTCAAAGTATTTTCCTCTCTAGATACCAAGTAGTCTCTCGTAGTTTTGGGATAAAGTCCATGTTTCAGCTCCGTATATCAAAGCCGATCTTGTTAAGGTCTCGTTCAATGTTAATTTTTACTGCATAGTTTACGTTTTTATTTCTCAGATAATTATGCAAGAATTTTACACCAGTTAATAGGGAAAAAATTCATCGATTTTACGTAAACATGTTAAGCAGCGTTTTGAAGGTTTTAAACGATAGATGAGGGATAAATGATGATAATTCCGTGAAGACGTACAGCTAATACTTCTTCTTCTTTTTTCTAAACAGTTACAAAGAATGAAAAACTCAGTTTTTTGACTATAAATCGTTTCTTGTACATTTTAGAGAAAAATATTTCAAATAAATATTGTAGATCTTAAAAAGTTCTTTAACTTGGTGGGACAAGTATTAAAATATATAAAGAATTGACCGAGATAATTGTAAAAAACTCTCATTTTTGCACTAATTTATAAATGTTAATAACTGTATTTTTTGCACAACGATATTTAATTTAACTACTTTAGATTATGCCAATTAAAGGGTTATTTCAGTGTGCTAAATTTCAACCAGATTGACCAAATAGTTTATGAGTTATTCAATTTGTTTATCCCAGAGAGCAATTGTTTAAACAGATGTTCTTGCCCTAACAGTGACTCTAGAAATATTTTACAAATCCCAATCGATTATTTGAGACTTTAATTTTAAGATGTATTGAAAATGTTTTAAGATTTTATCAAAATTGTTATTAAGAAAACCGTCTGAAAAAGACCCTACTTTTTAGGTTATAAACAATTGGAATAACATTGACAGTTTTTATGAAACACGCTTCTATGTAGGTTCACTGAAAAGCTGGTGAAAAAATATACTTTAAAATTGTAAAAAGAATTTTATGTGACCAATATAAATCAAGTTAGAATTTTCTTTTCAATAAATCATATTTCCATTGTTTATAAACAAGAGCTGAAAATTGAATGAGTTGTTTAAGAAAATCTATATTTTATGATCCACTTCATATATTGCATATGCGGTGAAAAAATAAAAAGTCATGACTACTCATGACCCGTTAAACTGATGGTATTCGTGAAACACCGCCAACGAATGTGAAGGTGAGAATAGCTTCGTTTTATTTTTTAGAATGGAATCCCAATTTAAAACAATTTACAATTAATTCAACTTTTATGTGCAGAGCTCAACAAATCTGGGTACCGAACTAAAGTAGCAGATGAAGATGCAGACGTATTAATAGTGCAGACATCTCTTTACGAACATACATATGAACCTGACAAGATCGTTGTAATAATTTGTAATGATACCGATATAATCATAGTATTGACGCAACTCTCTGTTCCGGACAATTACATATATTTTGAAAGAAAAAAAAGCGAAAAAGGACAATCTATCTATCTATTATAGTTGTAATAGGTTTAAACAATCTCATAGAAAATACGTTGGGTTCTTCTTATATAGTTTTACTGGGTGTGATACAACTTTTTAGATCTGATAAATATTTTTTATGACGAGAATGCTAACAAGGAGGACATCATGAAAAACGGATATATCATTGTTGCTTTGTATTCTGCTGCAATTGATGTTACATATAAAAAAAACACAATAACATATTGGCATTAAATGAGTTATGATTTTTAAAATTTGTAAGAAATACAGGGAAAAAAAATTTGCGTTTATCATCAATTACAACACTGGTTAGGTAAAAAACTGGATGCTACCCATACCCAATATGGATAGAAAAAGACTGATATGGATTTTGAACCCATTTACACCTTATATTGTTTGACTCCTTAAGTGATATTAAAACAAATAGCATGTAAATGTTTAACGGGTTGCAAAAGTACAAGATGTGGCTGTAAAAAATATGGTATAAACTGTACCTACGGATCTTTGTACACACTGTGCAGAGTGTGCAGTGGAAGAACATGAGAAAAAATGTTGCAATCGCGCTGCAGTGGGTCTTGACGATGTCGAGTCAGACTTTGTAGACGATGAACTAACTGTAACTTGCCGAGAAGTCTAGAAGTTGTATATGTTCACTAGAATAATCAAATAAAAATTCATAAACAATGTTTTATTATTTATTTTTATACTTATTAGATGCCTACCTAGACAAATATTAATAGCTTCTTTCAATTAAATCATAATAAAACAAAAATTAATTTTTTAAAAACTATTAAGGACTTTTATATACTTTTAATTAATGCAATTAAAATAAATAAATATTGTATTGTACTAATTTATAATTATTTTATACTTATATAAAAAATATACTTTGTTTAATAAAATTTAAAGAATTTTTACCAAATACTTGTAAAATTCAATAACTTTTATAGTATAATTAAATCAATTGATTTTCACGGGATTTTCCCATTTTCCCGGAAGTTGAAATTTGCACAGTTTTTATTATTTTTTTGAGCTAACCCAGTTAAAAAAGAAGGTTGCGCGAGCTATGGAAGGTGATAATTTATTGCAGTCTTTTTTCCAAAAAAGGAAGCGAAGCTCGAACAGTTCCCACCTTCACTTTCGTTGGTGGTGTTTCACGAGTACCGTCAGTTAGCGATACCGTTATAATAATAAGTTTTTTTATTATTTCACTGCCTATGCAATCTATACACTGGATCATAAAATATAGATTCCCATAAATACAATATGTTCAATTTTCAGCTCTTAATGTTTATAAACAAGGCAAAATTGATTTATTAAAAAAATAATAACTTGATTCATATTAGTCATATACAATTAATTTTTCTATTTTAATATGTATTTTTTCATCAGCTTTTCAGTGAGCCTACATGCAAACGTGTGACATAAAAACTGTCAAAGTTATTCTAATTGTTTATAACCTAAAAAGTAGGGCCTTTTTCAAACGGTTTTTTTTATAACAATTTTAATAAAATGTTAAATTTTTTTAATATATCTTAAAAATAGAGTCTCGAATAACTGATTGCGATTTGCTAAATATCTCTAGAGTCACTGTTAGGGCAAGAACAGTTGTATAAACAATTGCTCTCTTGGATAAACAAATTGAATAACTTATAAACTATTTGGTCGATCTGGTTGAAATTTGGCACACTTAAATAGTCCATTAAATAGCATAATTTAAAGTAGTTAAATTATATATCATTATGCAAAAAGTAAAGTTATCAATATTTATAAATTAGTGCAAAGATGAGGGTTTTTTGCAATTATCTCGGTCAATTGTTTATATATTTCAATATGTGTCCCACCAAATTAAAGAACTTTTTAAGTTCTACAATATTTCTTTGAAACATTTTTCTCTAAAATGAACAAAAAACGTTTTATCATCAAAAAACTGAGTTTTTCATTCTTTGTAACTGTTTATAAAAAAGAAGAAGAAAAATTAGCTGTACGTCTTCACGGAATTATCATCAGTTATCACTCCTCTACCGTTTAGCACCTTCAAAACCCTGTTTAACATTTTTTCATGTTTTTTTACCTATTAACTGGGGTATTTGTGTAGATCTACTAATAGGCCATTGATTATGCATTTTAGAGAGAAACTACAACGTTAACGGGGTTTTATAGTTTCATATAGTTAATGGACGTCTAAATATGAAAAACCCGTGGAGTGCTACCATTTAAAGGGGTGTGTTTTTCAGAAAGGGGTGAATTAGTCCCTAGGCACAAGGCGAATTCGAGTGAGTTCTATGCACTTTTGGTACAAACACATGTTTGTTTATCTCCTTTTTTATGTATGGGGCAGATTCTAGCCAGCATCCGGTCATTTGGCATTTTTTCCTCTTCCCATATCTTTTTCACCAGCCAATATAGTTGTTCGTACACTTGTTCTCCTCCTGCCTTTAACATTTCAGCTGTTATTTCT
This sequence comes from Diabrotica virgifera virgifera, assembly GCF_917563875.1. NCBI lineage: Eukaryota > Metazoa > Arthropoda > Insecta > Coleoptera > Chrysomelidae > Diabrotica > Diabrotica virgifera. The sequence continues at coordinate 250,958,967 of NC_065443.1, read as the reverse complement.
GTCGCTCCTGGACTTTTGTTGTTTTTAAGTTGGCTGATTATATTCATTACCTCTTGTTTTGTTGGCGTCCCCACTATCGTATCGTTTTCTTCCATGTTCTGTGTTATGCCCATCTCGTCCTGTTCAACATTATTTAATAGCTCTTCGAAATAATTTTTCCATCTTTCTAGCACCTGCGCTGTTTCACTTATTAGTAATCCTTCTTCATTCTTAATATAGATGCTTCGGCTCTGATATCCTTTGTCCATTCTTTTAACCTCTTGGTAAAATGACCTTATTTCTTTAGTTTGAAATTTTTCTTCAATTTCCTTTAGCTTATCTTCTTTGGATATTTTCTTCTTTCTCCTACATTTTCTTTTCATTTCCCTTCTTGCGTCCCTATACACATTTCTGTTATTCTCATTTTCTTTTAATAGCATTATTTGTCTAGCCCTCCTAACTGCTTCAGCTGCTTTTTCACATTCTTCATCATACCAGTCATTTACTTTTCCTTTTCTCACTGTACTGTTTAGAACTGCCTCATTTGCCTTCATTACTGATGCTTTCACTTTCTCCCATCTTTCTTCGATTTCCATTTCTTGTGCGCATGTTGCCAGTTCTATTTCTAATTTCTCCTTATATTTATCTTTTACTTCTTCACTTTTCAATAGGGTCGAATTGTATTTTCTCTTACCTTCCGTTCTTTTCCTTTTTCCCTTCCCGGTCGCACCCCAGTTTCTCATGCATGTCACTCTCACTAGGTAATGGTCTGAATTGCATTCTGCTCCTCTCATGCTTTTTATTTTTGATATAAAATTCATGTCCATTTTTTTTATTACTACATGAACTATTTGGTTAATTGTTTTTCCGTCGGGCGACTTCCATGTCCCTTTGTGAATTTCCTTCCGGCGGAGTTGTGTACTTCTTATTACCATATTTCTCTCCATTGCAAAACATACTGCTCGGTGCCCGTTATTATTTGTTATATCATGTTTGCTATGTTTCCCTACTATGTTCTCATATATATTTTCTTTTCCAATCTTTGAGCTGAAATCACCCATTATTATTTTCATATCGTATTTCGGTGTTTTTTCGTATTCCTCTTCTAGTTGCTCATAGAACATGTCTTTCTCATCTTCATCCGCATCCTCTATGGGAGCATGCACATTTATAATACTTATATTTCTTCTTTCCCCTTTCATTCTTAAAGAACACAGTCTGTCAGATATAGGCTTAAAAGCTATTACCCTTGATTTCAAGTTTTCCTGTAGTATGAAACTTGTTCCTCTGGTTCTGTCTTTTCCACCACTTTTAAAAAAGGTTGTGCCCTCTACATCCACTATTTCAGTTCCTAATTGTTTGGTTTCTTGTACTGCAAGCAAGTCCAATTTATATTTCTTGACTTCTCTTACTAGTTCTTTCAGATTGCCTGCACCATACGTCCCTCTCACATTCCAAGTTCCAAAGTTTATTTTTCGTATATCTTTCTCATTTGCCTTAATCGTTGCCTCGGTCGTTTTACTGTTACATACCGTTTTTAGTTTTTTGAACTTTGCTGCACCTCAAAGCGGTTTACCTTGGCGTTCCACTTCCAGACTTCGTCGTTTACTGTCAGTTTCTGGAAACCAGTTTTTACATTCTTTCCTTCTTCTTTCTCTTTCTTTGCTCGTTTTCTTATACTTCCTTGTATTTCCCTTTATCCATTATATTTTCTTTATCAGTTGCGTTCTTCAGTTCCACCAGACAGGTTTTATTTCCTAACTTTGTTGCCCCCTTAATATTTATTTCCACCTGCAGTGTTTTAGCGCAGAAATCCTCTATAATTTTCTTTAATATATTCTGATCGTATGTATCGTTCTGATGTATATATTCTGATCGTTCAAATCTGTTACGGTACAGATATTGTGTACTTTCATGTTGTAAGCTTTGTATATTATATTTTTCTATTTCTGGATCATATGAATTCCTTTTGTGTTCGTTTTCTTGGGAGTTATTTTGCCCCTGGAGATTTTGCTTAGTTACGTCATGATCTACTTACTCCCAAATTTTGGTGCACTCAATCACAAGCGTCGCAAAAAACCCCTTATATTTTTTATATTCACCCCTACCCCCACCCCTTTGGCGGCCACGCAGCGTTCCACCCCTGGAGATTTTACTTAGTTACGTCATGACCTACTTATTCCCAAATTTTGGTGCATTATCTCAATTATAAGCGTCACAAAAAAAATAATAAAAACCGCGACTTTGACCCCTTATAACTACCCTCCTTCCCCACTCTGGTTTCCGTCTCTGGGGATTTTACTTAGATATGTCATGACCTACTTATTCCCAAATTTTGGTGCACTATCTCAATCACGAACGTCGCAAAAAACCCTTATATTTTTTATATTCACCCCCACCCCCACCTCTTTGTCAGCCAGGCAGCGTTCCACCCCTGGAGATTTTACTTAGTTATGTCATGGTCTACTTATTCCCAAGTTTTTTGCACTATCTCAATCACGAACGTCGCAAAAAACCCTTTATATTTTTTATATTCACCCCTACCCCCACCCCTTTTTCGGCCACGCAGCGTTCCGTCCGTAGAGATTTTACTTAGTTACGTCGTGGCCTACTTATTCCCAAATTTTGGTGCACTATCTCGATCATGAGCGTCACAAAAAAAAAGTAATAAAAACCGTGACTTTGACCCCTTATGACTACACTCGTCCCCCACTCTGGTTTCCGGTCGTTGGGGAAAGCCTATGTACACAACTAATTCAACATATCCCCGTATAGTTTTTCCATATTACTTATCACGCACAAAATCCGCTTCTATCTCTCCGACTATTAATTTCACGTTAAGCTTTTATTTTACCTTTATTTTGCGTTTATTATTGTTAAAAGTCGATGTGTGGTTTCAATTCTATAAATACTATTGATACACGTGTAATTTATTATCCAATAAATTATCAAACGTACCGACAATTGATTAAAAAAACAAATTTTTGCATTCTGCAACTCGTCTAAAGTTGATCGAGGACATGATAAATATGTTAATAAGCTAACCGCCTGATATTTTTTTTCTATTCTTTATCATTTTTACTAAACGTGTTAGAAACAAAAATATTAGAGACAGATAAAAAACTTATTATTATTTTGGCGATTATAAGATTAAGCAGATTATTTTTATCGATATCAAGCATCGGAAATGTACCATTATTTAATAACCTTTGTATTAAATAATTATAAACCATACGCTTGGCTCAGAGTATTTAGCCTAAGTATTTGTATCTTCTTCAGTTACTTCACTTGGACATTGGACATTCGATTGTATCATGAATATCTTTCTTTAATTGGAGTTGTTCTTTTAGCTAATTTAATTTTTTTATATTATGGTTTATTTTTAGTCGTTTTCACTGTTTTCTCAATTGTCTTCAATATGTAACCGTCTTTCTCATGTTTTGACAATAAAAATTCAGTTGACTTTCATAAACGCACAACTATTTTGGGAAAATTACTTCATAGCAGATACTTTATGTCAAGGAACAGCCGCCATTTTACAATTTTTATAATCTTTTGTGGCAAACATTTTGTAGTCCAAAAAATAAATTGTTGATAAATATACGACAGCAACAAAAATTGATATATTGTCAGTGGCAAACATTTTTTTTTTCAATATTGCGTTGATTATTTCATTCATAGGAGATTCTGACCAATAGAAAGCTACAGGAATCTGAATTAAATCGATAATTTTTTATAATCTCCCGTCGTTAAGTATATTACGTCAGATGCCCTTCGTTGCTACGAAAAAATACATTCAGTGGCATTAATGACAATTAATGTTTTAAAAATTATAAAAGTGATGATCGTCAAATATTTATAAAAACTGTGTGTTTAATGGTACTTAAATAAATTACAATAAAATTGTGGTTTTGAACAGTTTTATTCATGAAATAATCGCAACAAATTGCACTCGACCTCTGAAATTAATATAGAATTTTTGCTCTCGTGACACTTTGACATAATTTCACTCGCCTTCGGCTCGTGAAATTAAAACTGTCAAAGTGTCACTCGGGAAAAATTCAATAATTTCAGAGCTCTTGTGCAATTACTACTGAACATTTCACACAGTAGGTATACAGAGTTGGAATAAAGTATGGCACCAAGCAAATAACTTTGGAACGAAAAGAACAATATTTATGAAACTTTGCATGCAAGTACAGTGACGCAAAAGGCATCCGATGGCATAGTTTTTGTTACTACTCCACTTCCGGTTTCACCGGAAATACCCTTAACTTATTTACTTTAAATGGGACACACTGTATATTTTTACAGATTTTAAAAGAACTTGTTATTTTTAATTCATACATACCAAGTTTTGAAGAAAAAACTATTAAAACAAGAAATAAATCTCCTTATAGTTAAAAACATGTTACATAGTTACATGCCGCACAAGATCGAGAACGATATCGGCAAATTGTTATGGAAGCTACCCACGCCTAAAAATTTGGGCACGGTACTTAAAGAAGAAGATAGTTAAAAAAAGTAGGTTATAGTTATTTTCCTAACAAGTGCAGAAAGTCAGTCTTTTCCGCACGCGACTGCAGTTTGCCGAACGACGCGAAGCGGGAGTTCGGCAAGCAGTCGAGTGCGGAAAAGAGACTTTCTGCAAGAGTTAGGAACAATATTTTTTCTAAGAGTCTTTAAAAAATTACCAAATCTTAATCAATTAATTTAATTAATATGAAAATACATACACAAATTAATTCTTTGACAAGGTTGTCAAAACCAAACTTTCAATATAATTAGTTAGCATGACGACGATCTTGGTTTCCATGACGATGATTCAAAACGACTGTTATTGTCTATCGATTTGACTTTCGAATATTATGTCAAAATAATTTTATTTCATCGAATTGTCAGTAGTAATTGCACAAGAGCTCTAAAATTATTGAATTTTTCCCTAGTGTCACTTTGGCAGTTTTAATTTCACGAGCCGAAGGCGAGTGAAATTATGTCAAAGTGTCACGAGGGCAAAAATTCTATATTAATTTTAGAGTTCGAGTGCAATTTGTTGCGATTATTTCATGAATAAAACTGTTCAAAACCAAAATTTTATTGTAATTTATATACAGTAGGAAAAATGAAAGAATACCCATGAGCGAACATATAAAACACGCTGTATTTTCCTGTCACCGTGTCATACAAAAAATTGGCCAGCGCAAGTACATGTAATAATTATTATTACATGTACTTGAGCTGGGCAATTTTCTTTGTGACACGGTGACAGAAAAATACAGCGTGTTTTATATGTTCGTTCATGGGTATTCTTTCATTTTTCCGATTGTATGTAAGTACCAATTAGTGAAATTAAACACACAGTTGTTATAAATATGTATTTGACGGTTGAAAGTCATCACTTTTATAATTTTTAAAACATTTGTCATTAATGTCACTGAATGTATTTTTTCGTAGCAACGAAGGGCATCTGACGTAATATGCTTAACAACGGGAGATTATCAAAAATTATCACCTTAATTTGCATGTCTGTAGCTTTCTATTGGTCAGAATCTCCTATGAATGAAATAATCGCGTTAATTTCATTAAAACAGGAACACAATAAGATATATTTGAAATAAATTAGTAAATAATATCTAAATATTAGTTTATTGCATGTATTATAATTACTTTAAGGCCATATTAACATATCTAAATTAACACGCGTGCGGAAAAGTAAAAACCGCGTGCGGAAAAGTAACACGCGTGCGGAAAAGTAACACGCATGCGGAAAAGTGAAACTTTCTAAACTAAAATGCGTGCGCGAAAGTAGACATTTTTGCACGCTCGTAGAAAAATTTATTTACGGTAGACCAATGGTATTAACAATACAAAAAATTATTTCAAATGTTGAAAATGTTTGCTGTTCACCTCCTTACAACGTGCAAGCCTATAAATAAATTCATGAGTCACTTTTTGCAAGATTTCTCCACGTATTCACATTCATCAATTTTTCTTTGTCCCAAATCCTGCAAGCATGTTGGTCGCCTAACGTAAACATGCGATTTAAGATAACCCCAAAGAAAAAAAATCTAACGGGCTGAGGTTTGGAGAACGAACGGGCCACTCTTTGAATCCTCTACGTCCAATCCATCGATTTGGAAAATTTACTTCCAAAAACTGAAAATTCACCATAACCGATGATCATTAATATTTCAATACGATCTTTTTCACTTAAATGAACCATTTTTAGTACAACTTATTTCTGTCAATTAGTTCAGTAACAGTTTTACCTATTATACTAAATTCAAATAAGTCATGCAGTGCATGTAAACAACAATTTTAGTCTGCAGTATAGACACAAACATAGATGGTATTCGTTTATTTCCTACTACGTTGTATGAATACAAAAAATTATCTACAGACACTTTTTAACAAATTCTTTCTACCAAATTTGGTATGTATGAATTAAAAATAACAAGTTATTTTAAAATCTGCAAAAATGTACAGGGTGTCCCATTTAAATTAAATAAGTTAAGGGTATTTCCGGTGAAACTGGAAGTGGAGTAGTAACAAAAAATATGGCAACAGATGCCTTTTGCATCACTGTAGTGGCATGCAAAATTTCATAAATATTGTTCTTTTCGTTTCAAAGATATTTGCTTGGTTCCAAACTTTATCCTAACCCAGTATATAGAAGGATCGCTGAACCGGATACATACTGTTGATTTATATGTCTGTGAAATGATTATTAATTTTTTCAATTAAGTATACGCTCTGAGCTTCGCTGGTGGCGCTCCTAGCGGATTACTGGAATTATCTTTCACCGGTAATTTTTAAATTTATTATTTAATTGTTATCGCTTAACATTTACAACGCAAAAAATTAATTAAATTGTAATCGATTTTTTTAAGATTTTGCTAATCATTTTGACGTTCTATTGATAAAATATGAATTTCTTACTTCGGATACTTTCACAATTATCCTGTAGATGGCGCTAAGATTTTTAGATTAAATTATAATTACATATTACGGAACATTAAAAAAACTTAAATTCAGTATTTAAAACGTAAGTATATTTAAGGTAAAAATATATACCACAGCTTTGACCAACTAATATTTTTTATAATTAATGTTTTTAATTTTAATTTTACATTAATCACTTTGACATTTATGTCAAATTTCCGGTAAAGGTTTACAGACTTGCCACTACTGGCGGTCGAGAATTTGTAAATATCCCCTCTACGTACGAGCTCACAGCGGATAGGGTATCACATTAAAAAAGTCCATGACGTCATTAGTTAGATAAATATAAGAGAAAAAAATTGAAGTGCAACAAAAAAATTGAAATTTGAAGAGAAATCGACATGTTTTTCTGGTTTTTTAAACTCTATCAAGAACAAAATTTTGAATTGTATGAGTTACTTTTGCAATATAATGTTATGTTTTCTCCTTCTTCTTCTTAACGTGCCGTATTAGGTAAGTCCCCTTAACGTTGGTGCTTGACACGGCAAGTCTCTCTCTTGACCTTGAGATATTTTGAACAATTGTTCCACTCTCCGTATCCCGGTCCATTCTAATACATTCTTCAACTACGAGGCTTGTTTTCTACCAATTCCGCTTCCTCCTTCGACTTTACCCATCATGATTAGTAGAAGAACATTATACTGTTTTTCGCCCATTATATATGTCCAAATATGCTACTGACATTTGACAATGAAACATGACATGACAATAGGACATAAAAAATTAGTCCAAATCACAAACCATACATACTCATAGACGTTTCACGTAAATTGTCAAGGTCAAGACAGCAAATTAGTTACCATTCCAATCCAGAGATGTCGCTGTCAGTCAATTTTCTTGTCATATTTAACAACTGACAGTTGACAATTAAATTAATTTGTTATTTACTTTTTATTTTACAGTCAATATAATAGATCCTGAAACAGTTTATTCCAATAGACAAGTGTGTCATCAACATTTCTGGCCTATATATTTTTGGAAGTTTGTAAAAGATTATAAGGTAATATTTATCTAAACAATCATCCTACAAGATTTTTTCAAAAATTTTCATTCAACTCAATATTACACATCAGTGCTTTCACGTGACACAAGGCAGTAGTGTTTAGCATTTTGAAAACAAATTGGAATATTTGAAGTTTTCAGTAAAATATTGAATAAAACATTGAATTGTCTTTCTGTTGTTTTAATTTCCTGCGAAATTTCATCAAAAATCCCGCAAAATTTATAAGTTGAAATTCCCACGTAACTAAAATTTGTCAATTTAGTTCCCATTCCAATCAAGAGATGGCGTTAATTCGATCCGAAAGATTAACATGGTCGTGAAACGTCTATAAGTATATATGGTCTGTGGTCCAAATTCTAAAGGTAAAAACATAGACAAAAGAAACACGAATAATAGCAAACTTTTAACAAACCTTTACTGGAATCAAAGAGCACAAAGTATAATAGATAACGAACTCAGTCCAGAAATTGAAATCAGGAGAGGTGTTGGGAAATCAGGCACGGATGTATTATGTTTCCATTACTTTTTAATGTATATAGTGAAGCCATTTTTGAGGAAGTATTAGTAATCAATCAGCATCAAGCTACAGTCATTTGAAATGTGGTGTTACAGAAGTATGCTTAGAATAGCATGGACACAGAAAAAATCAAACACGAAAGTATTGCGAGAAATGAGCAAAGAATATGAAATAATAAACACAATAAAACTAAGAAAGTTACAACACATATTTAGGTTGGGATGCGGAATAAGGGGGTGATATGAAATGCTAAGACTGATAATACACGGAAAGATAAGAGGCGGAAGGAGTATAGGAACAAGGAGAGTTTCATGTTTGAAGAATTTAAGGGACTGGTTTAAATACAGTTCTATGGAACTCTTCAGAGCAGCGGCAGATAAAGTAAAGATAGTGATGGTGATATTCAACCTCCAATTCGGAGACGGCACTTAAAGAAGAAAGAAGATAGTATAATATCCATTGCAGACAAGTTTCGAGGGTCCTACTATGAAGTCATGTTTTTTATGTACCTATCTATAGATTTTGTGAGGTGTTATGACTGTAACTAAAATTAAAAAAAAGGGCGACATCATAAGATACAGATACAAAGTCGAAGATATTAATAATCAGGTATTATAAAAGTGGAGTGAACTCACTCGAATAATAAGACTAGTAACTATGCAGGGTGTAGGTATATGAGAATAAAATTGACAATATGCACGTGGAGAAAAAAAAAGAATGCGTGTGTACTTCGTACGCACGTAAGAAGTTATACTTCTAAATATGATTTCAATGAAATAAATATACTTTCGGACAGTTTATTTGTACTTTATTTAAAAATTAAATTAATTTTTACTTACTACTTTCCAAAAATGTTTATTAAAACAATACCAGAAATTCAAAAAGATTAGAAAACACCAGGATTTGAACCGGGGACCTCTTGATCTCCAGCCCAACGCTCTACCACTGAGCTATACCCTTTCGTTTATACGGGCTACAAGATTTCTCAGGCATAGTGACAAAAATACGAAGTGAATTATAAAATACTTTAAATATTACTTATTATCTTATTCCCGAGGTACAAATACACAAAAATTATAATAATAGTTATTTATGCTATAAATGTTAAAAGCACAATTTTAAGGCACGTATGTGAAAGATACCCTTCGCTCATTCTGCAATTCACATGAGTGCCTTAAAAATGTACTTTTTAACACCTATATCCTAACAATATTTTTTCTACAAACGTCTTATATATCAACAATTATAATTTATTCATTCTCAATTACAGGACAATACCTACAAAAACTTTTAGTTGAATTTGACTGACATTCCATTTTTATATTTTTCTTGACATTACATCAAAACTGCCTATACTGTCAATACGTAAATCATAACAACTATAGAATAACATCTACTTTTATTTTTGTATATTCTAACAAATTTTAGTAGTTTTTTTCTACAAACGTGCTAAAAAATGCAATAATGCAGTTTAAATTACATTTAAAAAACCTTTTAAACCACCTCTTCCAAAATGCGCAAGTTGTGTTATTAGTATTAATGTTAATAAACGAAATATCAGTATTTTGACGTTTCACAATTTGACAATTCACTTTTAGGTCTGGATCCCGTGTATGAAAAAAAAGTTGATTAATAGCAAGCTGAAAATTTGTTAATAGCTTAAGGGTGTCTAGACGAATAAACTTTGATATATGGGAACACTGGAACAGGGGCAGTTTTAATTGTGGAACAGGTTAAAAATTTGGAACAGTCAGTCCACGAAAACGGCACATTTATTTTGTCCGACAGAACAGACTTAAACTCTCCGAACAGAGATTAAACTCTCATGCAAAAATCAGACTGCTATTTATTACCTGTCATAATTCCTGTCCTTTCATATATTCTACATGTTCCACTCATTAAAACGCCCATTTGGTGATAAATAGCAGTCTGATTTTTGTATGAGAGTTTAATCTCTGTTCGGAGAGTTTAAGTCTGTTCTGTCGGACAAAATATATGTGCCGTTTTCGTGGTCTGACCGTTCCAAATTTTTAACCTGTTCCACTATTAAAACTTCCCCTGATCCAGTGTTCCCATATATCAAAGTTTGTCCGACTAGACACCCTTAAGCTATTAACAAATTTTCAGCTTGCTATTAATCAACTTTTTTTTCATACGCGGGATCCAGACCTATTTTAACTGCAGTGCCTTAAAATTTTTAAAGCACTGGTGCTTTAAAGTAGCATTTTTAACGCTCCTATGGAGTGCTATAAATCGGATTTTTAACACGTTTATAGAAAAATATATTTAAAAACACTAATATATCCTTTCCACACCTTTTCTGGACTGATACATACATAAATTAAAACATTTAGTAACGAACTCCGTACTGTCTGTGTGCGCATGCGCGCAGATTAATAAAATTTCACCCTCAATCGCGCCTAAAGAAGTATAACTTCAAAAATTAAAGCACTCATGGGAGTGCCGACAGAAGTGAAAACTTCTTATAGTATATAAATTACAAGCTCAATGCTTTTCCACATCCAAAAAGAAGTGCTATACCTATATTATATAAGCGTTGCGTACGTTCTATGCTATTTATGTATACATACACACAATATATATTATGTACGTACGAAATTTATTTCGGCAAAGTGATGACGGTCGCAAACTCAATACTTTTTTCCTATCTAAAAATATGCATAACGTCCCTACAGAAGTTTTCACTTTAAAAATTTATTTCGTCAAACAATGACGGTCGCTAATTTAATACTTTTCCCCCATCTAAAAGTACACAACGTCCCTAAGAAGTTTTCATTTGAAAAATTTATTTCGCCGAAGCGATGACGGTCGCTAATACAACACTTATTCCCCATCTAAAAAGTGTATAACGTCCCTAAAAAACTTTTCGCTTCAAAAATTTATTTCGTCGAAGCAATGACGGTCGCTATTTCAACATTTTTCCCCATCTTAAAAGTGTACAACGTCCCTAAAAAAGTTTTTACTTCAAAAATGTATTTCGTCGAACAAATACCGGTCGCTAATTTAATACTTTTTCCTCATCTAAAAACTGCACAACTTCCCTAAAGAACTTTTCACTTCAAAAATTTATTTCGCTGAAGTGATGACGGTCGCTAATTCAATACGTTTTCCCCATCTAAAAAGACCAAAACGTCCCTAAAGAAGTTTTCACTTCAAAAATTTATTTCGCAGAAGCAATGGCGGTCGTTAATTCAACACTTTTTCCCCATCTAAAAAGTGCACAACGTACCTAAAAAAGTTTTCACGTCAAACATTTATTTCGCCAAGGCGGCGACGGTCGCTAATTCAATACTTTTTCCCCATCTAAAAAGTGCACAACGTCCCTAAAGAAGTTTTCACTTCAATAATATTAGTACTATTATACGTATATTATAATAATCCACGTACAAAGTTTATTTCGTCGAAGAGATGGCGGTCGCGATGACGGTCGCGAAATAAATCTTTTTGCCCCATCTTAAAATAGGTTTTACATTTATTTTAAATTTAAATATTTCTATACAATTTATACATACACATAATATATGTATATATGTACAAAATTTATTTCGCCGAAGCGATGACGGTCGCGATGATGGTCTCGAAATCAATCCTTTTTCCCTATCCTAAAATAGGTTTTACATTTATTTTAAATTTAAATGCCTCTACACAATTTATATATACATACACATAATATATATCATAAGCGATGACGGTCGCAATGACGGTCGCGGTGACGGTCGCGATTACGGTCGCGATGACGGTCGCGATGATGGTCGCGATGACGGTCGCAATGACGGTCGCGAATTCAATGCTTTTTTCCCTATCCAAAAATCGCACAACGTCTCTAAAGAAGTTTTCACATCAAAAAACAGTTAAGTAAAACATAAAACAAAGCCAAAACAAGTTAATCTTGTACTTTACCTTAGGTATACTTGAAAATTGAGCGTGTGTTGTCACTTCTCTGAATATTATCGATGCATGTGTATTTAAATAATCCATGTAGCTACTATCGAATACATTATCAAATGTACTGATAATTAAATAAAATGCCAAATACTTGCATAGTGCAACTTATTTTAAGGTGATCCAACACATGATAATATTATAGGTAAGTTACACGCTCGATATCTTTTACTATTTGTTTATTTATATTTGTCGAAAGTTTAAACTAAACGTGTGAACTAAGAAATAAGGCTAAACAAATATTAAAAACACATAAAAAATTATTCAAATTATGAAATGGTTACAAGTATAATACGCCAGTCAATGGGAACAAAAATAGGTTATTACCTCCGAATTTTATCCTACTGATTGGATTTTAATGAAATTTTGGGAATAGCCTCTACTTATTTTCTAATTCAAAGTCTACCCTATGCCGATGTGTGCTTTTATCTTGACGGTGGTTTCCACCCCTTCTCGGGAGTAGAAAATTTCTTGGTTAAGATAACCACGAAAGTGGCTAGAGAACTTAATTATAAGCAAAAACTGTTCTATAATCTTTTATTGAAAACTCAATATTTTTCGAGTTATTCGTGGTTGAAAATTGGCCATTTTCATTGAAACATAACACCTTTTCGAACGGTTTTTTGCAAATATCTTAAAAACTATGCATCTATCTAAAAAAACTATATAAAACATTTTTGTAGCTTATAAAAAACAAAGAGACTAGTTCCTTCATAAACCTTCTAGTTATAATATAAAAAAGAGATACGGTATGTGAAAATAGTTTGTTTTTTTTTTGGTGCATGCTCAAGTCGTTTTATTTAAGTTGAAATAACAGACAAACGGTCGATTTTAGGTGTATAATGTTACGAACACCTTTTGTAGTGCTTAAAAAGATCTTTAAAATGGGCAATATTAAAGGTATATTGCATTCAAACTAAGCGAGATATGCTGCAAAAAATTGATGATTAATGTATTTTAAGAAAAAATGAGAAATATATTTAACCTCTCATCCACCAGAATTTTGATTCATCATTTTACTTCTACAATACCTTACATTATAGTATTATGGACGGGTTCAAAAAGTTGGATGGTTCTTGAAAAAAAAATAAGATCAATTTATAGAGCGCATTTTTAGATTTCCTTAAAAATCTTTTTTTCTACATGTAACTTGAAAATTATAAGAGAGACAATAATCAAATACAAAACAAAATTTGTATTCAAGAAAATCCTACGTTTTTGTGTGGTACCTTTTTTTCGTATGTATCTCTTATCATTTTCGAGTAACATGGAGAAAAAAGATTCTTAAGAAAATTTAAAAATGCGCTCTATAATCAAAAACTATACATTTTAAACCCGTCCAACTTTTTGAACATAGAAATAACACTATAATAAAAAGTATTGTAGAAGGAAAACGATGTATTTAAATTATGATGGATGAGGGGTTAAATGTACTTCATATTTTTTTTTTAATTCCGTTAGTCATCAATTTTTTTGCAGCATATCTCGCTTACTTTGAATGTAATCCATATTTAATAATGCTCATTCTAAAGGTCTTTTCAATCACTACAAAAGCTATTGGTAGCATTATACAACTAAAATCGACCGTTTCTCTTTTATTTCAAGTTGAATATGTATATATAAGCATGCACCAAAAAAACAAACTCTTCTCACCTACTATATCTCTTTTTGTATTATAACTAGAAGATATATGAAGGAACGAATCTCTTTGTTTTTTTATAAGCTACCAAAACGTTTTGTATAGTTTTTTTCTTTAGATGCATAGATTTTAAGGTATTCGCAAAAAACCGGCCGAAAAAGTGTCATTTTTCAATGAAAACGGCCAATTTTCAACCACGAATAACTCAAAAATGATTGAGTTTTCAAAAAAAAATTATTGAACAGTTTTTCTTAGATTTAAGTTCTCCAGCCACTTCCGTGGTTATTTTAACCAAAAAATTTTACACACCCGAGAAGGGGTGGGAACCACCCCCAAGATAAAAGCGCACATCGACATAGGGTAGACTTTGTTTATTGAGCTATTCTCTACTTATTGTGAAAATATCAAGTAAATCGATCTAGTAGGATGGAATTCGGAGCCAAAAAACATCATTGACTGCCCTATAAGTTCATAATACAATATTACTACTACTACATGTTGGTTTACAACGTTCTCCGCCATTTTCCGACTTCCAATCGTCACTTCGTCTGGTTGTTCATAGATGCTCATCGAGGTTTCTTTCTCTCAGCTCTTTGTCTATACCTTCGGTCCAACTTTTTCTCAGTCTACCTCATTTTTTCTTTCCTTCTTTTTGCCATTTTAGTATTTCCTTTGGTATTAGTTGTTCATCAATTCTTTGTATATGTCCGTGTCCGAACCAGATAAGTAGTTTTGTCGATAAGTCATCGGTGATTGTTCGTTTGATTCCCATTATTGTAATCCTTTCTTTTCTAAATCTTCCTGCAGCTCTTCTCCAAAAATCCATTTCCGTTTCTCTCAGCCTTACTAGTGTTCTTTCTTTCAGTTGCCATACCTCACAGTTGTGTAGAGTAGGGGAGCAGGGGGCTAGTTGTAACAATTTTCATAAAATCAAATATATCTTGACAGTTATTTTCCCAATTATCACTAATTAAACACTAAACGTTAGTTTAACTCTTTCTGAATAAAATTGAACTGAAGAAAAGTTAAAAAGACTGGTATTATTTAATCAACTAGCATTTTACCAAAAAAGTGCATTGTAATAACGTGGCTTCCGGTGTTCTTAATTATAAATGTAGATTTCTACGCATAAAATTGTGGACCCAATCGGGACCAACCGTATTGGTAAGGCAGTTTTCGCATCTTCATGGTAATTAGTCCAAAATATATTTCGGTGCACTTCAGAATATACGAAGCCATTTTACTTTCTGCTTCGGCTGTAAAAACTATCCCTGATTTAGAACAACCCACTTGTAGACTCTTAATGTTTTTCTTTTTTTCTATATCGGTATCAAGATACATGACACAGTCCGTGCTGTTTTACTTGCTTGCTTTATGCTACATTGATTATCTAAAATTTCCGCTGAACCTAACTGGTAGACTTCACTTTCTGGCTTTGAGTTGCCATTGGTTATGGTATATCGGGGCAGGGCCCACTTGTGAGCCCTTCAAACACTTAGACCTCCTAAGTTGCCTTGAGTTGCCCTTTCCGATTTTCTTTTATGTTGTCTCATTCTGGACTATTACTAAACTAAATAATATATTTTTATATTGTAGATCATAAATTTAGTAAGATTCAGCGCAATTTGTAACATGTTACAACAAGCCCCAACGTTTTATTACAACATGCCCCGTAGCACACTTTTGTATATTTATTTAAATAACTGTAAAAATATCTTGCTAATCGTGAAATCGTTAAGCAATATCAAAGTATAACTAAATTTTAAAAAAAGAACACCGAAAGTTTCATTTCTGTTTAAAACAATAGCGATAACCAAAATTTTATGAGAGTAAAATTTTAAATTACCTCATCCAAATAAAGCACGTGTAGACTAAGAGCCGCTATAGGTGAAATTTCTTAATTATTTTAGGCACAATGAGACCCTATAACTTAAATAGTAGAACCTAAAAGAAAACGTTTAAACACTGTGCCGTCACTTTTCAGTGGCACATGCGTCGACAGTGGCGCATCAAACTTTCCACTTATGAACGGGATAAATAAATTAACAGTTAACAGAAGTTACTAACAGAATTAATTTTTTTTTATTTTTTTAAGTTCTATGTGATTAACTCATAGTATTCAGCGTGATTTTAACCCACCACCCCTTCCCCCTGCCCCCACCATTAAAAACTTCATTTTTCGTTTTTATTTTTTTTTGGTGGGATGCAATCAATTTTAAATTTTCAAAAAATTCACACGCATAGTTGAGGCTTTTATAAAACATGCCTATTTTTTATAGACCCATAGGTAGAGTGTACATAACCTCAAAAAATTAAAAGAATTTTTTTTTCAAAAAAGCGTATAACTTTTTTTGAGGAATAGCTGCAGGTCTAATTTTTTCTCAATCTTGTGTGTTTTATCAAACACTATATTTTTAATTTTTTTCAGATTTTTCCGTAAGTCTCCCCACCTTCAAAAATCCGAAAAACTGTTTTTTGGGGGGTTTTGGGGGATTTTCCCTGTTTTATACACTTCATAATATATCAAATCAATTTTGTTTTTATAGGTGGTTATATTATGTAACTTGAAGTAACTGAGTCCTTTAGAATATTTAAAAATCAGAAAAACACGTTCAAACCCCCCAAAACCCCCTTAAAAAACAGTTTTTTTGGATTTTTGAAGGTGATCAAAGTTACAGAAAAATCTGAAAAAAATTAGAAATATAGTGTTTGATAAAATACATAAGACTAAGAAAAAATTAGATCTGCAGCTATCCCCAAAAAAAAGTTATATAGTTTTTTTCAAAAAAATTTTTTTTAATTTTTTTGAGGTTATGTACACTCAACCTACAGGTCTATAAAAAATTGACGTGTTTTATAAAAGCCTTAACTATGCGTGTGAATTTTTTGAAATTTTAAAATTGATTACATCCCACCAAAAAAAAATAAAATCGAAAAATAAAGTTTTTGATGGTGGGAGTAGGGAGAAGGGGGTGGTGGGTTAAAATTACGATGAATCTTATGTCTCAATCACATAGAACTTAAAAAAATGAAAACAATTAAATTCTGGTAATGAAAGAGGGTATTTTTTAATTTATGTATCCCTTCCATAAGTGGAAAGTTTGATGCGCCACTGTAGACGCATGTGCCACTGAAAAGTGACGGCACAGTGCTCAAACGTTTTCTTTTAGGTTCTACTATTTAAATTATAGGGTCCCGTTGTGCCTAAAATGATTAAGAATTTTCACCTATAGCGGCTCTTAGTCTAGTGCACAAAACTACTATTTGCAACTATCGGAGGATGACTGGCTAGACGTTGTCATTTACAGGGCGATAAGAGAATAAGATTTAGTCAGCTAAATTAGTTAAAAACGGTTAAATAACCTATGAAAAAGCCGTGTTACTACTTACCCCTGTTACAACAAGCCCCTTGTTCCCCTAATACTTTTCACTATAGTCTCACATATCCTCTTTTTGTTTTCTTTGCTGATGGATTGGTCCCATAAAATTCTGATGTATTTCTCTCTCGTATGGCTTTGCCTTATGTTTCATCGTTCGAAATATTTATACCTAGATATTTGTAGTCGTAGAAATGTCGTCTAATATCTCTTTGTTCTCCTTCAATGCACAAGTATTCGGATTTCTTTTTGGTCTCTTCTAGATCCCATATTATATGATACTCTTTAATCCATTTTCGGGCCATGTACTTTAAATCGTCATAATCTTGAGCCATTATTACTTGACGGTCTGCAAAGTTGAGTAGTGAAAGTATTGGTGAGTGGTATCCCCATTGTTCTACATTTTTTTTTATTTTATTTATAACAGCATCAACGACTTTGGGTTATTAGCTGTACTATAACTAATACATGGTTACTTAAACCTAATACATAGTATTTTGATTATTACATATTATATGTTCACAGTTAAGTAACAATATCATAATTTACATATTAGAAATGTGATTTACAAAATGTTAACAGTGGTTACAGTTTGATTAAATCATTAATGTGTTTCAAATAAATTGTAAGCTTACAGCGTGGTCTGAAGACTGCTTTTAGACTGTTAGGTATTGAGTGTTTTCCCGTTTGTTTATCACTTTTTTTCTTTAAGGAACGATTTGTAGTCGGAAACACTAAGTTCACTATCACTGAAAACGCACTCTGTATTGCTTCTCTGGTATGAAAAACTGCTTTTTCGTTTCCTTGAAGTCCAATGAGTGATGGAACCCATATAAAGCCTACTTGCTGCCTCGTGTTCTTTAGGAAATGTAATTGTTCTTTTATTAAAATGCCTATAGGATTACTTGTATATAACTGTTCTCTCGTATGTAATGCCCTGAGAGAGTCGGTAATTATGACATATTTTGGAAATTTAAATTGTAATATAGTGTTCGAATCTATAACTGCTGATCCCACACCATCAATAGTTTTGGATGAATCTGTATAAATATGACAATGATCTGGGAAAGAAGCAAGTATGTTGAGAAACAATTGAATAATTGTTGCATGGGTGGTATCAAGCTTTTTGTATTCAGAAAGAGTTAGATCACATATTGTAGGACGAAAGGTGCAGGGAGGAGAAGTGACTGTGTTTGTCTGATCAAAAAATTTTGGGAATTAAATATTAAGGAGAGAGAGATATCTTTCTAAAGGGGGTTAGAAACCGTTAACATTCCATTGAAGAATCGGATCGATGATTTTTTGGGACTGAAATATAAACACTGTTTGTGTTACCATGTTCAGGACCGGACTCGTTTTACATTTTTGTTTCCATCTTTTTAAAGCATTTTCGAGGTATGTTTTAAATAAATTGATCGATATTTTTAAGGGCGGGAATTTGTAGGTTCTCACCCAATCTATTTTGAATAAGTCTTGGATACCTACTTTCTTTATCTAGGCTTCTGATGTTGTATTTTCGTTCCTTTAGCTTTTCTTCCTTGTTTATATCTATATGTATTTCTCTCTGTTGTTTTCGGATTGGGAAGTGTATTTTTGAACGTAATAAATAGTCATCGGCACCGCATGTCGCGCTTAGTGTCGACAAAAGATTATATTGGAAGGAAACTTGGGTTAGGGTATAACTTTTTTCTATGGATACTATACAATGTGCAACTTCTCTCACTACTTACAAACATTCAAAACGAACAATTCCTCATGCAGTGAGAAAAGTCGGCCATTATAGTGAGAAATATTTTTTCTCACGGCTTCTCCTACGGTTTTCCATATATATCGCCGTTTCCATGGTTAACATGCACAATACAAACACAATTAATCTTGTCAAAAAATGTGTTGAAGCAAAACTTACCAGGAATAACCTTTCAAAACTGTTCAAAAATAACTGTTAAATAAAATTTTAAATAAATAACGTAAGTATATAAATTTTAAGAATATTAAATGCCTACTAGTCCAGAAAGCCACTGCACATCCGCTAGGAAAAATATTCCGATTCGGATTTTTTGCACAAAATGGACCCCTTTTAACAAATTTGTATGTTGCCAGGACCAAAAGTGGGTCAAAAATTTTTTAAACGTTTTTTGTTTGTTTTTTCCTAAAATTATTTTTTTTGCATGTAACAAAGTTTTTTTAGGTTTTTTTCGATCATTCCTAACAGAAAAGGTCTTTAGTGACTTTTCTCTAAAGTTGATAGTTTTTGACATAATTATAAGCGATTAAAAATTGAAAAATTGCGAAATCGGCCATTTTTAACCCTCAAAAACTATGTGAAAAACTGAAAATTTGAATGTTACCAAGGCATGTAGATATTCTTTTTAGAGTTTTTTGCAGTACAATATTCAAAACTCCTTTGTTTTTAATTGCTAATCAAGCGTGCGCAACACTATTTTCCACCGTTGCATGTGTATAACAATATGGTGCAAATGAAAGGAATAAATTCGTTATTTCATAAACCGGCGACTTTAAGGAAAAATCTCGAAACATATTGTTTTTTATTTTTAAGTTATGATATTGAGGCATATATGGTAACTAGTGACGTCATCCATCTGGGCGTGATGACGTAATCGATGATTTTTTTAAATGAGAATAGGGGTCGTGTGCTAGCTCATTTGAAAGGTTCTTCAATTCTCTATTTAGTAATATAAACATTTATATAATTATTTATACAAGGTGTCCAAAAAAAGGTTTTAATTAAATTATTTGAAAAAAAAAAGAATAATGTATGTAATTTATTTAATTAGAAATACATTTTACTGTTAGCCGAAAACTAAAAAAATGTTTATTTCACAAATAAACATTGCTTTTCGATTAAATTCAATGTTCAAGCCAGCTTCCGCCAGCCACCTGTCTCTTGGAAGTTTGAACATTTAATTTAAGCGAAAAGCAATGTTTATTTGTGAAATAAACTTTGTTTTCTGATTTGTGAAAGCAGTAAAATGTATTTTGAATTAAATAAATTACATACATTCTTCTTTTTTTCTCAAATAATTAACTTTAATAAAATTTTTTTGGACACCCTGTGTAAATAATTATTATGTAAATGTTTATATTACTGAATATATAATTGAAGAACCTTTCAAATGAGCAAGCACACGACCCCTATTCTCATTTAAAAAAATCATCGATTACGTCATTACGCCCAGATGGATGATGTCACTAGTATTGTCCTTTTCATGAGCATTTTTCAGTGCGTAACAAATGATAGGAAAAAGGGTAAGTCCGTGATAATACACATTTATGACATTTATTCTAACATGACATTTTAGTTAAATCTGACAGTTGTCACATTTTATTTTCAATTTGGAATAAAAACAAATCAAATGTGTTTCTTGCATTTATAAAATGGTATTTTCTTTGATTTGTATAGTCTTATAAATTATACAGATTATATTTGTAATATTATTCTCTAATAAAAAAAAATTATTTTTTTTATTATGGCGCCATCTATCGACAACTAGAATAATCACCGAACTAGAATAATTACCAAAGTAATCACCGACGTGCCTTTTTTTCTGTCATATACAATTTAGTGCGTTAGAAAAAAATTTAAAAACTGTGACGCACTGAAAGATGATCATGAGAAAAAGAATATACCATATATGCCACAATATCATAATTAAAAAATAAAAATCGACCTGTTTCAGGATTTTTCCTTAAAGTCGCCGGTTTACGAAATAACGAATTTATTCCTTTCATTTGCACCATACTGTATACCTACACATGCAACAGTGGAAAATAGTGTCGCGCACGCTTGATTAGCAATTAAAAACAAAGGAGTTTTGAATATTGTATTGCAAAAAACTCTTCGGCATTTCATCAATCGATGTTTAACGAATATCTGTATACCTTGGTAACATTCAAACTTTCAGTTTTTCACATAGTTTTTGAGGGTTAAAAATGGCGGATTTCGCAATTTTTCAATTTTTAATCGCTGATATGTCAAAAACTATCAACTTTAGAGAAAAGTCACTAAAGACTTTTTCTGTTTGGAATGATCCAAAAAACCTAAAAAAAATTTGTTTCATGCAAAGAATAAAAATTTTAGGAAAAAAACAAAAAAAAAACATTTAAAAAATTTTTGACCCACTTTTGGTCTTGGCAACATGCAAATTTGTTAAAAGGGGTCCTTTTTGAGTAAGATTCTGCAAAAAATCCTAATCGGAATATTTTTCCTAGCGGATGCGCAGTGGCTTTCTGGACTATACATGTACATATAAATATGTATGCATTGTATTTCAATTTATGCATATATTATACCTGAAAGGAAAACACCTAAATTATTTAATGTTGAAGTTTGAACTCTTGACAAAACCGCATCCATAGAAAAAGTACAGTGTACAACACATGAGAAAATGGCATATTTATTTCTCCCTCACTTGATTTGCGGCCCTCGCCTCGTGCCTCGGCTCGTGCCAACAAACTTCTGCGCTCGTGAGAAATATGTCTTTTTTCTCACTTGTTGTACAATATACTATTTCTCCTTTGCGGCATTGGGAGATAAGCATGGTTTGCTCATGCAGGGTCTATGTGCAGATATGTCTTTTACATACCGGGATCGTAAGAGAATATGTGAATCTGAAAGTTTGGTAATAAATCTATGTGACAGTAAAATCGATAGAGTAAGCTCATGATAACATGAGATACATAAGGTAAGGTTCCCAAATACGGTCCCCTTAATCAAAATCTTAAATTCTGAAATTTGATTTAGTGTTAAAATAATGGAAAAAACTTATTTAAGCAACTCATCTCTATACCTAAGAGTTTTGCTGGTACGATTCTACTAAATAAATTTTCTTTAACCAAAAATAAATAAATAACTAAAATAAGGCAAATTTAGATTATTTAGAAATGGTATCTTAATTCCGCCCCCCACCCATTCCCAGATAAAATCTATGATTTTTTTTTTGTAAAACATTATTTAAAGAGTATTAACACTTATTTTATTAAATTTATTGAGATAAGAATATGTTTATACATTTTATACGTAAGTTATATCTATTTACACATCCAAACATATCATAAAGAAAATTTTTTACTTTCGTTGAAGATGAACACATCTCATGACACCACTTCCGAAGCATTCCGAACACATGATCCATTTTTCTCTTCAATTTTCTTGTCCAAAATGTTTTCCACAAACGGCACATGGTGAATCTTCAACACTTCAACAAACTATCCTCATCATCGGTTGACACCAGTGGACGTCAAAGGGGACGGATTTAGGAATTTCGTTATATAAAACATGACTGCTGTTCGTGACGAAACGAGTAGAACTACACGGCTGTAACAACTCAAATATAATATTCAAAGAGCATTCTACTATTATCCATCGCTAAATAAGTCTAAACTTAACTTGAAGAGTTAATATAAGTATTTCAAAAATTTTACACACTGTAACAAGCTACTACAAAAACTGTTTGTGAAGCTAATGAAAAATTAAAGAGTAAATGAACAGAAAAAAGAATCTACGCCACTGCCACTAATAAACTGAATCGTTTTGAAGAGTTTCCTTACTCTCTCGCAAGCTTGCAGTATTTATTGTCAATAGAAAATACAGTGGGGGACGAATTTAGGACAGGGGACGGATTTTGGGCACTTTACCTTAACAATAACGATAAAATCGAAATAATATGGTGTAATGATGAGGGATTGCTGAAAGTAAAGGAGTTTGTAAGTTTTGTAGTTTATCACATGTTACTTATATTATTATATCACGTTTAAATTATATCCTTTTTTATAGGGGCCAGCTTTTCGAAAATACAAGCCATGTTGATTCCTGTTCTACTGATAATTTGCATTTCCCTGCTCTATTATTACGTAACCTGGCTCCAAAACTACTGGACTAGAAGAAAAGTACCTCAAGGTGATACAGTGTGGCTATTCGGAGACTTATTCTGGTTTATTCTTCGCCGTGAAAGTACAGCTGCATGGGTGAAAAGAGTTTATGATATCTTCCCTAACACACGGTAAAGTTATAATTTTTAAATCTGGCACAATACGTCCCAGACTAATTTATCCAGGCTATATCTCTTAAACGAATAGAGATTTTCGAAGGGGACAAAAACTGATATATTCTATTTGTCATACACTTTAATATGGCGTAGAAAAAATCATCCCCTAAATATTCATCCCCTAGTTACAACCCCTAACTTTAATTTTTTTAATAGCACCCTTTACATTTTGTTATAGTTTTGGATGTGGTCTTCTATCATCTGTTTAACAGATTTTTTAAAAATAAAATCGGTTTGTAAATAATCAAGAAATTATTAGTTAATTTTTTATTTTTGTTATGTGTCCCAGACTAATTTATCCAGGCTGTCTCTTAAACGAATTGAGATTTTCGAATGGGACAAAATCTGATATATTACATTTGTAATACACTTTAATATGACGTAGAAAAAATCATCCCCTAAATATTCATTCCTTAGTTACAACCCCTAACTTTAATTTTTTTAATAGCACCCTGTATATTTTTTTAGAGTTTTGGATGTGGTCTTCTATCATCTATTCAACAGATTTTTTAAAAATAGAATCGGTTTGTAAATAATTAAGAAAATATCAGTTTATTTTTAATTTCTGTTAATTATGGTATAGTTATTAAAAATTAAAGGTAGGGGTTGTAACTAAGGGATGAATATTTAGGGGATGATTTTTTCTACACCATATTAAAGTGTATTACAAAAATGGAATATATCAGTTTTTGTCCCATTCGAAAATCTCTATTCGTTTAAGAGATATAGCCTGGATAATTTAGTCTGAGACACATACCAAAAATAAAAAATAAACTGATATTTTCTTAATTATTTACAAACCGATTTTATTTTTAAAAAATCTGTTAAATAGACTATAGAAGATCACATCCAAAAGTATAAAAAAATATACAGTGTGCTATTAAAAAATTAAAGTTAGGGGTTTTAACTTAGGGATGAATATTTAGGGGATGATTTTTTCTAAGCCATATTAAAGTGTATTACAAATGGAATAGACCAGTTTTGTCCTATTCGAAAATCTCTATTCGTTTAAGAGATATAGTCTGGATAAATTAGTCTGGGACACCCTGTATTTCATTTATAATAGACGAGGTAATAAAGCACTACAATCGGTCTTACTTCCGAAAAAAAATTACGACAAGACGGATCTCATAGCCATGAGATAATATTGAAACACTGCAACAAAAAAGGCATTCTTAAAGTGCATCTCAAACAGACAATGAAAAAAATTCAGAACTCGTCAATTATCGGCGAAAATTAGTTCAATTTTGTTACTCGGGGGGTTTTTGGGGTCGCTGAAAACGAATATGATGTTGGAAGTGATCTCCGGAGTACCTGGTGTCCAGGCTACCTACTGTTTACCTCGTCTTCTGGAGTTTTCGGCAAATTTATTAAAAAATTAGTCAGAAATCATTACTCGGGGGTTTTCGGGGTCGCTGAAAACGAATATGATATTGGAAGAAATTTCAGGGTTACCTGGTGCCCAGGGTACCTATTGTTTACCTCGCCTTCTTAGAGCTTCACGATTCGATATAATATCGATACTTTTTAAGTATTGGGTATTGTATTGGCTATGCCAATGAAGTATCGTGTCGTGTATCGATATCGGTAATAGTGTCTTATAAAAATATCGTATTGATATTGATTTCGATACGATATCGATACAATACTTGATAAAATATCGACATAAAAAGGATTATAAATCTGAGCTGTGTAGGCTCTATGCCCACTTTTGCATTCTTGGCAAATGGACATTATTCTAAAAATATTACGAATATTTCTTATAACGTACAGATTCTTATAAAAATTTAATATTGCTGAATACTTCTTTGAAAGTCGACTATTACTTACTAATTCTGTATCGTTAAAAACTACTTTTGAAACGATCAGGAAATCCCCGGAGATTCGGAATAAATCGCAATTCAGTATTTGTTGAAAATTATTTTTCCGTCATCACCACATCATCACTCACTTCAATAATATTGCCACAAATGCCACATGATATAAACAGTGTAATCATACTTACTAAGTACACTT
Organism: Diabrotica virgifera virgifera; assembly: GCF_917563875.1. Taxonomy (NCBI): domain Eukaryota; kingdom Metazoa; phylum Arthropoda; class Insecta; order Coleoptera; family Chrysomelidae; genus Diabrotica; species Diabrotica virgifera. The sequence continues at coordinate 250,933,406 of NC_065443.1, read as the reverse complement.
ACTCACAATTCAAGAGTTTCAAGTTCAGGCACTTACGTGTAAAATATTATAACAGCTGATGCTTGGGTTGCAGATCACTTATAATTTTATGTAAATAATTATGGTTTTAATACTTACCCATTTCACAAAATATAATCAAACAACTGTGGCGTTTTATTTATTTTTTCTCGATATCGATATTTTCAATAATATCGAGGCAACCGTATCGACAATACAAAATTATTGTATTGATTTCAGATAGTGAGTATCGTATCTACATTATTATTGCTAAGGTATGTTGTATTGTATCGGTATCGTATTGGTTTTCGATACGATATCGATACAATATCGATATTTTTATCGAATATCGTGAAACTCTACGCCTTCTGGAGTTTTCGGCAAATTCAATAACAAAATAGTCAAAAATCATTACTCGGGAGATTTTTGGGGTCGCTGACGACGAATATGACATCGGTAGTGATCTCCGGAGTACCTGGTGCCCAGAGTACCTACAGTTTACCTCGTCTTCTGGAGTTTTCGGCAAATTCATTAAAAAATTAGTCAAAAATGATTACTTAAGGGGTTTTTGGAGTCGCTGAAGACAAATATGACATCGGAAGTGATCTCTGGACTCTGGAGTATCTACTGTTTACCTCGTCTCCTAGAGTTTTCGATAATTTTGATAAATAATTAGTCAAAACTTGATAATTATGGTAGTCATATACTGTGCCTTGGTGTTAAAATGGCCAATGTCAATTTTTTGCGTTTTCTTGTGTCAATATTAAATTTTAAATAAAGCTGTACAAAACAGTAAAAAGCCTCAGATATATTTTAAGCGGAAAATCGTATTTTTATTTTCTCTATTCCCTCCTTCTTTTCATACGCAGTGGTACCATCGATTTTATAAAGCTTCATCAATGCTACCAACAGACTCTGAAGCGCCAAATTAAAAAAAATATGTTATTTTTTTAAAATGAATTAGAGGTTGTTCAGAAGATTGTTTTCGATATTAAATACGTATCAAGTTTTGACTAATTATTTATTAAAATTATCGTAAACTCTAGGAGACGAGGTAAACAGAAGATACCCTAGGCAACAGGTACTCCAGAGATCACTTTCGATGTCATATGCGTTTTCAGAGACCCCAAAAACCCCCCGAGTAACAAAATTGAACTCATTTCCGCCGATAATTGACGAGTTCTGAATTTTTTTTATTGTCTGTTTGAGATGCACTATAAGAATGCAATTTTTGTTGAAGTTTTTTATTTTGGGTCACAAAATTTCCTGGCGCATTCACAAATCGAATTAATGTAAAATAATTATTAAGATCCGTCTTGCTTTTTTTTTTCGGAGGTTCAGTGCTTTATTGCCTCGACTATAAATAAAAATTCTTTAGAATAGATCATTTAGTCCAGTCGGGTTAGCCGAATAACAGGCCTAACCTTGCATTAGGATCTGCCCCAAATTTTATTTTTCTAATCTTTAGGGGGGTCAATAGTAGTGTAAATTTAAAATCTCGACTAAATTCCGCCGTTGCGTTAGCCGCCATCTTGATTTTAAACGAAAACGGTTTTTGCTCATTATCTCCGTCATTTTTAACTTTTCGACAAAAAGTATAAGAAGCAAAATTGTTGAAAATGTGATTTTCTATAATTTCATTTATTAAAATTTTTTCGTGCGGTCGATATTTTACGAGTTATGGCGGAAAATAGTGACAGTTAGAGCATAATTATTAAATTATCTCGTTTATTATTAGTTTTACGACAAAATTGTTTCTATACAAAAATAGAAAGAATTAAATTATACACAATTTTGATCTCTTTCATTTTTTTGCTAAAATTAATATTTAAGGTAGTACGTATGCGGAAATGGCCCAAGCGTAAGACCTAATTGATTTAATAGCAATTGTTTTGTTCAATATCTACGCCATTTTCAACTAAAATTGTTCCAAATATGATTTCCTACAATTTCTTTTTAACAATTTTTTTCATGCGGTTGATATTTTCCAAGTTAAGTGGGAAAATAGTAAAAAGTGGTGGGGGGAGCATAAATATTGATTTGAATTTTGTTTCCGAGCTGACCCAAATTTTATAATTCTATCCTTTAGAGGAGATCAATGGTAGTGTAAATTTAAAATCTCGACTTCCGCGGTTGCATTAGCAGCCATATTGATTTTAAAGGAGAACCGTTGTTGCTTAATATCTCCGCCATTTTCAACTTTTCGACAAAAACGGTAGGAGCTAAAATTGTTGGAAATATAATTTCCTACAATTTCTTTTGCATAATTTTTATATGCGATCAATATTCTCCGACTTAAGGGGGGAAATAGTGGAAGCGGAGGGGAAGCATAATTATTGAATTGTCTCATTTATTATTAACTTTTCGACATAATTGTAGGTACATAAACAAAAATAAAGAGAATTATATTTTATACAATTTTTGAAACTTCCAATGAAACACCAACCAAACCAAGTACATAAAAGAGATAAATAATAACTTATATGCACTAAGTTCACTTAATTTTATTAGCTAGCGGATTTTATTGGTTGAATTTGTCTGTCTATATTTTAAGCTTCATGTCAGCAAATATAATTTAATATTTTAACAATGTTTTTTTTTAAATTTTGGACTCTGTAGTATAAAATTTTCCCACCCGCCCCCCTCGTAGACCCGCCACTGGTTCTCTCGAAAACTTGTAGTAAATCGTAATTGCAACAATTTCAGGCCTTACACTTTTTATCGAAAAGTTGAAAATGGCGGAGATATTGAATAAAAACAATTGCTATAAAATCAATCAGGTCTTACGCTCGCTCTTTTACCGCGTACGTACTACCTTAATTATTGATTTTATGAAAAAAATGAAAGAGATCAAAATTGTACTAAATTTAATTCTTCTCAGTTTTGTATGGGTACATATTTGTTGTAAAACTGATAATAAACGAATCAATAATTCAATAATTATGCTCTAACTGCCACTATTTACCCCCCATAACTCTGAAAATATCGACCGCACGAAAAAAATTTTAATAAACGAAATTATAGAAAATCGCATTTATAACAATTTCAGTCTCTACAATTTTTTTCGAAAAGTTGAAAATGGCGGAGATATTGACCAAAAACAGTTCACGTTTAAAATCAAGATGGCAGCTAACGCAACAGTGGAATTCAGTCAAAATTTTAAATTTATACTACCACTGAACCCCCTTAAGATTAGAAAAATAAAATTTGGGGCAACTCCTAATGCAAGGTCAAATGGTATCCCGACTGGGCATTGTTTAGTTTTTCAATAATTTTCTTCTGCTCTTCTTCTTTAATCTGCTCTTCTTCTTCTTCACGTGTCGTGCTCGATTATCAAGCGTTGACCATCAAATTGGCTATAGAATTTTGTTGACGGCAGCTCGGAAAACGGGATGCAGAGGATCTGTTAAACCATTCTCTCAGGTTTTAAGCCATGACGTTTTTCTTCGACCCAGCCCCCTTCTTCCGTCTACCTTGCCTTGTATTATTATATGGAGTATATTATATATCTCTGGGTGTCGCATAACATGGCCAAAATATTTAAGTTTTCGATTTTCAACTGTTCTAACGACTTCTGTAACTTTTCCCATTAGATGTAAAACAACTTCGTTAGGAACTCTATCCACCCAACTTATTCGTAGGATTCTCCGATACACCCAGATTTCAAACGGTTCCAGTTTATTGAGAAGTGTGCCCGTTAAAGTCCAACCTTCGACACAGTACAAAAGGGTAGAACACACATAACATCTCAGTAATCTAAATAACATATTTAAAGTAATATTGGTTTTACATAGGAGTTTCTTTATCTTAAAGAATGCAGCTCTGGCCTTCTCTATACCTATTCTAATTTCTTTGCTCATGTCCCAGTCCTCATTAATATTACAACCAAGGTAGGTGGTACTGTTGTTCTCTCCTGTTGTTCACCATAAGCTATTACCAGTTCCGGTTGTATTGGCGTCTTACTGACAACCATCGCCTTAGTATTTGCGGTGTTTAGCTTGAGTCCATATTCATCACATTTTGTGGTAATCCTATAAATCAGATATTGAAGTTGTTCGTAATTGCTTGCAATTAACACCGTGTCATCCGCGTATCTCAAATTATTAATATTGATGCCATTCAGTTTGATACCACGTTGAACATTAGCCACTGCTTTATTGAAAACAAACTCAGAATAGATGTTAAATATTAGTGGGGACAAATTACGCAGCGCTGTCTTACTCCACGTATTTGAAATTCTTCAGAAATGTTTCGGCCAATCCTGATCTTTGCACGTTGATGCCAGTAAAGATTTTGAATAATGCGTAGGTTTTTATCATCAGTACCCACCTGCTGAAGAATGGCAATCATTTCAGTATGTGTTACTCGAACAAACGCATTTTCAAAGTCAATAAAACACATATAAACCGGATGTTCGAAATCTTTGCATCTCTATGAATACTAAATAGTGCTTTTTTGGTTCCAAGGTTATTACGGAATCCAAACTGTGTATCACCAAGTTTTTCTTCCATTTTTTGGTACATCCTAGAGTGCAAAATTCGTAGAAGTATCTTTAAAACATGGCTCATAAAACTGGTGATTCGGTATAGTCACTACACCGTTTCGCATTTGCTTTTTTTGGTATCGTCAGAAAAGTCGACAACAGCCAATCCGTTGGTATATAGCCAGTTTCATAAATTTTATTCTAGATGGCAGAGAGATCTTTTACCTGAAATTTCGAAGAGCTTTATTATTTCACTCCGTATTCCATCTGGTCCCGTCGCTTTTCTGGTCTTTGTTAATCTTATTGCTTGTTTAATTTCGTCCATAGTTATGTCAGGTCCTGTAACTACTTCATTAATGTCAAGCTCTAGCCTTTCATCATTTAACAGTTCCTCAATGTAGTCTTTCCATCTGTCTATTTTAAACAAATCAGTCATAATCGGTTTTCGGTCTCTATATCAACGATGTTATTTGCGTGTTTTTTATTCTGACCTTTGAGTTCTTTTATTTTTTATGCATATTAAATGAATCATGTTTTCTCTGTACTCTTCAATTTCTAAACATTTGTTTTCAAAGTATGCTTCTTTTGCAGCTCGTAGTCTGAGCAGATTAGTCCATAATCTGCGCAGATATTATCAGTAGTAATTGCACAAGAGCTCTAAAATTCTATATTAATTTTAGAGATCGAGTGCAATTTTTTGCGATTATTTCATGAATAAAACTGTTCAAAACCAAAATTTTATTGTAATTTATTTATGTAAGTACAAATTAGTACTGTTAAACACACAGTTGATAAAAAATATTTTACGGTTGAAAGTCATCACTTTTATAACTTTTAAAACATTAATTGTCATTAATGTCACTGAATGTATTTTTTCGTAGCAATGAAGGGTATCTGACCTAATATACTTGACGACGGGATATTATCAAAAGTTATCAGTAGTAATTGCACAAGAGCTCTGAAATTATTGAATTTTTCCCGAGTGACACTTTGACAGTTTTAATTTCACGAGCCGAAGGCGAGTGAAATTATATCAAAGTGTCACGAGAGCAAAAATTCTATATTAATTTCAGAGGTCGAGTGCAATTTCTTGCGATTATTTCATGAATAAAACTGTTCAAAACCAAAATTTTATTGTAATTTATTTATGTAAGTACCATTAAACACACAGTTTTTATAAATATTTGACGATTGAAAGTCATCACTTTTATAATTTTTAAAACATTAATAATTGTCATTAATGTCACTGAATGTATTTTTTCGTAGCAACGAAGGGCATCTGACGTAATATACTTAACGACGGGAGATTATCAAAAATTATCGATTTAATTCAGATTTCTGTAGCTTTCTATTGGTCAGAATCTCCTATGAATAAAATAATCAGTAGTAATTGCACAAGAGCTCTGAAATTATTGAATTTTTCCCGAGTGACACTTTGACAGTTTTAATTTCACGAGCCGAAGGCGAGTGAAATTATGTCAAAGTGTTACGAGAGAAAAAATTCTATATTAATTTCAGAGGTCGAGTGCAATTTGTTGCGATTATTTCATGAATAAAACTGTTCCGAACCAAAATTTTATTGTAATTTATTTATGTAAATACCATTAACAGTTTTTATAAATATTTGACGATTGAAAGTCATCACTTTTATAATTTTTAAAACATTAATTGTCATTAATATCACTGAATGTATTTTTTCATAGTAACGAAGGGCATCTGACGTAATATACTTAACGACGGGAGATTATCAAAAATTATCGATTTAATTCAGATTTCTGTAGCTTTCTATTGGTCAGAATCTCCTATGAATGAAATAATCAGTAGTAATTGCACGAGAGCTCTAAAATTATTGAATTTTTCCCGAGTGTCACTTTGACAGTTTTAATTTCAAAAAATTATTTAATAAAAAAATATAAAAAAAGTAAATTATTTCAAAGTGTCAAGAGGGCAAAAATTCTATATTAATTTTAGAGATCGAGTGCAATTTGTTGCGATTATTTCATGAATAAAACTGTTCAAAACCAACATTTTATTTTAATTTATTTATGTAAGTGTACAAATTAGTACAATTAAACACACAGTTGTTATAAATATTTCACGGTTGAAATTCATCACTTTATAATTTTTAAAACATTAATTGTCATTAATGTCACTGAATGTATTTTTTCGTAGCAACGAAGGGCATCTGACGTAATATACTTGACGACGGGAAATTAAAATTATCGATTTAATTTAGATATCTGTAGCTTTCTATTGGTCAGAATCTCCTATGAATGAAATAATCACCTTAATTTGCATTTCTGTAGCTTTCTATTGGTCAGAATCTCCTATGAATGAAATAATCTTTGTTACCTGTCCTTCGATGCTCGGATCCAAATTCTTCTGCTTCAATTATATATTTTTTAATATTTTAGGTATTCAGGATCCTACCAGTTTACAACTCCTACACTAATAATAAAAGATGTTGATTTGATTAAGAAAATTGCTATAAAGGATTTTGATACTTTTCCAGATCACAGGACCTATGTTCCGGAGACTAGTGACCCGTTGTGGGCCAAAAATCTATTTGCAGTAAAAGGTAACTCAAAGATTCTATACAGTTTACAAAACGTTGTTAAAAGAGGTCCCCCACCAAACCATGATATTTTGATTTCCTCATATGTTCGTCTCCTATACTGTTTCGTGATGTGATTAAGTGACATTGTTATATGTAATATTTAAATAATTTTTTTAGTTCCAAAATGGCGTCAGATGCGACCAGTCCTCTCTCCGGCTTTTACCAGCAGCAAAATGAAACTGATGTTCAACCTAATGATCGACTGTGTTGACCATTTTGTTGGACATTTCAAAAATGGCAACAACGAAGTAGTTGAAGTAGAATGTACCGATGTTTTCAGCCGTTTTGCGACTGATGTGATTGGCAGTTGTGCGTTCGGGTTCGAGGTCAATTCTGTAAAAGAAGCAAACAACGAGTTTTACCAAAAAGGTTTGGAACTTACGGATTTTACTAATTTTTGGAAAAATTTTGCTTTATTTGGGTATATGATTATACCAGGATTGTATAAGGTAAGTAATCATATCAGATTGATAATATATACTATTCAACTGATATTTTCTTAAAATAAAAATGTATTCCATTTTTATTCAGTTGCGATGCGAAGGCAAAGCTGTCTTATTTTTCACTTAGAAGAGGGAGCGCAAACCAGCACTCTAAATCGACGATTTTCGACTCTAATTGGGGTCATCATCAGAGAGACGTAGGTTTGCTGCTCTCTGCCTGAAGTGATAAAACTTGTTTGCTATGAAAAAATTGATAGAAAAATACTGGTGACGAAAAGGGAGCAGAGGGTTTTGATTGTTAGACTTTATGTTGAGGGAAGCTTGAATTATACCAATCTGAATCGTCTCTACAACTTTCTCCTTTTTTGTTTGTTTTTTACATTTAAGACACTTGTGTTTTCATTGTCCAGATTGTAGCCCATATCAACTGTAATAGGTGCTCAGTTGACTTAATTTTATAAATTTATATAAATTTATTTTTTGTAGCTTCTCAACTTAAAAATAGTATCAGACGAAGAAAGCAAATACTATCATTCCATTATAGAAAAAACCATAAAATTGAGAAAAGAAAAAGGTATAATAAGGCACGACATGATTCATCTCTTAATGGAAGCAAGAGATGAAGCAAATAAATTACAGACTAATGGAGGTACGCAAAAAACCTTTCATATTAGCATATTATTACTTTTTGGCTTTTAGACCAGGCTGTATCGTCGCCCACGTTAGGTAAATTATTCCAATTCTATTTTTTTGCACAAACTTACTCAAAAAGAGGTCCTTATAACAAATGCACAGGGTGCCAGGCGGTACCGTGGTCAAAAAATTGTTTAAATAATTTTTTTAACAAATTCACAAAAACATTTTTTTTCACTTCTGACAATTTTTTTAAGATCATTTGGGTAATTCAGAGCAAAAAGGTCTCCTGTGATTTTTCTCTGAAATTGATTGTTGTCGAGTTATATGCGATTTAAAATTTGAAAAATTCGAAAATGGTAATTTTCAAGGCTTAATAACTCGGTTAAAAATTGTAATTATGAAAGTCAGAAAGTTACCAGATCAAAGTTTAGAGCCCCCACTACAAGATCCTGAAGAAATTTGTGTCATTATTGTCATTACTAAGCGGATATTTTTAATTGTTAACAATGAGCGCTAACCACATATAAGGCGACCGTCTATGGTGAGTGCGAAAGAGATGCACTATTCTGGCAGTCTAGTGGTGCATCTTACTGAGCACTGAGCAGAGAGATCTGATCAAACAGCCCCTACGGTTTAGGTCTAGGCAGACTGAAACGTACGTAAGGAGATGATTGATCATCTCTTCCAAAAGTCCCATTTCCTACCAATATTTCTCGATCCACCAATTACAGAAAAGTTTAATCCTTCCTTTTTTCATCGACCAATAAAAAAACAAACAGCACTCTGGGTCAAACCCCCTTCAACGCCATTGATATTTTCAGCGAATCAAAGATTTACCAACATTATGGGTTCTTCGTCACCTTGGATAAAAATCTCCCATGAAAATGCCAATTCAGCTCAAACAACATCTGGACTTGTTATTCAACTCAGAACCTTTATCTCTACAAAGAAAGCTTGGTACATCCAGGCACCTTCTCACGAGTAGCTCTTTGAAGTAATACCGCGTCCTCTGTAGAATATAAACAATTTGATGTACTTATGATATCTACGCCAATTTTCTGAGACAATAAGTCAGATAAACAATATAGCATTCGATGATCGATCTAATATTGTGAGAAACGAAAAAACTAAACAATTCCACGCAATACAGAGTACCATCCCTGAATCGGATTTAGGATACAGGGTGAAGCGAAAATGTTAATGATTTTCGTACCGTTACACAGCCTCCCCCACGATTTCAGTTTGGTGCAAACCACAGATTGAAATCGGAACCAAAACCAAAAAAACTAGAACGGTCAAAACAAAAGAGAAGAAGACTAACACCTAGTAATCTTATGACAAAAAGTTAAACTGAAAATTTGACTTGACGAGTCGACTCCAGGTGCGGTTCGTTGGCTCTTAAGCACAACTACCAATGGCAGATTTCTATGAAAATGGCTCCAACCTAACCAAAAGGTGGAACAGACCAGTGCTGAAGTTTCTGAAAACGAAAAAGAGTGGTGCTTCCAGCTCAGCAAAGGCGGGTGGCCAACAGGTAAGCTATTCGCATATCAAAAAAATAAAAAAAACATCAATCGAAACATGTTTAACTACAAGTTGAAACTTACTAAAAAAGAAGAAAAAAGTATGGTCAAAAGTTCCTTAAAAATCTTCCGGGATTAATCTCGCTAGAAAATTTCACAAATTGGGAAACTCCCAGAGAGACAAGAGATATATTCTAAATCAAAAACCTTAAGACAAAAATATAATTTTGAAAATAGGGCAGATGTCAAGAAGAAATGTTCTCAACAATATCAATCAAAATAGAAAGAATTGAATCAAAGCAAGAAAAAAATAAACAAAAGCAAACTACAAAAAAGGCAATTCGTTACAGTGGTTCCACTGATAACAAAAGACAAAACAAAACTAAAATAAACAAAAGGAAAACTAAATAAACTAAATAACAATTCGTCATAGTGAGTCCACTAATAACCAGAGACCTAAACAAGGTAAACTAAAATAACTGTATACAGGAGATGTCAAGGATTCTTTGATCCAGGACCTTTAAAATATTTTCGCAATCACAACACGACAGTGTTGTCACAAAGACACAAATAACTATTTCATCGTGTAATTGTTGAGAGACCTTAGGCTCACGCTAACAATGTACACTACTATGTTCGTTGACACACAACATAGGCAAAAATAAAACAACGATTAACATCGTGATCGCATCTTAGCGTCACAAAACATAACATTACATGTGTTATGGTATTCCCTGAATAACACAAGAATCGCAAAACATAAAACATAAAGGTGTTAAAGTCTATTAACGACTAACACAATACAACGACGCAATGCGTCATTGTAAACAAAATAAAGCAAAAAGGACGACAACGTCATACGTCATCATCAACAAAATATCGCACAAAATACGACAACGTCATACGTCATCATCAACAAAATATCGTACAAAATACGAAAACGCTATACGTCATCATCAACAAAATATAGTTAAGATATGTTAACGTTTTATTGGACGCATGGGCTTCTTTCAGCCCTGACTAACACCAACGAATAACATATGAATAATGATGTTACTTTCCATCATTAACGCCATACAAAAAGAAAACAAAAGATAACATGTTGCCCTTTCAATACGATATTTTTTATAAAAAATATTGCCGATATCTATACACGATATGATGGACACGCGCCAACTCGTAACTCTTAATGACAAACTTTTTTAAATCAAAATGTATACCGGCCAATTCGTAACTTTTCTACCTGACCAACTCGCAACTTTATTCTGGTGAATTCGAAACCATTGTTTAATAGTTGTTAGGTTAAAAGGTAAGAAATAAATTTGAACAGTAACGGATTAAGCCAACACGGGGCATATAGCATATTATTATTTAAGCGAATGGGTCTTGGGTATAGAAAATCCTTATAACATACTTAAATCGTCCACCAAATTTCATTAAAATCGACCTGATAAATTTTGCATAATAATTTTGCAATCTAAATTTTTTTAAAAAAGTTCAAATTTTTTAAAAACTTTCTGAACAGAAAGTAGACCATTTAGAGGTTTGCTAATTTTTTCACATATAAAGAGGCTCTCTGCCTATCTAATACACTTTACAGAATTAAAATCGGATTATCTAAGAGGCCTCAGGACTGTTTTAAAGTTATAAACAATTTTTTGGCTTATAAACAAATACAGTGAGGACGTTTGAGTTGGAATAAATTCATTTTCTCGAGAATGGGCGTCTCTGGAGATAAATCCCGAAAAAGGTCGATTTTTGTTTTTAAATTCTAATTTTTTGGTATACCTACATATCATACCAGTGACGTCATCCATCTGGGCGTGATGACTCAATCGATGATTTTTTAAAATGAAAATAGGGGCCGTATGATTGCAGGCCGTATGATTCCGTCAGTATAACAGGTTGCCTTGCAACCATATGCAGAACAGTACCATAAATGTTTTCCACTTTTTAGCACTTTCTTTAATTGAAATTTAAAATTATTTACCACCAATAACTTACACCCACGTGCACTCATTACGAAATCTGTTACAAGAATTTCAGTCATTTTCACAAAATGTATTTGGATTTTCTCTAGTAACTGTTCCAAGAGACAATACATAAATGATGAATACCTTTTACACCACCTTCAAAGAGAGTAATTTTTACAGGTACATACCTGGAATACCGGTATTCAATTATCAACATTACTTAAAAATGAAAGTTACTAATTCACCGGTAGTTAGTGGGTTATCGAAGAATTACCTGCGCGCCTGAGTTACGAGTTGGCCTGTAATTAGGATGGGGGATTAAAATAGTTACGAATTCACCGAGACCCGATATGATACTTCATTGGCATATCCAATACAATACTCAATACTTAAAAAGTATCGATATTGCATCGTATCTCTACGCTTTTGAGTAACTACAAAAATCTCTGCTTGGGCTCCTCTACCATAATACTTACTTTTATTTTTTTTGCAGATCATAATGATTGGAATATCTCCGACGAGGACATAATAGCTCAAGCAATAGTTTTCTACTTCGCTGGGTTTGACACTATCACACTATTGTTGACATATTTATTCTACGAACTGGCATTGAACCCAGATATACAAAACAAACTGAGAAATGAAGTAGAACAAACGCTGAAAGAATGTGATGGGAAAGTTACATACGAAGCTTTGTTCAAAATGAAATATATGGATATGGCTGTATCAGGCAAGGTTTTTTAAATACCTCTTTTAAAATCGCCCCGCCCTTACTTCCAGTGCACATAGGTATGGGTAGTAGGTGTGATCTATTAGAGAAAAGTCTATTCACTCTTGACCGGTGTCATGTTCAACTTAGCCTACCTATTTTTATTAATAAATCACATCCCAACTGTCTGCTGTTTTTACAGATTGTCTCAAATATTATTCTTGAGATCTTCGAAGATGAGTAGGTGATTTTCATGTAGGATATAACACCGGTTTATAGCGTCCTGCGCCTTTCGGTTCCTATTTTCCAGCCAATCTCCTGGTCGTATATCTCTCTCAGGGCCATTTCCATATATATAATAATCCATATAATCTTAAAAATTTTCCACATCTGTACCCTATTTACACGGTCAAGGGACTTCTCGAAGTCAAAAAAACTCACATCTACATGTTTATTCCATTCATTTGTTTGTTCCAAGATAATTCTAAAGGTGGAAATGTGGTCAATGGTGGAATTTTTCGGCACGGAAGCCTGCTTGGTTGCTTCTCAGTTTTTTATCTAGTTCCGACTTCAATCTATCCAATATGATTTTGGTCAGGACTTTGGATGTGGCGCTTAGTAGTATTATTGCACGCCAATTGTTGCATCTGCTCAGGTCTCCTTTTTTGGGTATTTTTATAAATCAATCCCTCCTTCCACTCCTCTGGTAATTCTTCGTCCGTCCATATTTTGCCATGCCAATCATTATAATGGAGTTGCAATCGTAGTAGCAAAACACTTAGCTCAATCAGTATTAACTTATATCCCCATATCTGACAGAGCAATGCTAGTAAAATTTAGTTGAAAGCCGTTCATTACCAATGTAATTCAGGTCTATGCCCCAACATCATCCAGTGATAAAGACAAATTAGAAGCATTTTACAAAGATCTTACTGATGCTCTAGATCTTGTCAAAGCAGCAGAAAATACCATAGTCCTTGGAGATTTTAACGCTAAAGTCGGCAAAGGACGCTGTTTGAACATTGTGGGGGATTATGGCTTGGGAAACAGAAACGAACGTGGAGATAGACTTGTTCAGTTCTGCCAAGAACACGATTTCATTATATCGAATACTCACTTTAAACTACCACCGAGAAGACTCTACACTTGGAAGTCAAATGCAGAATCAGAGGACAAAATTATTAGGAACCAAATCGACTTCATTCTAATAAAAAATCGATTTAGAAACTGCATCAAATCAGTTAAAACTTATCCAGGTGCTGACATTGGGTCTGATCACAATCCCATAGTAGCTGTAACCCAATTACAATTAAAAAAGGTGATCAAAAGAAGTCTCCCAAAAATATTGATATAGCCCAATTACAAGACGAGAAAGTTAAGGAATCAGTTCAAAGACAACTGAACGAAAATTTAATTTGGGAAAATATCGGTGAGAATGTCGATGAGGGCTTAAATAAAATCGTAACAACAGTAAATGAAACCTGCGTGAGAAATTTACAAGGCAGGCCAAAGCTAAAAAAGCAGGCTTGGATGACAGATGACATATTGGATTTGATGGAACAAGGGCGACTAGCGAAAAACAACGAAATACTTTATAACAGCATACAAAAAGAAATTCGACGCAAAATATGAGAAGCAAAGAGTCAACATCTAGCCAAACAGTGTCAAGACATTGAAGAACTTGAAAAGAAATATGACACGTTTAACATGTATAAAAAAGTGAAAGAAGCGGCTGGTATCTTCAATAAGAAACAAACTGCATTGCTACAAGATGAACATGGTAAAGTAATATTTGAAGTAAAGGACAAACTTAAAGAATGGGAAAATTACGTTACGAACCTATTCGAAGAAGATAGGAGTAGTTCACCACCCGATATTACTAACTACGACGGACTCCTAATAACACGCTCTGAGGTAATAAAAGCCATCAATCATCAAAAGATGTCAGAGCGACTGGTCCTGATGAAATTCCAACTGAAATATACAAGCTTATAAATGATAGCAATGTTTTAGAGGCTATAACTTCGTTTTTCAATACCATTTATACCAGCGGACAACTTCCTAATGGCTGGTCTAATTCACTGTTTATAGCTCTACCTAAGAAGACAACAGCAAAAACCTGTGCTGATTATGGAACCATCAGTTTGTTAAACCATTTATTGAAAATTTTCTGAAGGTAATACATGGTCGTATCTACAATAAATGCGAGGAATACCTGGATGACACACAGTTTGGTTTCCGTAATGGTTTTGGAACGAGAGAGGCATTGTTTGGAATGAACATACTTGCTCAAAGATATCGAGATATATCTGTAGACATATACTGTTGTTTTATTGACTTCCAAAAGGCATTTGATCGTGTTAAGTACTCTATATTGATCGAAGCTCTAAAAGACATAGGCTTGGACGGCAGAGATGTTCGAATAATTGCAAATTTATATTGGAATCAAACAACATCAGTTTTAGTAGATGGTGTGGAATCAGCGGCTCTTAATATTAAAAGAGGAGTACGGCAGGGATGCCTCTTGTCACCACTGCTTTTCAACGTTTACTCCGAAATAATTTTCAGAAAAGCTCTTTCTGAAAAACAAGAAGGAATACTTGTGAACGGTGAAGTCATCAATAATTTGCGATATGCGGACGATACAGTACTCCTAGCTTCTAGTCAAGAAGATCTGCAAACACTACTTGACAGTGTCGTTGAGAGTTGTAGGGAGGCAGGTCTGGATCTGAACATACGGAAAACCAAAATACTCGTAATAAGTAAACAGCAGCATATAAAACCGTCTATATATATAAATAATACCAAACTTGAGCAAGTTGATAAAATCGTGTACCTTGGACAGCAACTAAATTGTAACGCAGAAAGTCACGGCGAAATTAGATCTAGGGTAGAGCAGGCTAGAGCCGCTTTTAGAAGGATGTCCAAGGTGTTATGTAACAGAGACCTAAAATTGGCATTGAGGATCCGCCTACTTCGCTGCTACGTGTTCTCGGTCTTACTTTATGGTGTCGAGTCTTGGACTGTGAATAAAATCGATCTAAATCGCCTTGAGGCTTTCGAAATGTGGTGCTATAGAAGAATTTTAAAAGTTTCCTGGGTGGAGAAGATTCGAAACTCCACAATACTAGAACGTCTCAGCAAGACATAAAAAGCATCAAGCAGAGAAAGCTGGAGTACTTCGGACATGAGAGGTGCCAAATATAGGTTGCTACAAAATATTATGCAAAGAAAAATAGCAGGCAAACGCAGTCCAGGACGAAGAAGAACCTCATGGTTGAAGAAGTTGCGAGATTGGTATGGTGTTGATACAAGCATGCTATTTAGGGTGGTAGTGAATAAAATTAAGATAGCTATGATGGTAACCAACGTTCTGAAAGGACATGGTACATGAAGAAGAAGAAGTCCATATTTTGTGCAAAAGTGTATGTAACATTTCTACTGATTGCTCGGTATCTGTTTTTATTAGGCCAATGGGTATATTGTCGATTCCTGCGGCTTTGCCATTTTATAGAAGTGTTTCCAATTTCTTTCCTTGTAATTTCTCCAATATTCACTTCCAGCTCTAGTGATTGTACTTCATCTTCTATGATTTGAGTTATTATATCATGTTTGGCATATATCCCTTCAAAGTATTACTTTTATTTTTTGTATTATTTCTTTCTCATTTTTTATGTTTCTGTTTCCTTGTTTATCCTTTACTTCTGGTATATTTCGTCGTGTTTTTCCTGTTAAGTTTCGTATGATTGTATATGTATATTGTGTCCGTAAGTCGTTTTCTTTCGCTACTTTCTCTGATACATTTAGCATCTCATTTATATAAGTAGTTTCTTTTATCTTTTCTGGCTTGATTTTTACTTTTGCGTTTTTTGCTTTGTATTTCTTTAAAATGCTTCCATGTTTCCTCGACTGACTCTCCAGTTTGTTGTGATACTGTTCGGTTAATTGTCAGTCTCTCAGTTAATTTATTTCTTATACATTCTACTTTTAGAACATCGACGTTGTATTTAATCCTTCTGCTGTTTTTTCTTCTTTTTATTTCTGACTAATAATTTCATTTTTGGTCTCGCTTTGATTAGCATGTGGTCTGCCCCACATCAGCACCTCTTAAGCTTCTGACATCTTGCAACCAGCTTCTCCATTTATATTCAATTATTATTTTGGTCTATTTGGTTCTTTTATCTCCGTAATGGTGATTTCCATGTTTCTAACGTAAGGGTATAAAGAAGGAATAAAAACTAAACATTTGTGTGGTGAATTATACATTCCATTTTAAAGGGCCTAGCCGGGTAAGATGATGAAAAGTGCCCCCAACTCGATTCGAATTCCATATAGGTCACTGTTTAGCATATATAGTGAAACTAACTTTCTGAAACTTTTAGCCTCCTAGGTGCTCATGTGACCCACCTAGAGCCTAATTAGGCTTTTTATGTTTTTATTTTTTATCTCAGCCGCATCGAGAACTAGCGAAAAACTTTAAATAAAAAAGTTGTAAGCTTTGAAAAGTTCTATCCAAAAAAATTTATTTTTTTAATTTTTGGCGGGAAATTTAAATTTTAGGACAATTTTAAAATTTTAAATGATTATAAAAAAATAACTAAGACATTCGTTTTCACGAAAAGAATATATAACGTGTATTTTGGCATAATATTTCACCCAGAATTTTTTCAAATTTTTAAAATTGGTGAAACGCACCTTTAAAAATAAAAAACCGCATATGTATTTTCGTTTTTTTTTTTCCGTTTTTTGATATAATTTTATACATATTTTTCAAAAAAGGTAATACCGTCACTAGAATAGGTAAAAAACTGAAAAATAATTGGGGTTTGCTTAATAAAAATTTTTTTTAATGCCATCCATTTTCAAGATACAGGGCGTTGAAGAAAACAAAATTTTACACATTTTTTACGATTTTGCCGAAACTACTGGCAACATTGTAATAAAATTTGGCAAGTTTTAAGAGGTAGTTGTTCTGCACTTTTTGGCATACAATTAAGAATTTTATATTTATCATTGGCGCGCATACGGGTAATGGTCTGAACTTTTTAAAGAAAAAAGATAGTACGCCACTGACATATTTCAAATTAACAATCATTTTTAAATAGTTTAAATAAAAAATTTGTAATATTTAAAAAGTTTCGTGCGAAAAAAATTTTTATTTTAATTTTTGGCGGGAAATTTAAATTTTAGAACGATTTTAAAATTTTAAATGATTATAAAAAATAACTAAGACATTCGTTTTCACGAAAAAAATATATAACGTGTATTTTTGCATAATATTTCACCCTGAATTTTTTCAAATTTTTAAAATTGGTGAAACGCACCTTTAAAAATAAAAAACCGCATTTTTTCGGTTTTTTTTTTTCGTTTTTTGATACAATTTTATACATATTTTTCAAAAAAGGTAACTCCGTCACTGGAGTAGGTAAAAACTTTCAAAATAATTGGGGTTTGCAATAAAAATTTTTTGTAACGCCATCCATTTTCAAGATACAGGGCGTTGAAGAAAACAAAATTCTACACATTTTTTACGATTTTGCCGAAACTACTGGCAACATTGTAATAAAACTTGGCGGGTTTTAAGAGGTAGTTATTGTGCATGTTTTGACATACAGTTAAGGATTTGATATTCATCATTGGCGCGCTTAGGGGTAATGGTCTGAATTTTTCAAAGAAAAAAGATAGTACGCCACTGACATATTTCAAAATAACAATCATTTTTGAATTCCTCATTCAATTTGCGATAAAAAGCTATCTTATCATTTTTTCATACGAGGCGCCGTTTTGCTGCAAAAAATAAAATATCTTAACGCTTCCAAAGTATTCGAATTAGTTTTTATAATAATGGATGTATGAGTTTATGTATGTAGTGTAGAAACTACTAATAGAAGTTCGAATACTTTGTAAGGGTTAAGATGTTTTATTTTTTGAATAAAGATGGCGCATCGTATGAAAAAAGCGGAAGATAGATTTTTTGTCACAAATTGAACGAGGAATTCAAAAAGGATTGTTAATTTGAAATATGTCAGTGGCGTACTATCTTTTTTCTTTAAAAAGTTCAGACCATTACCCGTATAGGCGCCAATGATAAATATAAAATTCTTAATTGTATGTCAAAAAGTGCAGAACAACTACCTCTTAAAACTTGCCAAATTTTATTACAATGTTGCCAGTAGTTTCGGTAAAATCGTAAAAAACGTGTAAAATTTTGTTGTCTTCAACGCCCTGTATCTTGAAAATGGATGGCATTACAAAAAATTTTTTATTAAGAAAACCCCAATTATTTTTCAGTTTTTTACCTATTCTAGTGACGGTATTACCTTTTTTGAAAAACATGTATAAAATTGTATCAAAAAACGAAAAAAAAACCGAAAAATGCGGTTTTTTATTTTTAAAGGTGCGTTTCACCAATTTTAAAAATTTGAAAAAATTCTGGGTGAAACATTATGCAAAAATACACGTTATATATTTTTTTCGTGAAAACGAATGTCTTAGTTATTTTTTTATAATCATTTAAAATTTTAAAATCGTCCTAAAATTTAGATTTCCCGCCAAAAATTAAAAAAATAATTTTTTTTTGGATAGAGCTTTTTAAAGCTTACAACTTTTTTGTTTAAAGTTTTTCGCTAGTTCTCGATGAGGCTGAGATAAAAAATAAAAACATAAAAAGCCTAATTAGGCTCTAGGTGGGTCACATGACCACCTAGGGGGCTAAAATTTTTAGAAAGTTAGTTTCACTATATATGCTAAATGGTGAGCTATATGGAATTCGAATCGCGTTGGGGGCACTTTTCATCATCTTACCCGGCTAGGCCCTTTCTCTGGAAATCAGTATTCGGATCTCTACTTCAACCCGGACTTAAAATCGTCGAGTGAAAAATACGTTTATTTTGACGTTAATTTTAACTTTTAGTATTTTGAAATAAAATTGCAAATTGTGGCTAATTTTCAGTAGAAATGGTAAATATAAAAATACCAAAAACAACATGGTTTCAGAGCCATTGTATAGTCCAGAAACTGCCTCCGGTATTGTTTTTGTTTTTCTCATTTCAAATTTTGTATTTTCAAGAAATTCCAATTTATCTTTTTAAATTTTTTTAACATGAAAATATTTTGGCACGAATCATAAGTCTAAAATGTAATAGCAGTATTACAACAAGTAAGATCCGGACATCGGATCGAAAAATGAAAAAATACATGTTAAACAATTTTCAAAAATCTATCGAATGACACTAAAGACGACCTCCCACTCCTTCCCTTGGCATTGGTCTGGGGGTAACTTTAAAATCTTAAATGAAAACCCCCAGCTTTTATTAAAGATTTGCATTCCTTGAGTAAAAGTACCTAAGCATTTTTTATTCGAGACATTTTTTCTAATTTTGGATAGATAACGCTATAATCGGAGAAAACGATTTATCGTGATACCATAGGTATATTATAGAAACGGTCTAATATTCTTGTTCTCATGATCATTTTTCAGTGCGTCACAGTTTTTCGATTTCTCTCTAATGCATTAAGTTAGATGAGACGGAAAAAGCGGTAGCTCCGTGATTAAACACAAAAATAATGCAGCATTACAATGGTTATATACATAAGATGTCTATTCCTAACCTACGTTTGATTTGTTGATATTTAGAATGCGCGTTTTTTCTAGCCAATCAAATACACGTATTACGAACATTTGACGAAAACTTCGTCCATTTTGGCCATTTTTTAGAAGTGTCAAAGAGTCAAGTGACGGTTATTATTCAGGTCAGTATTTTGTGTACCTGTCATTTTGAAATTTCGAATTCGACTTCCCTTGTGTTTCACAACGTTTTTGTGCATTATTTTGTGTTTTGGTTTAGAATTTAGTTCGTTAAAAGTTGGTTTTGTATTTTGGTTTAGAATTTGGTTCGTTAGAATAAATATATTCTAATACTCCAGGTCATTATGCAAGAAAAAGATCCATAGTAAGAAGACGTAACTCATGGCTGAAGAACCTTAGGAACTGGTTTGGATGTAATAACAATGAATTATTTAGAGCCGCCGTTTCAGAAATAAAGATCCCTCTGATGATTGCCAACTTTTGAAGCGGAGACAGCACCTAGAGAAGAAGATAAAAACACAGTTTATGGATAGTTTTGTGTCATTTTTTAATGTTTCCATATTTATAAATTTAATTAACCATATTGTTTACTTTTTAATTTTATTCCGCTTTATAAAAAATACCTACATGTTAACATATTGTGTAAAAATCAAATCTACTAAATTACTAATTAGTTTAATTCCACAAGCTTTTCACCTATGGCTAAGTACGATTCTTGCATCTGTCAGATTCGTCAATAATTACATGAAATAAGTCTCGACACACCCAATACAGTATATGACGTCATAATTAATGACGTACTGAAAAATGATCATGAGAACAAGAATATCTCTAGATCTCTATGTGTATGTTTAGGTACACGACAATTAGACCGAAATCATTAGACTGAAAGCAGTAGACCGAACTCATTATACCGAAAAGCACTTTACCGAAACCTCACTAGACCGAACAGCGTTAGACCGAAATGGTAAATAAATTTAAAAAGTAAAATTTAAATAAATTTAAATTATGCTAAGGTTTTGTATATCTGTCTTTTTGTTTATTGTATTTTTTTTTTTGTATTATTTTATACAGCGTGTCTACTTGAGTTAGAAACATATGGGAAATTTTTTTATTATTAATTTTACGAAAAAAAGTTATTCTTTATAAAAAGTTCTGCATGCCCCAAAACCTAAGATTCAATTATCAGATATCAAATTTTCTCAATATTATACGAAGTATGTCAAAAAATATGAATTTCGGCTAAGGGTAAAGTACCTTTATTTCTCTCAATATCGAAAATTCTTATTATGAAAAGTTGTTTGGAAATAAAAACCAAGCTCAAATATGTAATTACATGCTTCTAATTGGAAAAAAATATTTTCCAAATTTTTCTCAAATTTATTGATACTAACTTCGTTTTTATTCATTACACATACGATAACTCTTTTATTATTACTTTTACGAAAAAAAGGTATTCTTTATAAAAATCTCTGTATGTCCTACGACCGAAGATTCAACCAACAGATATGACATTTTATTAATTTTATACGAGTTATGTCAAAAAATATGAATTTCACTCAAGAGTAAAGTACCTTTATTTTTCACAATATTGAAAACGGTTATTAAAAAAGTTGTTTAGAATTAAAAACTATGTGTCAATATGCAATTACATCCTTCTAATTGAAATACTGTGAAATATAAAGGTGCTATAATATTGAGCGAATTTCATATTTTTTGACACACCTCGTATAAAATTAATAAAAGTTGATATATCATGGTTGTGTCTTAGATTTTAGACCATGCAAAGTTTTTTATGAAGAATAACTTTTTTTCGTAAAAAGAATAATAAACGAGTTATGATATTTGTAATAATTAAAAACGATGTTGGGTATCCATAAATTTGAGAAAAATATTTTTTTTTTCAATAAGAAGCATGTAATTGCATATTTCATCTTAGTTTTTAATTCCAAACAACTTTTTATCATAAGAATTTTCGATATTGAGAGAAATAAAGGTACTTTACCCTTAGCCGAAATTCATATTTTTTGACATACCTCGTATAATATTGAGAAAATTTAATATCTGATAATTGAATCTTAGGTTTTGGGGCATGCAGAACTTTTTATAAAGAATAACTTTTTTTCGTAAAATTAATAATAAAAAAGTTTCCCATATGTTTCCAACTCAAGTAGACACGCTGTATATATAGACTGTGTAAATTGTTACTTTGTACAGTCTGATATGAAATAATTTTCATCCGTTAAACAAATTAGTGAAGGTAAAAATAAATTAAGGGTAGAGTGACGTTAACATCATTTTAACTGTTTATAATAACCATCCAAATAACATTTAGTTGTAATTACATTAGTGTTATCTCTTTGACTGCGACAAGTAAAACGAACTGCTTTTCGGTCTTCTGTTGTTCGGTCTAGTGAGGTTTCGGTAAAGTGCTTTTCGGTCTAATGAGTTCGGTCTACTGCTTTCGGTCTAATGATTTCGGTCTCTTTACAGTAAACCGTTTGTTTAATATTTTTCAAAAACCTATCGAATAACACCAAACATGACCGTACACCCCACCCCTGGAGGTGGAGTGAGGGGTAACTTTGAAATCTTATATAGTAACCCCATGCTTTATTACAGATTTAGTTTCCCCATGAAAAAATAAGTAACATTTATTTTAAACATATTTTAGAATTTATAATAGATGGCGCTTTAATCGGAAAAATACGATTAACTATCAACCATTCTAAAACATGTTTCAAATAAATGTTACTTATTATTTCATGGGGTATCCAAAACGGGAATAAAAAACGGGGGCTCCTATTTAGGATGTTAGAGTTACCTCCCACCCCACCTCCAAGGTATGGAGTGGTGGGTCCTGTTTGGTATCAATCGATAGGTTTTTGAAAAATATTAAACACGTTTTTTTTGGTTTTTCATTTGGAAGTGTATTTCTCGAGATCTTAGACCGTTTCAATAATTTACATGTATTACGATAAATCGATTTCACAAATCGAAAAATGTCTCAAATAAAAGTTGCTTACTTTTACGGAAGCAATCCAAATAAGCTGGATAAAAAAACTGCAATAAAAACTTTAAAGGTTTCCTTTTAAAATTTTAAAGTTACCCTCCCTCTCCAGGGGGTGGAGTGGGTGGTCGTATTTGGAGGGCACTCAATGAGGGTATTTGGCTTCCATCCATAATTCCATCCTACTACATCGATTTACTTGATATTTTCACAGTAAGTAGGGAATAGCTCAAGAAACAAAGTCTACCCTATATACTATGGCGCTTTTTATCTTGGGGGCGGTTCCCACCCCTTCAAGGGGGTGGAAAATTTTTTGTCAATTCATAGATCTTCTAGTTATAATACCAAAAGAGATATGCTAGGTGAAATAGTTTTTGAAGTTATACTTCTTTACCGGCGATAGAGGGTGATTTTTTTATATGTTAAAACCTATCAGCCTGGCGCATGAGCATTATAACTTTGTTCTGACTGGATGTTCAAATGACATGTCAAAAATTATCCGATATGGCAGCTGTGGTTTGGAGGTAAAGGTAAAGGTAAACAAATGTATAATATATTAGTTTTATTGTTGTGAGGACAGAAACAAAAAAGTTTATAATATTGTAGTGACTTTTAAATAGTTTTTAAAAGCAACAGGTACGTAATAATTGTTAATGTATCATGGGTATAAACCTACCTATTTGATCTGCCAAAATACATAGGTAGTATGTAATACTTTTATTTATATAATTTGATTACCATCAAAATTTCTATCAATATTCACCTAATATATTGTTTTTTTACTCTATGTTTTGTTGTATTTTTTCAATTCTAAATCATTTCAATTCAAAATTAAAATAATTTGATAAATTTTCAAAATATCAAAATATCACAAGTTTAATCCGTTTAGTTAGTCGATCTTCGTAAATAATGACACATAGTGTCCGTGGCTAAGCGGAGAAGGCGAATGAATTCTAACACCAACCGCTCTTATCAGCGCTGGTTCGAGTCCCAACAGAAACTTTCTTTTTTGTTTTTTTAATACATTTTATGATTATAAGTATATTTATTATATAATTGTATTTTCAGAAAATACGTATTTAGTTAAAAAAATTTTCGACAATTAATGTTCAGACATCATTTGTGGCTTGTTTAATGTGTTTGTGTGCGTTTTATTCTTTTATTATTTTAATTTTTGGCACTGTTCTAATAAAAATGTTTGAGAAGTAGTAAGTATAAATTAGTTTAATATTTAAACAAAATATAAATAAAAAGTATATTAATTTTGTTTAAATCATATAATAGAAGTATAACTTCTTACGTGCGTACAAAGTACACACACATTCTTTTTTTTTGGTGCATGGTCAAATGGGTGTATTCAACTTGAAATAACAGAGAAACGGTCGATTTAAAGAAAAAAGCTTACTAATGTATTTTCAGAAAAAATGAGAAATATATTTAACTTCCTATCCACCAGAATTTAAAGGCATTGTTTTCCTTCTGCAATATCTTCTATTATAATCTTATTTCAATGTTCAAAAAGTTGGACGGGTTTAAACTGAATGGTTTTTGAAAAAATTAAGATCAAATTATAAAGCGCATTTTTGAATTTACTTAAAAATTATCCTTTTTCTCCATGTAACTCGAAAATGTTAAGAGATACGAAAAAAATATTGTACAAAAGTGTAGGGTTTTTAATAAAAATTTTGTTTTTGTTTTTCATTACTGTATCTCTTATCATTTTCAAGTTATATGGAGAAAATAAGATTTAAAAAAAATTAAACATACGCTCTATTATTTGACCTTTTTTTTTAAACCATTTATTTTAAACCGGTCCAACTTTATGAACATAGAAATAAAACTGTAATAAGAGATATTGTAAAAGGAGAATGATGCGTTTAAAATATGGTGGATAAGGGGTTAAAAAATATACTTCTTATTTTTTCTTAAAATACATTTAGCCCATTGAAGGGGTGGAAACCGCCTCCAAGATAAAAAGAGCTATAGTATATAGGGTAGACTTTAAATTAGACGATAAGTAGAGGCTATTTCCAAAATTTCATTAAAACCCATGCAGTAGGATAGAATTCGGAAGTAATATCCTGTTCTTGCTCTCATTGACTGGCATATTGGTGTCATTCGATAGATTTTTGAAAATTATTAAACACGTATTTTTCAGCTTTTTAATCCGATGTTCATTTCGGGAAATGTTCGACCGTTCCGCTACTTTTGGGACACCCTACATAATGCTTTTGTGTAATTCTCTTTATTGTGTTACTTATAATATTATTTTGTTTATGTTTTAGAAACCTTAAGGAAATATCCCATCAACGTCATTGTAGATCGAGTCTGCACAAAGCCCTACATCATCGAACCCACTGCTGCTCACGAGAGTCCGATATCTCTAGAAGTCGGCACAGTGGTCTGGATCCCCATCTACCCCATCCATCACGATCCTAAGTACTATCCAGAACCAGAAAAATTCGACCCAGAGAGGTTTAACGAAGATAACAAATCAACCATTGTCCCAGGTAGTTATATACCGTTCGGTATCGGACCAAGGAACTGCATAGGGTCCAGATTTGCGCTTATGGAGACCAAGATATTGTGCTTTTATATCTTGCACCATTTTGAAATTGTTCCAACAAAAAAGACCATGATCCCGGTAAGCTTATCGCCAAAGACGTTTAACATGAAACCTGATAAAAGTATCTGGTTGGGATTGAAGAGAAGGAACGAATCACAATGATCTCTTACATATTTATAGGCTAAGATTTTTGATATACATATACAATTTGTACAAAGTTTATTTAATGGAAACACATCTACATAAATATTAAGACTCTGAAAATAGCTGAAGATTGAAGACACATAATATATTTTTGTGGCAAAAGTATCAGTTGTTTTAAAAATAATTTCAATATGTATTGACAAGGTGGAATCACTTCGTAGAAGAGATCGATAGGATGAAATGGGCACCAGAAAATCAAAACAGAACAAGAGAAGAAATTAATATACAGTGATGAGCGCGCTAATAACCGGCAGAATAACGCAAAAGACGGAAAACTTAATACATTGCGAAGTAAAGAGGGAGGAAACTAGTAGAGGTGGAAATTATCGGTATAAACGTATAAATTAACATTACATTACATAGTTTCCCACCTTTAGACGTCTGTGACAGGAGTATTTTTTAAAATGCTCTGTATATGTCTGTATATGTCTGTCTGTACATGTCTGAAGTTTCATCGGTTCAAAGTGCTTATTTTTGAAGGGGCTGTAGTTGAAAAGACTTGAACTAGTCAATAATCACGAGTGTATGCAAATTTAGAACAGCCATATCTTAACCAATTTTAGTTTACAAAAAAAAACAAAAAATTCAAATTATTCAGAAAAGCAAAAACTACATTTTTTACTCTTTGTAATTTTTGGTCACACTAATAAATTTTAAGTTATTTCGAAAAAAAAACCTTTTTTCCAAAATTAAAAATTAAAACAGATTTACTTTAAAGCCAACTTATTAAAATAAGCCCTTTGAACCGATGCCGATGATACTTATAGATCATATAAATAATACATGGGCAAAGGAACTTGTAAAGCGGTAACGATTTATTTGATTTAATATGGTAATTAGGGGTGATTTCCCTGAATTTTTTTTTTGACAAAAAAAAGAGATCAACGTTATTTTGAGCGTAACTTGCTTATTTTCGATACTAGAAACTTTTTTAAAAAACAAAAAATAATATTTTGTTAAACATTTTTTATTGGGCTATATTTTTTCTAAGAATGATTTTCAATGAAGTACTTACTTTTTGAGTTATTTGCCAAAAACCGCCTAAAAACGTGTTTTTTTTTTTTTTGTTGAAAAATGAACGTATTTATTCGCAAATAAGTCGAAAATTATTAACTTAAGGACAAAATGCTATAGAGTAAAAGTTGCTTAGAATTTGTCGTTTTATCCATTTCCGGGCTTATTTTGAACGTATATGTTTTCACACATTATAAGGGGTGAAACTCACCCCCAGGGCAAAAGCACACAGAGGCCCAATATCATTTTTATTCTTTGACATGTTATCTATGTGTTTGCTAAATTTTATGTCAATCCAAGCGGTGCTTTAAAATTTGGAACAAAAACCGTGATTCAATGTACTATAAGTTGCTCACCGTTGCTAACGGCAACCGACACAACAAATCACATTCGTAGAGAAAAATAAACCTCCACTACACTTTAAACATCATTTTTAATAATAAAATGTAATTTTCGATTAAAATAATTTTTATTTTAAAATAAAAAAATATGAAAAAAAAAATATTTTTAAGAAACGCTTTTCTTTAGTTACGAGTGACTAAAATTAAAAATATTATAAAAAAAATCAACTAAAAAGCATAAAATAAAAAAAATTGAAAAAATCTAACACATTCGTCAAAGAAAAGCGTGGCGCGTCTTCATCAAATAAACGGTTTTCGCCCTACGCTTTTCTTTAACGATTGTGTTAGATTTTTTCATTTTTTTTTATTTTTTGCTTTTTAGTTGATTTTTTTTATAATATTTTTAATTTTAGTGACTCGTAACTAAAAAAAAAGCGTTTCTTAAAAATTTTTTTTTCATATTTTTTTATTTTTTACTTTTTAGTCTTACACTTTTCAAACATTAAAATATTTCGTCATGTTTCTTAAAATATGTATAAAACATATGATGTACCAACATGAAAAGTAGTCGGAATCGGCAAAAAATTTGAAACTTTATTGTTTATTTATGAATCATAACGTAAACAATTAACGTAAAAAGTGAAATTATGTATAGTTCATATCATTAGCTACAATCCGCAAAAGTTTCAAGTTTTTACATTGTAAAAAACAAGAGAATTTAAGCATTTTCCATTAAAATCTTTTTTTTTATTTAAACAATTAATAAACATAAAAAAAAATTTTTATTGATTATTCGTGTATTGTTCCCGCGAATGTATATGTTTGCAAATTGTCATTCATTTGCATTGGAGAAAAGGCACTCAAATTAACGTCTAAAAATTTGACGCAAACTATTGAACTAAATAAAAGCGTTTAATAATAAAGTCACTACGATTTAAGAAAACACAAACAATTACATCGGCTTCAGTTGGTCGTAAAAATTTTTTATTTTGTTTTTATTTTTTATTTTGTCTTCCGCAAGAATAATCTGCAAGTTAGAAACTCATAGGATGTCCAGGGCCGGCTTCAGTACTAAATGTTTATAACGAAATTTGTCCCCTTAATTTCAAACCCGAAATAAGAGGTTGAAAAATGTTTTACGCATTTATTTACATCAGAGTATGAAAACATATGTCTTTAGAAGGAGAGTGGATCTTGGATTAACACTCTACGATTTTTTTTTTCAAAAAGTAATAGCATTTATACAATGGTAATAGCCTTCGATATTTGACCCCTTTTGATAAACAAGTTATAATAGGTTTGTTCTAGCATCAGTTTTAAACGGTTTGAAACCATCAGCGAATAGTCGACCAGCGCGAGTAGAGGGGATAGCACTGGTGACTGTATTATGTTCTCTCACTGACCAACTGTTTGCTGACGGTTTCTGACTGGTTTGACTGTTTGCTAGAACAAACCAATTATCTAAGCAACAAGTCCACCAATCGGGCTCTACATTTTTTTTTATGTTTGGTATTAAAATTTCTTCATTTTAAAGCCTCAAAAAAATAAATAAGAGGTATTTTTACAATAAATAATGCAATTGCAAAAAACGGCCATTTTGGACCTTTTGCAGGCTGTTTTTCAATAACGTATTAATGAAATTAAACTTGCCATAGCTCACATTGTAGGTTTTTAAATCTACTACAATTTTCTATTTAAACGCTTTTCTCTAAAATGAATATCCTAAGCTGCAAAATTAAAAATTTTTAAAATTGCAAATTTAAGAAATGAAAAACGTCATAAAGAAAAAACCTCCTAAAATTTTTGGTTACATTTTAGTAGAAGTTATTCCTGGCATGATCCTTTACAACACCTGATAGGTTTCAAAAATTCCTGAATTATATCCTGAAATCGACCTATTTTTCACCCACAGCTTGGACTAAGAGTACTACAGCTAATCATCCAAGAGAAAATAGACAGCAGAATGGGCCCACACACTGGTGGCTCCAAAACTTGCGACAATGGTTTGGATTGTCATCTGCCGACCTATTCATATCTGCTATAAACAAAGTCAGAATAGCCATGTTATTTTCCAACGTTGGGAATTGACAAGGCACATGAAGAAGAGGAAAGTTCAAATATAAATGTCAATCAAATATAATTAAGTGAAATATAAAGAGGTAGTAAAAGGATAGAAGATGTGGTTCAAACCCGAGGAAAGAAATAAAAAGCTTTAGAAATAAAAGTAGTTCAGAGAGTGAACATAACAACAAATGCTTAAGTTGTGGGGGGAGAAAAATTACATTGTATACACATAGATATGCAATAGATATAGAGACAGGAGAGAATAAATAGTTACAATGATAAAAACTACATAAAAGTATACTGTGGGGACAAAAATATGGAGAGAAAGTAGTACAAAAGCAGCTCAAAAAAAGAAATAGACACAGAGACACATATAATGTAGATAATGAGATGGGAGTAGCAAAAAGGAATATATTAATAAACAAGTGACTTTCAAGTGACATAAACAAGTGACTTGAATTCATGTCAGAGTATTGATATAATGGAGTTAATGGTAGGGAAGCTGTAGGTTAAAAGCTCACAATTTTTGTTAATTATTCAATCTGCTAGATTTTCTTCATCAGTGTACCTCTCGATATCATATCAAGGGCTCTAGTTGAAATACAAGAATGATACTCTGAAGCTCTGAAGAAATATAAAGTGAAAAAGACTGTGATCAAACGTGTTTCTTCTAAGTAAACTTCATAGTAATTATTTTTATAATGAAACGAAATTTATTTTGTATAATTTTATGGTATAATATTTAAGATTAATTAAAGTATATTGTAGTATTTGACTTGTATTGATTATTATGACATTGTAGAACATTGTGCCTTCGCAGGTGTAAAAAATGGAAAGACCTGGGACCAGATGGAATACAGATAGAGGTTTTAAAAACTCTGGAAGAAGATAGACATATATCACTTCTGTTAAATTTGCTCAACTGTATATATAAGACAGGAATTGTCCCTAAAAACTCAGCACTTTTCTCTTTGGTTAAATCAATTAAAGGGTTGTTTTGGGGTGAAGGGGATGAGCTCAAAAATCGAAACTATATCACTTCGAAAGCTCATAAATAGCTTGTAATTGTGCCGCAAAGACTGATTCAATATCCTTATTTTAAGTAGTGAGTCAGCCCTTACGTAGTGGGCCACAGGAATTTACTATGCTACATTATTGAGTCGATTCGACGCCGAATTCCAAAAAAAAATTAGCCCCAATTGGGGAAGAAAGAAGGGCTCCTCCACCATGATAACGCACTGGCTCACACCTCCGCCGGCCGTCCCCATGGTCAAACTGGTCGATTTGAGCTACGACCTTCTATCCCATCTACCATATTCTCTAGATTTGGTCCTGTATGACTTTTTTTTGTTTCCAAACTTGAAAAAGGCACTCGCCGGGCAAAAAATTAAGCCGAATGAGGAGTTCGTTGCCGCCATGAAACCCTACTTTGTAGACCACGAGAAAACGTATTTTTCACACTGGTTAAAGAAGTTTGAGCGTCGCTCGGTCAAGTGTTTCTAGCTCAAATGAGACTACATTCAAGAATAAATCACCACTTTTATACATTTTCGTTTTTCTTTAATGGCTAATACTGCCGTGCTAAGCCCAAAGGCGGAAACTTATTTTTTATCGAAAATGAGATTTTTGTATTTTTAGGTAGAATAGGGTATTTAGTATATATTTATAAAGTCTTTGGAGTTGTAGAAGCATTATATTTTAAATAAAATTGCAATTTTGTTAGCGGTATCTACACTTTTCAGTTAAAATACTAAGCCATTTGGCGGCAAATGTTAAATACTATGGCGTTTTGACGGTATCTGCTACAGTTGCCGTCCATATACCTTAGCATATGGCACTTACTGCTAATCTACTTTCAAGAATGCTACGCCTACATTTAGAAATCGCCAAATCGCCTTAGTATTACAAAGTAAATTCGGCCTAACTTTACAAGGTTAAATTATTGTGTTAGTTAAAAGAGTTGTGTTAGTAAAAGAAATAATTAGCGAGGATGGTAAGAACTTTTCGAGATTATTATATCTATTGAAATGTATTTTCATTTTTGTTTATAGTATTTCAAGAATTAACCAATTATGTTGTCCTAAACAATATGAATCTGCGCCAAGTGGATAATTTATATCTTGAATTAGGCGGTATCCGACGCCCTGAAGGGCACTAAGGATTATGAGAAAGAAGAAGAATTAGGCGGTAAGATATTTTTATATTTAAAAAATATGTCTTTTTTTAATTAGGTTTTAAAAACTTAATATACGCTGTCCACAAACATTTTTAGAAAAAGAGACTTAAAATATTTTGTTTTTTTAGAAAATCAAGTAGAGTCGAGTAAGAGTTGTGAAACACGAGGTGAAACCACTGAAGACAATATTGTAGAAAGAGAAAAATTTATTGTAAAGCAGTTACAAGAGGTGGAAAAAAATTATGTTCAGCCTGTACAGGCGCAAGGTTTGTTTCATACTTAAAGTTTTCTGTATGTTTAAACCCTTTGTTGGTCGTACATGGGATTAGCAGTCCCATTGATTGCATTTTTTTTTTGTTTAAATACAAGCTATTATCATTTGTTTAACTAGACAATGTCTAGTAGTCTAGTTATGCAATGCTATTATAGATACGAGATTGTAGATTTGAGATATTTTTACTTAATCTTTTGAGAATCGTTTACCTAAGTTTTATACAAAAATGCTGGTTTTATTCCTTTATAAATTTTCTAAGAATGCGTCAGGTACCTGGATAATGATCCAAAAATTTGTTTGCATATTTTAAAAATCTTATAAATCCTATAATTAGGTATTTTTCGGTCTAAAAGACAATGTCATCATATTTTAATCATAGCATATAACTAGTTTGTACAATACAACTAATAAAATGTTAAAATTTGCCCTAATTACTGTAAGTAATGGTATTTACCCGAATATAATATTGTGAAATACCCAATAATATAACAATGCATAATAATATTAGGGTAGGTCTCGGCGATCATAAAAATCTTGAAAGCTCTCGTAAAATAGCAAACCTTTGTTGCTAAGAAACAAAATAAAAATAGCTGAGAAAGTCAAAAGTATGGTTTACAATCACATTCACAGTTTTGAAGAATTTTTTAAAACGCTTAACATCAGCAGGTGTTTAAACATCTATAACAATCTGAACGGATTCTGTTTTTTCCTAGTATAAGTACAGTTCTGCCCAAATTATTAGACGCACTATAAAAGATTTTATAAAAAATGTTAATTATGAGGTAATACCATTGTAATACTAAATAGGTGTTGTGTATGTACCGGACACAAGGTATGTTGTTCGGTTGTCTATTAAATTGTCTATATTGAATCACAAATAGAACATTACCTAATATTAATGAACCAATATAATATATTATATATTATAACATATTATGTATTTATTGACTCTGGAAAGAAAACAAATATAACGACAACTAAATATTGTCAATTTGTTGTTGTCATATTGTGGCTCAACAAGATAATAACATTTAATAGTACTTTAATTCTTTCAATTTAATAAACTGTAATACAAAGAAAAGCTTTTTATTTCATATCAATCACAACTGTAAACCACATACCGCTAATAGGCTTAGTTTTATAGTAAGTTTTGATAAAACGTTTTAGCGGTATCTACCTCTTTTTATATAAAACTTTGTTTTAAAATATAATTATTGGTTCCCTTAATAAACTGAGGCATATATGCATGCATTAAAACTATTAGCTAGTCCATAAATCGCTAACTGGCCAAAATTTTAGCATTCAATTTTGAAATCGATTTTGCCACCATTTTATCAAATGTTAGTTACCGCCTTTGGGCCTAGCACGGCAGAATAGTCCAGAAAGCCACTCCGCATCCGCTAGGAAAAATATTCTGAATCGGATTTTCTGCACAATCTTTGCAGGTTCAAAAGTCAAAAAATTTTTAGGCGTTTCTTTTTTTTGCCTAAAATTATATTTTTTGTATCGAACAATTTTTTAGGCTTTTTGGATCATTCCAAACAGAAAAGGTTTTTTGTGACTTTTCTCTAAAGTTGATAGTTTTTGACATATAAGCGATTAAAAATTAAAAAATTGCGTAGGTAGATATTCTTTATACATCGATTGATATAATCCCTCAGAGTTTTTTTCAATACTATATCTAAAACCCCTTTCTTTTTTAATTGCTAATTAAACGGGCCCGAATCTATTTTCAACCGTTGCATGTATAGGTACAACATTGTATGTAATATGCGGAAATATTATATGTGCGAAAAAATATTCTGATTTAATTTTTTTCACCATCTTGCTTGAAAGGTCCCCTTTTAACAAATTTGCATGTTGCCAGGTTCAAAAAGCAGTCAAAAACTTTTTTAAACGTTTTTTTTTTTAAAGTAATTTTTTGACATAGGACTTTTTTATGTTTTTGGATTATTCCAAATACGATCTTAAGTGATTTTTCTTTAAATGTGATAGTTTTCGAGAAATAAGCGATTGAAAATTTAAATATTGCAAAATCGGTTATTTTTAAACCCCAAAAACTATTATATGTGAAGAAACGAAAATTTCAGTGTTACCAAGGTACGTAGATATTCTATTAACATCGATTGATAAAATCCTTTGTTTTTTAATTGGTAATCAAGCTAGCGCGACACTATTTTTAACCGTTGCTTGCTTTTTCAAGCAAGTTTGTGAAAAAAAATGAATCAGAATATTTTCCAAATATATATTTACACATATTACATACAATGTTGTAGCAATGTTGCAACGGTTGAAAATAGTGTAGCGGCCGCTTGAATAGCAATTAAAAAACAAAGGGGTTTTCGATTTTGTATTGCAAAAACTCTTCGGTATTTCATCAATCGATGTTTAAAGAATATGTATCCACCTTGGCAACATTGAAATTTTTAGTTTTTTACATAGTTTTTGAGGGTTAAAAATTTTAAGGGGTTAATATTTACTCTGAATGGGTATTTAAGGAAGCTTTAGACGGTTGTGCGAAGGGAGTATTAATAAATGGTGAATGGTTGAATAACATTAGATATGCAGATGACACCATAGTTTTTGCCGATAATCTGAATGATTTATAGATATTAACAAATCGTATAACAGAAGTCAGCAACAGATGCGGACTAGCTCTAAACATAAAGAAGACCAAATTTATGACAATTAGTAAAAAACCAATACTTAACGCTCAACTTACAATCAACCAACAGCATATCGAAATAGTTGAGCAATATACATACCTGGGCACGAATTTAAATAGCCAATGGGACCACTCAACAGAAATTAAACAGCGAATAATAAAAGCGAAAGCAGCATACGTTAGAATGAGACCCATTTACAACAGTCGAGACATATCATTAAAAACAAAATACCGTCTGTTGAAATGCTACCTACTCACAGTTCTGCTCTACGGAATTGAAGCGTGGACACTAACTGTTGCATCTATGAATCGGCTCGAAGCTTTCGAAATGTGGTGTTGTAGGCGCATCTTACGTATATCCTGGGTTGACCGAATTACTAATGTGGAAGTCCTGCGTAGAATGGGGAAATAGTGTGAAATTCTCATAACCATCAAAACAAAAAAAAAATAGAATATCTAGAAATCAGGAACGTTACGGCCTTCTCCAACTGATTCTCCAAGGGAAGGTAAATGGTAAAAGAGGACCGGGAAGAAGACGCATTTCCTGGCTTCAAACTTTACGAAACTGTTTCGCGCTGCGGTAAATAAACTCAAGATAGCCATGATGATCGCCAATATCCGGAACGGATAGGCACTTAAGAACAAGAAGAAAAATGGCCGATTTTGCAATTTTTAAATTTTCAATCGCTTATAATATGTAAAAAAACTATCAACTTTAGAGAAAAGTCACTAAAGACCTTTTATGTTTGGAATAATCCAAAATACCTAAAAAAATTGTTCGATGCAAAAACAATAATTTTAGGAAAAAAACAAAAAAAAACGTTTAAAAAATGTTTGACCGACTTTTGGACCTGGCAACATGCAAATTTGTTATAAGGGGTCCTTTTTGAGTAAGATTGTGCAAAAAATCACAATCAGAATATTTTTTCTAGCGGATGCGCAGTGGCTTTCTGGACTATAAGTACTTATCGGATTGCCCCAGTATTGTAGTCCAAAAAATACAATTGATGGAAAATTATTTATGGCCGGTATTTCCAACAGCACTTAAGCCAAAGCTTACTTTAAGTTTGAGCTTAAGCTTAGATGCCTGTATTTCCACTTCAATTTGAGGCTTAAGCGTAGGCTTAAACCAAATTATTTTAAGTTCGCGCGGGAGTTGGTTTAATAGACCAGTAAGGATCTGTTTTTAGGTGGATGTGAGAGGTGGCATTCAGATTTTTGCGGATAAAATTAGGTGATAACTTCGTTAATAATAGTTGATTTATGCTCCTTCTCAAATATGCCCGGAACATTAATAAAAAAATAAAATACTTAAAAATTTCAAAAAATTTCGGTTTTTTTCTACTTTTAATATTTACTTTTATATACTTTTAATTTAATATACTTTTAAATTTAAAACGATTTATTTTGGAACAAAGTCGTATAGGAATAAAACAAAGATCAGTAAATTTTCTATCAGATGCGATTGGTTAAAAATGTCTTAATTTATCACCCTTGCTGCAAAATAGCAATAAATATAAAATAAGGGGGCAAAACAAGCCTGTCCTTATTCAATGATTTTAAATCACTTAGGTTACACTTGGAACCTTCCTAATTCGCTTAGAAAATGTTTGTAATGTGCTAAAACCGTACACCAAATTTCATTAAAATTGACTTACTAGATTTTGAATAACAATTTTGCAATCTAAACTTTTTTTAAAAAATTAAAATTTTTTAAAATCTTGCACAACAAAAACTAGAACATACAAAGATTTGTCAATTTTTTTACATATAAAGAAGCACTCCACCTATCTAATGCACAAATGCACTTTACAGAATTGAAATCGGATTGTTTAAGCCGCCTCAGCAATGTTTTAAAGTTATTAACAATTTTTTGGCTTATAAACAAATTAGTCCTGTGGCCAGGAGGGGGAGTTACGGGCTCCTTTATTTAGATGGACTCACCCAAGATTTTTATGTATTTTTTGATCCGTAGAACACGATTTTTTTGGGTAACAGTTGATCCGGATGTCGATAAGATTGTTATAAATAAAGAACTTGAGGAATTACATAACATCAATTTTTCGCAAAATAAAACATTTTTTTGTATTTCTTGGGTAATTCTAAGCAAAAAATGTTCTTACAAGTTTTTTCGTAGGATGTGTAGTTTTCGAGATAAACGCAGTGGAACTTTCAAATTTTCGAAAAATTGCAATTTTTGAACGCGAATAAAGGACATCGCACACATCTTATGGAAAATATAATGTCACTCAAATTCAATAAAATTTATACGATTAGATTCGTTTTAATATAACGATCAATTCTTATCATTGCGCCAACTCTTAATTATGATTAATTACGGCGCAAATTGCAATTAAAGTTTCTCGAAATCACATTTTTGGAGTCCATAAAATGTTAGTTTACAATCATTATTGCTCTGAGTGCTATTCATAACAGCTTAAATCCCGCTGGGCCTAAGCGGATTAGTGAAACTAATCCGCTGATTTATGGAGTACCGAAAATCTGGGTATTTTAAAATATTTTTTCTCTCTCTAATTTATGTACCTACCCATTTGATTTCAGATTTATTTATATCAATTTCTGCTCTTATTTTTGAAAATAGAGGGTTGGCGCAATGATAAGATTTGATCGTTAATTTAAAACGAATCTATTGGTATAATTTTATTGAATTTGAGTGACATTATATTTTCCATAAGATGTGTGCGATGTCCTTTGATTAAAAAATAAAATCGCAATTCTGCTGACAGCATTTGAAAGTTTAAGTCAAATTATACCGGTTTTAATTATTTGCATTGCTAAATATTAATTTTTTTATTATTAAACAAAGCTATTTGTTTATAAGCCAAAAAATTGTTTATAAGTTTAAAACATTGCTGAGGCCCTTTAAATAATCCGATTTTAATTCTGTAAAGT
The DNA here is from genome assembly GCF_917563875.1 of Diabrotica virgifera virgifera. Classification (NCBI taxonomy): domain Eukaryota; kingdom Metazoa; phylum Arthropoda; class Insecta; order Coleoptera; family Chrysomelidae; genus Diabrotica; species Diabrotica virgifera. Next base: position 250,896,210 of record NC_065443.1, on the reverse strand, counting down.
GTATTAGATAGGTAGAGCACCTCTTTATATGTAAAAAAATTAGACAACTTCTAAATGGTCTTCTTTTTGTTCAGAAAGATTTTAAAAATTTTTTACTTTTTTAAAAACATTCAGATTGCAAATTTATTATGCAAAATCTATTAAGTCGATTTTAATGAAATTTGGTACACGGTTTAAGTATATTACAAAGAATTTCCTAAATGAATTACTAAGGTTCTAAGTCCCACCAAAGTGGTTAGAAACATTGAATAACCACAGGCGTATTTTGTCCCCTTATTTTGTATCTATTGCTATATTGCAGAAAAGGTAATACGTTAAGACATTTTTGACCAGTCGTATGTCATAGAAAATTCAATTATCTTTATTTTATTTTTTTACGACTTTGTTCCAAAACGAATCGTTTTAAAGTTATAAGCAAAGAAAGCAGAAAAAAATCGACGTTTTTCGAAATTTTTAAATATTTTAATTTTTTTATTAATGTTCCGGGCATATTTGAGAAGGAGCATAAGTCAATTATTACTACTGAAGGTGTTACCTAACTTTATCTGCAAAAATCCGAATGCCACCTTTCACATCCAAAAATAGACGTTTTTTCACAGATCCTTACTGGTCTATAAGCCTTTGCGTAAATTTTGTTTTCTGTTTTTTGAGGTTATTTCTATAGATTAATAATTATAGAGTTATATTGAAAACCAACTTTTACGTAATAACATTATTATTGGATTGTTAACGATTATTAAAATTCTTACTCCTTTTGGATGATGTAGGCACCTGAAAATTATTTATTTCTACAATGCTTGGTATATTTATTTTACAGAAATAAACTTACATTTCAATTTGATATTTTAAGGAATATATCCAATAAACAAAATTACAAAGACGGATCTATTGCTTGCAAAATAACAATAAAAAATATAACCAGAGAAAATATAGACAATAAACTAACAACACATGTACCATGTACACAAGATTAAGTGAAGTAAATGACATTGATACAGATGACAAGATAAAATTAAAAGTCGACAGTAGCGGTTTTTACCTCAGAACAGTTAGTTTTGTCATATTGACGTATTCAGAGGTACCAAACCAATTACTTTTACAGTTGAGGATCAATTTAGTTAAGGAAATGATGGTAATACGGCACCGAGCTTAAGCTTCTCCTTAACTTTTGACACAGGCTTAGCTAAGCAAAAGCTTAAGTAGCTGTTGAAATACCGGCCCTAAGGAAGTATGTAAGTATGTAGTACTCTTGTGGAGAATCCATTATGTGAATCATTATTTTTTTTTGGTTTGTTGCTACCTGTAGTTGCTGATGATGTCTCGTGTTGTGCCGAACGCATCCAATTAATCTGTTTTAAACTTATAATGTTTTTAATAAATTGATTTGCGGTTCATATTAGAGGGAAAGAGAACATTATTACCTCTACCTAGACCACATTTTTGTGATGGATACATCTCTTCCGATTATAAAACCTTACATTTCAAGAAAAAAAACATCGTGGATAATCTAAAAATGTAAAAATGTGCCTGGTGTTCTTTTAGAAGAAGATAATTTTGTTTTACCCTGTCAATATGGGTGGCCCTGTATATTTGAAAATATTTCTAAATTATGGTCCTATCTACGCTCTAACTTATACCTAAATCAATTGTTTTCGTATCTCTTACGAAAAATGATTAATTGGACTTCTTCGCACTAATAATACCGCATCATGTATGTGAAAATTCCTGGACAACTAGCAAAAAATGTCGAATCTATTTTAAAATAATTATAGTGCGCCAATGATTCGTTCAATTTAAGTTTATTTTTATCCTAATATTTACGTTCACGGCATTCCTGTTTAGTAAGCATTTTGCAATGCCCTAAGAAACTTGCAGCATAATATTATAAAAAATAAAATAAAAGAATTTGAGGAAAATGTTATTGATATTACTTCTACTCGTTGCTCTATGTTTAGCAGTGTATTACTATTTATTTGTGCCTTTAACCTTTTGGAGGCAAAATGAAGTAAAGCAGAAAGGTTTCTTTGCTTGCTTCTTGGATTCTTATTTCGTGTTTTTGAAAAAGAAGAATATCGGCTATGTGGTAGCAACTTGGTACAAGGAATTTCCCAACACCAGGTGAGTATTTTCTTTTCTATTTACGTATTACATAGAAAATACAAAAAATCAACCGTAAGTATAAAACATCGCACTTTTCACGGAAGTTTGCATGATGATGCTATTTTATAATTTTTATTTTTATAGTCCAGAGAAACAAGGTTTTTGTCGGGACACTTAAAGTTCAAAAATCAGAAATTTGCTATAGCGGCAGACTTTGATATTGCATGAAAAGTTGAGTTAATAATATTGCAAGACAATTCGTCAAGTAGTATAGAATTTATTCAATTTGGTTATCCCACAGAGCTTTTCTGCAATGTTATTGCTCATTAAATTAAAGCGATATAGCAATTCTGTGGAAACCACATGAAAGAAGAATACTTATATTTTCAACATATTTAAAAAACATCAATAATAAGTCATTTCTACCCTTCCAAAAATTGTGTACCAAATTAGAGTCATTTTTGGCTTATAAATAATTTGAATAACTTTGTTAATATTGACTGTACTAAATCTACTTTGATATTTAAAAAGGTGGTATTTTAACACGAATTTTCAAAAAAAACATCGCCTAGGTTAAAGTCATTTTTTTAATTAATTCACAGCAACTTTTATGATATATTAAATTCTTCTGTCACAGTGTTAGTTACCATACTCCTCCGAAAGGGCTTGACCAATTTTTATGAAAATTTAGACGTATAATATCCTGTACGACTTAAAATAGATTGTACTCTATTTTTCATACCCAGGAGGGATAAATGGGTTGTTTGGACAAAATTGTTTACCTAATAATTTTATATGATTTAGCATAACAAAATACATACAATCCTTAATTTTCACCCTTCTACCATCAACCCCTATTTCTTAATAGCCATCTATATTTACATACCTATGTAAAATTCTCCTGTTGCATTGTTAATTGTCATACTAATCCGAGACGGCTTGACTGATTTTTATGAAATTATAGGTTGGCCATGGAAGGATCCATTCCAAAATAATTTTCCGAGAATAAAATACATAATAATCTATGCTGATCCTTAATGTATTAATATTGGGTGAGATATCAAAATATTAATAAATACACATAATAGTCTAGAATAGAAACAGACTGTTTGATATACATAATAGTCTACCTAGTTGGTCATGACTTTGAGACTAAACTAAACTAGTTTTATAGCTTCAGTTGCTTTGTTACTACTGCCAATATGAATTTTTCTAATGAGGGACAGATATGGTTTTTGTGTTAGGAAAGTATAACGAAATTGTGCTACTAGCAATAAGAATTTATCTTCGGCAATTCTCTTATAGACGAAAATCAAGAATAGACACTTTTCGATGTTTATTATAATGTTCCAGGGTCCAGGTTTTATAGAACGGTTTCAAAGGACTGGACACATAGATTACGAGAAATCTTTTTCTTTTTTATTACGAGAATGAGAAATAATTTTTAACAATAGTAGACTATGTATATTAAAAATCATTTGAACATAAATAGATTTTTTGATGTCAAATCACCACAGAGTATGAACATTGTAACGAAATTAATGAAAAATGTTATTATCTTTTAAACTCCCTGGTGTAACATTACAAAATCTAATAATACTCTCTCTAAAAATTAAACACAAATCAAATTATTAAAAACGTTAGAAGTTTAAAACACCTTGGACCCCCTTCGGCCCAACACCAGCCATCATCAGTAAACAACAGGCAACAACAAACCAAACAGGAAGGAGAAACAATCTGATTCGGTATTCGGTCTAGTTAAAATAAAAGACAAACATTTAAAATATTTAATCAAATTGTACAGCTTTACATATTGTGGTTCAAAAAATATAGCTGATGGAAAAATTGTTTAAGGAAGTAGTAAGTATGTAGTAGTCTTGTGGAGAATCCGTCATGTGAATAATTTTTTTTGCGGTTTGTTGTTACCTGTATTACCTATACCTATTACCAAAGAATTTTAAAGTTGTAATGTTTTTAATAAATGTATTTGTGGACTTGTGATTCATCTTGAGAGAGCATTATTACCTCTAGAACTCTAGACCACATGTGTGAAGTAAGGATACATCTTTTCCGATTACAAAACCATACATTTTAAGAAAGAAAACATCGAGAATAATCCAAAAATGTAAAAATTTACAGGGTGTTCCGATAAAAAAAGATAAGTTTATTTAACCCTGTCGATACGGGTGGCCCTGTATATTTAAAAATATTTTTAAATTATGGTCCTATCTACGCTCCAACTTTTACCGAAATCAATTTTTTTCGAATCTCTTACGAAAAATGATTAATTGGCTTCCCACATCCTGTATATGAAAAGTCCTTGACAACTCGCGAAAAATGTTTTATCTATTATTAAATAATTATAGTGCGCCACTGATTCGTTCAATTAAAGTTTATTTATATCCTAATATTTACTCACTTCTGTTTGTGTTTAGTTTTAGTAAGTATTTTGCAATGCACTAAGACACTTGACTTGCGTATTATAAAAAATAAAATAAAAGTAGGTATTTGAGGAAAATGTTATTGATATTACTACTACTCGTTGCTCTCTGTGCAGCAGTGTATTACTATGTATTTGTGCCTCTAACGTTTTGGAGGAAAAATGAAGTAAAGCAGAAAGGTTTGTTTGCTTCTTTTCTGGATACTTTCGTGTTTTTGAAAAAGAAAAGTGTGGCCGATCTGGTAACAACTTGGTACGGGGAGTTTCCGAACACTAGGTGAGTATTTTCTTTTGTTTTCTTTTTTTAATTATGATATAAAGGCAAAAGTGACGGTAAATTAGAAAATGAATGACAAAAGCGCAGATAATTAATAATTTGAGCCTACAACATCAATAAATGAGAAATAACTGACTGGATACCAATAGCATGCAATAGGTAAACGATGGATAAGTGGACCCATATCTCATTATTTCCTCAGCTTTTCTCATTGATTCAATAAAATTGTGTTTTGACTAGGAAAGTTTTGGGGTAGTTTTGATTTTTTTTCATTATATATGGATTTTGGGCTGCTAAATCCGAATGTGAGGTTTGCGGACAAAATTTCTTGCCGGAACATTGAAAAAATCGCCAAAAAACGAAAAATTTCAGCTTTTTTCCGCTTTTTTGCTCAAATCTCGAAAACTATTATCTTTTAGTAAATGGTCTGTTAACATAAATTAAAGTACTTAAAATTATCTACAAATATCACTATCTACTTTTTCTTTCGGACGAACCGTTCGGTCTAAGGTACAACTTGAAAATTGCCAATTTTTAGCGGTCTCGACAAAACCCACTTTTTACATTCCAAAATTTTAGTTTTTATTAGATGTCATTTGATAAATTTCTCCTAGTTTTCTGTACAAACAATAAATGTTGGTTCATAGGTATGGTATGTCTCTTGTGACAGCTTTCATGAGTCCATTCCGTCCTAAGAGGCCGGGAATATCTCTGCTTTTCCCTTAGAGCCACAGAAGATCAGGCACAGATGGAGTCACAATTTCAGTTGGTGTGAACATTTCCTTCGGATCTGTTATCTTGATTTCTGATGAACCTTGAGGTTTTGTCCTTTTAAAATGAATTATTTGAACAGCTCTCTGACTTCCATAAACCTCACGCGTGGGTTTCTTTTTTATCCGAGGAATGGATTGCTTAGAAGCTACTGCATGTTTTGGTGCAATACAAGAAAAGCCACATATGACGTGAAAAGTGTGGTATTCGTCGATTTTATGTACGTTAAAATCAGCGTTATCATACACCTGATGTGTAAAGCACGGCAGGTCAATTTCCTGCGGATCGCCTGCGAATGCTGACACTTCCAGGCGAACAGCTTCTGTATAGGATGAACAAAACCCCAAAGAGGAAACTACATCAACCTATTTTCTTGAGCCGTACTTTTTGTAGAGAAAACGGCCAACCCTGCAAGAAATGGTGAGACCAACTATCTGGGCCTTACTGCCGCTAGAAGACTTTGAGCAAGCGCGTTGCTTATCTGGAAGTGTCAGCAATCGCAGGCGATCCGAAGAAAATTGACCAGCCGTGGCATTTCTTGTATTGCACCAAAACATGCAATAGCTCCTAACCAATCCATTCCATGGCTAAAAACTAAACCCGCACCTGAGGTTTATGGAAGTCAGAGAGCTGTTCAATTAATACATTTTAAAAGGACAAACCTCAAGGTTTATCAGAAATCAAGATCCGAAAGGAATGTTCACACTCACACCAACTAAAACTGTGACTCCATCTGTGCCTGATCTTCTGTGGCTCTAAGGGAAAAGCAGAGACATTCTCGGTATTTTAGGATGGAATGGATTCATGGAAGCTGTGAGAAGAGATATACCATATTCATATTATGAACTAACATTTATTATTTGTACAAAAAACTAGGAAAAATTTATCAAATGACAGCATTCTAATAAAAACTAAAGTTTTGGAATATAAAAAGTGGGTTTTGCCGAGACCGTTAAAAATTGGCAATTTTCAACTAGACCCAACGGTTCGTTTGAAAAAAAAAAGTAAATAGTGATATTTGTAGATAATTTTAAGTACTTTAATTTCTGTTGACAGACCATTTACTAAAAGTTAATAGTTTTCGAGATTTGAGCAAAAAAGCGGAAAAAAGCTGAAATTTTTCGCTTTTTTCGCGATTTTTTCAATGTACCGGCAAGAAATTTTGTCCGCAAACCTCATATTCGGATTCAACAGCCCAAAATCCATATATAATGAAAGAAATCAGAACTACCCCAAAACTTTCCCACTAGGGAGCTCGTAGAGTACAAATTCACTGAATCACATATATTTATGCATAATGAATATGTTACAGTTCAAGTTGATTATTTATATATTATTATATATTATTTATATATTTATTATACTGTAAATTTAAATTTTAAATAGGCTTAGATAATAAAATTAAAAATTGTAAAAATATCACAAAATTGAAAAATGTAGCCATTAATATATTATAACACCCTGTAAATTTAGATAATAAGTAGGCTTAGATATAAACTTAAAATTGTTATTGTAATACCGTACAAAAAAATAAATAGTCTGGCTAATTGGCTATGTCAAAGCCATTATTAAAAAAAAGTTGATTATCCAGTTGCAGTTGACTATTCCTAGTTCGAGTCAACTCAAACGACTTACTTACTTACTCCACACCCCTTCGTGTGTTTTAGCCGACTCGACAACATGCCTCCGCTGTTCTCTGTCTTGAGCAACCTCCATCCAATTCTCCACTTCCATAATGTTCAGGTCACCTGCTGTATTATCTCGCCACCGGAGTCGAGGGCGTCCGCGTTGTCTCCTTCCAGTTGGGACTTCCTCCCACGCCAGTCTTACTGTTCTTTGGTCAGAATATCTTCTGAGGTGTCCTGTCCATCGGAGTCTTCTGGACTTTATTTCTTTTATGATGGTGTCTGGGTAAAGTCCTTCGAGCTCTTTGTTAGTTCTTATCCTATATTGTCATGGTGCTTCATCCAGCACAGGCCCAAAGATCTTCCTTAGTATTTTTCCCAAACACGTAGTCTCTCTTCGTTTGCCTTTGTTATCGTCCACGATTCGCTTCCATACGTCACAAGGGGTGGTATGATTGTTTTATACATTTGTATCCTCTTACGTCTGATTAGTTATTTCGATTTTATAAGGTTTTGGTGGGCAAAAAGACATCTGTTGCCGGACTGTATTCTAGTGTTTATTTCTTGTGATCCTTTATTGTCTTCAGTTATTGTTGTTCCAAGATACTTAAATTCTCTAATGCGCTCAAAGTTAAAGTCATCGATGGTGATGTTCTGTCTGATTCTGTCTCTGGTTTGGTCATTGCGGCTCATATACATACATATATTTCGTTTTGTTTTCATTGATTTGGAGCCCCATCTTCTCTGCTTCTTTCTCGAACATCACGAAAGTCTCATTCATCCTTAATCGGGTGTTTCCTATTAAATCGATATCGTCTACAAATGCCAGTAGTAAGTTTGGTCCTTCTCGATAAAATACTGTAGTCGGTTTTTCGATTCTTGCACTTCTGATTATGTGTTCCAGAGCTAAATTGAAGAGTTGTGGTGAAAGTGCATCTCTTTGTTTTAGTTCATTGTTTATTTCGAATGTCTGGTTTAAGTAAAAGTTGATTATATACATTAGAAGAATATAACAAATGGGGTCTCGAAGTCAACATTAAGAAAACTGAAGCCATGTGTATCGGAGGAACAAAGCAATCCATTACATTAGACGATGGGGTAGAAATTAAACACTGTGATGAATACAAGTACCTGGGCATGAAGATAACTCAAGATGGAATACTCTATACTGCTATAAAAGACAGAAACATGCAGGGTAGAAAAGCCATAGCCATGATGAACGGCATTCTGTGGGACCAGACAATATCTAAAGCGAACAAACAGCTCATATACAATAGCATACTTAAAAGTATAATCACACATGGCAGTGAAGTTTGGCCACTGAAACAAAGAGCGCAGAAAATGTTACTAGTAACAGAAATGGACTTCTGGAGAAGACTAGCAGGCAAATCAAGAAGAGATCGGATACCGAACGAGAGAATACGAGAAATGATGGGAGTAACACATACAATAATTGATGACATAAAAACAAAACAACTGGTATGGTACGGCCATGTAGAGAGAATGCCAGATGACAGGATCCCTAAACAGATTTTGGCATGGACACCACAAGGGAGAAGAAAAATAGGAAGGCCGAGAAGAAGCTGGAGGGAGGGAATTGAAAAAAAAACTAGAGGAAAGAGAAATCCCTCCAGGTCTATGGTTAAACAGATAAGAATGGCGGTTAGGAGCCGGAAGGCGTCGGAGAACGCTGTAAACCGATAGTAGTAGTAGTAGTGATTATATACATATAGAATGAAGATTTGTATTTAACATTTACTAGTAAAAGTAGACTCCAAAACTATAGTCCATCCCACCTTGACTTTACATAGGGAACATAGGCAATGCAGTCCTTATGAGAGTTTTTAGCGCGGTGATGCCGATTTTATGAAAAATAATTTGTAATCGAACATTAGAGAGATTAAATTAACTGTTTGAGAAAGACAATCTAGAATTTTCGGATTCGTATGCGTTAAGTTTATTTGATATACTCTAGTTATTACGCATATGAATCCTAAAATTGTAGCTTGTCTTTCTAAAACACTTTTAATTTGATCTCTCTAATGTTCGATTACAAATTCTTTTTGACAAAATCGGCATCACCGCGCTAAAAACTCTCATAAGGACAGCATTGTCTATGTCCCCTATACTGTAAAGTCAAGGTGGGACGGACTATAGAAAAGTATACTCTTCCCAATGCCATTTAGTATGAGTTGATTCACACAAACAACCGATTCTAGAAATTAAATGTTACTTCTTCTTTACGTGCCATCTCCGCGACGGAGGTTGGCAATCATCATGGCTATTCTGATCTTAGATGCTGCTGCTCTGAATAGTTCGGTTGATGTGCATCCATACCATTCCCTCAAGTTACGCAACCATGGGATTCTTCTCCTTCCTACACTTCTCTCGCGCTGGATTTTCCCCTGTATAATTAATTATTGAAGTATGTTGTATCTCTCATTACGCATAACATGCACCAATTATTGCAGCTTTCCTGTCTTGATGGTTTCCAATATTTCCAGTCTTTTGTTGACTCTTCTCATTACTTCGTTGTTTGTTACATGCTCGGTCCATGATATCTTAAGGATTCTTCTATACACCCACAGTTCAAATGCTTCCAACTTTTTGGTAGTCGACGCGTTAAGTGTCCATGCTTCTATCCCGTAAAGCAGAGTCGAGAAAATATAACACCTTGCCAGCCTAACTCTCAAGTGGAGTAATCGTTTGTGTGACTAATTATTGTGCCAAGATAGTTGTAGTTTTCAACTTGTTCTAAATAGTCCACTGAAATATTCTCAACTGCTCAAAATTGGCAAAGAAGACGAAAACCTTTTGCAAATATGTTTTCGACCCTCAGGAATCCGAATCTGAAATTAGTTTTGCGAGAATGCCGGGAAATCCGGAAAAATCGTAAAATAGAGCTTTTCTGTAGTTTTCTTGAAAACTACAATAGCTAGCAGAAAAATAATCAAACCATCGTGTTTATTGGACGATTTTACATAAAAATAGATGTGCTTTTTTGCGATAAAATGCCGGGAAATCCGGAAAAATCGTAAAATAGAGATCTTTCGCAATTTTCTCGGCAACTACAGTAGCTAGCGGAAAAATAATTAAACCATCGTGTTTATTGGACGATTTTACATAAAAATAGAGGTGCTTTTTTGCGAGAAAATGCCGGAAAATCCGGAAAAAACGTAAAATAGAGATTTTTCGCAATTTTCTCGAAAACTACAGTGGCTAGCGGAAAAATAATCAAACCATGGTGTTTATTGGACGATTTTACATAAAAATAGATGTGCTTTTTTGCGAGAAAATGCAAGGAAATCCGGAAAATTGTTAAATAGGAGATTTTACGCAATTTTCTCGAAAACTACAGTAGCTAGCGGAAAAATAATTAAACCATCGTGTTTATTGGATGATTTTACATAGGAATAGATGTTTAGTAAAAAATAAAAGTAATCCCAACGATAAGGAATTAAATTCTTGTGTAAAGTGATAAAAACTTTTGTGATATCGAATGTAAACAAAGCAGGTTTTACAGTAGGTGGAAACAAAACAATATAATATTATTGTGAATGGTGTATTTCTACAGGAAAATAAAGCATATTAATAAACAGAATCAGCTGAAAGTAGAAAACTTTATTATAATATAATTAATGTTATTATAAACAGATAAACAGGGCCGGATTTTGATTTTTACCTAGGAATAAAAGTGCTGGAAAATTAGTAACGGACAGCGCGGGCGCGGGTGGGAATTTGAACTGTGAGTAGAGTTCTCCACGAAACTTCACCCGTGACGCATTGACTAATAACTCTAGCACGAAAAATAGCTAGGAATTAAGAACAATGAGTTCAGATAGCGAATTAGCTGATGAAATGAAAAGGAGAAGGGAAGAGGAGGAACATGATGAAAATGATGTGAGAATTAGCAATGGATATAAAAGACATAAAAAAAGAACAATATAGATCTGGAGACGAAATCACACAACTAAAGAATGAAATTAAAGAACTGAAAGATCAACAAAGCGGCTACAAAGATGAAATAAAAAAGTGCGAGAAACAAACGAAAAAGCTATAAAACAAATATATCGATAAGAAAAAGAAATTAGTAAAGCAAATGAAAAATAGAGAAATTGGAAAATGAAAGAAAGAGGAAAAATGTAATAATCATCATCATCAATGGTGCTACAGCCCTATGAAAGAGCCTCGACCTTCCCAAGTCTATTACGCCAGTCAGTCCTATCCATTGCCAACCGTTGCCAGTTTGCTGCGCCTATTTTTCTCCCATCCTCATCTACGCCATCTTTCCATCTAAGTTTTGGCCTACCCCTATTTCTACTTCCCACCGGTTGTGACACAAGGATTCTTCTAGGAGGGTTGTTATGCTGTGATCTTGCTAGATGTCCTGCACATCTTAGTCTTCCTATTCTTATAAGAGGTACTACGTCTTAAAAAATGTACTAATACAAGGAATAAAAATTGATACAAATGATCAGAAAGTTTTACGAGGGGATATGAAGAATTTTATAGAAATAGAGCTACAAGTTTCAGTAGATGTAAATGGAGCAGGAAAATAGGAGAAAATACTGTCATAGTGGAACTTAACAGCGTGAAAAACAAAATTGAAATAATGAAAAATAAAGGTAAATTAAAAACCAAAAAGGACGAAAGAATCTATATTAATGATGATATGTCAAAAGAAGAAAGAATTATCCAGAAAGAAATTAGAAGCAAAGCTATGGTAGCGAGGCATAATGAAAAAAAATGTAAAAATAGGATACCAGAAGCTAATAATTAATGGTGAAATATGGACATGCAATAGCAGTCAACAACAACTCATAAAAGAGAAAAATATACAACCAAAAAACTTAGCAATACAACTAAAGCAGACTGAAATAACGGAGATGACATGGCAAAGTAAAGGTACACGAAATAGACAAAAATGTACAGATTATTAATGAAAAGAAGCCCGTAAACGAACATATATTAGTAGGAACATGGAATGTAAGAGGAACATACGAAGAAGGAAAACTGAAACACCTAGTAGATGAATGCAAAAAATATAAATTCGAAATAGTAGCAATACAAGAAACGAAACAACTAGGCCAAAACTCAATGGAAATAAATGACTATTTATTTTTTAATATCGGAGGGGAAAATAGAATGTTAGGCACAGGATTTGTAGTAAACAAAAAGTTGAAAGATCTAATCGTTGATTTTAAACCAATTTCAGAGAGAATATGCATACTAAGAATAAGAGGAAAATACCAAAAAATAACATTTTTAAACATACATGCACCGATGTGGGGTGTAGGAATGTGTTATAGAGGTAGCACCTTTTATTGGAACGACCACATGAAACGTCATCGACGGGAGATTGTTTTTGATAACTGGTCCTCATAAGGCACTCAACTCTCACCACTTATGGCTCCACGTGCCACATACCGGGCAACTGCATTGGTCTGCAGGCTAAACTAAGTGAGGGTAGCCAGACATGGTGATAGGTTGGACAGTGGCAGCTGGTTGTTACAAAACTGACCATGCTGCGAGAATCATAGCCACAGAAACGGCACATATACAGCGTTGCAGAATTCAAAGGGAAACCACTGCACTATTTTCCCAAGAGAATTTCTTCCCATGACGATGACAATTTCAGTAAGTGAAGATGGAATGTGTAGCGATCCGACTCACGCCATCTCGGTTCCGGGTCGGATGGTGTGAAATTTGCTACCGGCTGCCAAGGTGTGAGGGACCAGGCACCTGGCAGAAATTGTGAGACTGAATCCAAATTTTCATTTAATTTAAGAAAATGTCAGCGAATTGGTACATGGAACGTCCAGGGATTGATCCAAAACCCAGGAAAGTTACACATAATTGAAAAAGAAATGGCAGACCACAATCTTTCGGTACTGGGACTCTCTGAAACTCACTGGAGAGGTAAAGAGCATTTTAAAACAACTGCTGGCAACGTCGTCTATTTTTCAGGCCCAGATAACAAAAGTACAAATGAAGTCGCAATAATTGTACCCTCTAAACTTAACGACTGCGTAATTGGATATAATACTATTGATGGCAGAATATCCCTTAAAATGAGAATATCCACCAATACCCTACACCTTGTCTAGGTATACGCTCCTACAACAGCTGCACAAGAAGAAGACATCAACAGGTTCTATGGTCGTCTAGAAGAAACTGTTCGCGCTATTCCGAAACGTGAACTCATCATAATTTTTGGAGATTTTAACGCCAAAGTGGGGTCATCTAATGAAAATATTGAAGGAGTGCTGGGCAAAAATGGACTGGGACAGAGAAATGAGAATGGCGACCGTCTAGTGGAGTTCTGTGTAGAACAACATCTTGTAGATCAACATCATAGACCTAGAATGTAGAAACAGCAAGGAATCAAATAGACTGCATCCTAATAAGATCAAGATGGAAGTCGTCGGCCATCAACTGTAAAACATATCCTGGCGCAGACTGTAAAAGCGATCATCAACTCCTGGTACTGAACGTTCGACTTCGTTTTTAAAGTTCCCAAAAGAAGACCCCAGAGAAAAGTCATGTCTCTAAATCCATCAAAAATCAATGACTTCCAACACAACCTAGAAGAAGCTCTCTCTTTAGACCAAGTAGATAGTGACCCTGAAAGCACTTGGATTTATTTCAAAGATAAGGTAATCGAGGCTGCAAAAGACTGTGAGACAGCGGTTTCCACTGGCCGTAAGCCATGGATATCCGATAAGACGTGGACTGTTATTCAACGCAGAAAATAACACAAAGCTAGACACGGAACAAACGATGAATACAGAGAGTTATCGAAAGAAATCAAAAAACAGTGCCGCAAAGACAAAGCTGATTACATCTCTCAAATATGCAGAGAGATAGAGGAACATGGCTGTCGAAATAAACTGAGGGATTTATTCCAGAAGATCACACTCCTTACCAGAGAATTTAAACGTCAAACGTGGTCTGTAATGGATAAGGAAGGTAATCTAAAGACCGATACTGACGAAATATTGGAAAAATGGCGAAACTACTGTGACGAGCTATATAAAAATAACGAGGTATCAGCAGAAAATCAGTGGCCCTCTAACTACCCTAGAGAACCTACTGTCTTACTCGCTGAAGTCAAAGATACAATTGAATCACTAAAGAGAAATAAATCCCCAGGCATTGATTCAATACCATGTGAAATACTACAGTTACTAGGTGACAAAGTACTACATATCATCCATTCTATCTGTGTCGCTGTTTGGAATTCAGGAAAATGGCCATCTGATTGGTGCACCTCAATTTATATCCCGCTACACAAAAAAGGAACTACTACCAGATGTGAAAACTACCGCACACTGTCACTAATAACACATGCTAGTAAAATCTTGTTGCATATCATCAAAAACAGATTAAAAACCTGTCTACATTACCCAATACCCCAGAAACAAGCGGGATTTCTAAAGGGTAAAGGTACCTACAAGGGAACAAATCCTGAACCTGAGACAACTTATTGAAAAGTCTAGAGAATTTCAAGTACCTATGATTATATGCTTCGTTTACTACCAAAAGGCATTTGATTGTGTAAGCTGGATAAATATGTGGTCAATTTTAATAGAGATGGGCGCACCAATGCACCTGTTGACACTTATTAAAAATCTGTACCAGTCTAATATAGCGACATTACGACTAGATCAGAAGTTCTCAAACCAATTCAAGACCGAGAGAGGTGTTAGACAAGGATGCGTGTTGTCACCTGACTTATTTAACATTTATGGTGAACATGTCATGAGGATGGTTTTAGAAGGATGAGCCTTTAGAAGGATAGGAAAATCTCCAACTTGAGATTTGCTGATAACACTACACTTATAGCAGCAAATGAGCAAGAAATGTTTGATCTTCTGCGAAGAGTTGAGCACGAAAGCAATAAAGTTGGTCTGAAAATCAATAAAGCTAAGACAAAAATAATGGTGGTCGACAGATTCGACACTATTCAACTGACTAACATGTTACAGGAATACCAGATACTAAACACCTTTGTCTATCTCGGGTCTAGTATAACTAACGATGGCAACTGTGAAGCAGAAGTTCGGAGACGTATTGGTATGGCAAAAAATGCAATGAGTCGCCTAACTAAAGTTTGGAAAGACAGATCTATTTCTCAAAATATCAAGATGAGACTGGTGAATGCTCTTGTATTCTCAATATTTCTATACGGAGCAGAGACTTGGACTCTTTGCGCATGCGAGCACCAAAAAATTTATGCCTGTGAGATGTGGTGCTGGAGAAGAATGCTGCGCATACCATAGACAGCTCATAGAACAAACGTTTCCATTCTAAACCAACTCAATATTAAAAAAAGGCTGTCCACAATATGTCTGCAACGAATTCTGCAATTCTTTGGTCACGTGGTTCGCAGAGGTGACGAAAGTTTGGAGAGATTAATATTCTCTGGAAACGTTCCGGGGAGAAGATCAAGAGGACGCTCACCAACTAGATGGTCCGATCAAATAAAGAATTCAGATGGAAACTCATTCTGCGAAGCTCCTAGAGTAGCTGAAAATAGAGACCAATGGAGAAAGATTGTTAGGAATATTGGAAGAAATCACGATCCTCAGTAATGGGGAAACGACAAGAGGGAGAGAGAGAGAGATGCACCGACTGAAGAGAAAAACATAGAGATAAAGGAAGACTTCTACAGTCAAATAAGATACAGTATTCGAAAATATTCCCAAATACGATATAAAAATAGTACTAGGTGATGCTAATGCCAAAATAGGAAAAGAAGAAATATATACACCCACCATAGGAAAATAAAGTCTGGATGAAACAACGAATGAAAATGCTTAATAGATTTTGCAAAAGAAAGAAACATGATCGTTATGAGCACGTACTTTCAACAGAAAAGAATATACCAAGTAACATGGAGATCACCACATGGGAAAACCATAAACCAAATAGATCATGTGTTCGTCGAAAAAGACATGGAAAAATGTATAAAGAACATAAGAACATATAGAGGACCAGATGCAGACACATATCACTTTATAGTCGGAATACAACTGAAACGGGTTATACCTGTTTTTAGAAACCAACAGAAAAAAAGGTACAAAGTAACTAAACCTATTAGACTACTGTCAGAAGAAGAACAAAGTAAATATGAAAGACTAGTCACTAGAGAACTGGAAAATATTGCAGAAAATGGAAACATCGAACAAAAATGGACGCAAATAAAAGTATGTATGACCAGAGTAGCGCAAGTCAGTAATAGAAATATAAAAGATGGATTCAAGGAATGGTTTGATAAGGAATGTAAAATAGAACTGGATGAAAGAAATAAGTTAAGACTCAAAATGATGCAAGTGAAAACACCAGAGATGGAGATAAAATACAAAGAACAAAGAAAACGAACTAAAAGAATCATAAGAGCAAAGAAAAGAAAGTACAAGGAAGATAAATTGAAATGCATAGAGGAAAACTATAAAAATGAAGAAGCCAGAAACTTATATCAAGGAGTAAAAAAATGATAAAAGGGGGTTCCAAAGAAAACCTGTACACTAAAAAAGCAAAAATGTAAGAAATTTAGTAAGCGACGAAGAAATACTGAACAGAGGGAGAGAATACTTCGAAGAGCTTCTAAATGAAATTGCCATAACAGAATATGCAGAAGAAGAAGAAGAAGAAGAAGAAGAAGAAGAAGAAGAAGAACCGAATGAAAGTATTGATCAGGAAGAAATACGGGAAAGACCGCCTAATGAAAAAGAAATAATAGAGAAACTAAAGAAAAACAAAAGCCCAGGTAAGGATGAAATAACAGCGAAATGTTTAGATATGGAGGACGAGTATTAATTAAGCATTTGGAAAAGCTGATAAAAGAAATTTGGGAACAAGAACACATACCAAAAGAATTGACTGAAGCCACACTGTGTCCAATTCACAAAAAAGGCGACTAAAGTTTATGCCATAATTACAGGGGAATAGTCCTACTAAACGTTGCATATAAAATACTTGCAGTTTATATAAAAGACAAGATAACACAAAAGATAGATAATGACATAGGAGAATATCAATGTGCATTCAGAAGAGGAAGCAGCACGGTGGATCAAATTTTCCTACTGCATGAGATACAAGCGGAAAGCTACGAATAGGGGAAATCTACAATGGCCCTATTCATTGACTTTAAACAAGCTTTTGACATAGTTAAACGAAAAGAAATATACAAAGCGCTATGTGAAATTGGAATTAGTGAAAAATTAATAAAGATGGTAAAAGTTACACTCAGAGAAACAGAACAGGGTTCAAATAAATCGAAAGGAAACAGATAAGTTTAGGGTCGGTGCGAGGGGTACGACAAGGAATAGGAGGAAAGAAGAAGAAAGGTAAACCGAAAACCAGATAGAAGAAAGATGTTGAAAAAGACAAGTTTCTGACTTCTTCATTTTTATAGTTTTCGTCTATGCATTTCAATTTATCTTCGTTGTACTTTCTTTTCTTTGGTCTTACGATTCTTTTAGTTCGTTTTCTTTGTTCTTTGTATTTTATCTTCATCTCTGGTGTTTTCACTTGCATCATTTTGAGTCTTAACTTTCTATTTCTTTCATCCAGTTCTATTTTACATTCCTTATCAAACCATTCTTTGAATCCATCTTTTATATTTCTATTAGTGACTTGCGCTACTTTGGTCATACATACTTTTATTTGCGTCCATTTTTGTTCGATGTTTCCATTTTCTGCAATATTTTCCAGTTCTCTAGTGACTAGTCTTTCATATTTACTTTGTTCTTCTTCTGACAGTAGTCCAATAGGTTTAGTTACTTTGTACACTTCGCGTCAAAAAAAACTGGTACAAGTCTTATAACCGAAAATCGTGTTTTTCTAGTTTTGTAAATTGGTCTTGTCACATATGTCATTCTTATTTCTAGGCAACGTTGCCAGTCCAACTAAAATATTATATCAAACCAGCTAAAAGCAGGGCTGTGCGGTAGATCGCAAGTTTTTAGTAGGTTTACTAAAAATTAAAACAACATCGAGTAATCTCGATTAGTCAGTCACATTTATTTAAACATGCATCCTAAGAAATTCTCTTATTAATTTTGTAATGTTCCATCATCTCATTAAGTACCCATAAATAAATTCGTGTTCTATTATAATTTATGACAGATATTACATGAATGACAAATAATAACTCTAGACATGATTTAATCGAGACATAGTTTAATTTAAAATCGAGAAGTGTGAAGGGTTTCTCGTAAAGTGTAGCACAAAACTCTTTTAGAGTTGTGGGATACTAATAAATAAAACACACTGGAAAAATTAAAATTTGAAATTAATACAAAATGAATAACTTTAACAGTGAACAAGTGTGGAACTTAAATATCATGTATTACAATAAAATTCGAAACTGCTGAAATATTCATAGAGGTAAATATTAACATAGAGGGAGCCTACCTTCCGCGATTCCTGACGACAAGATCTCATGAACTGGTTTGCTGCATCTCTTTCTAACACATTGTATCGAAAATCTATGATGACATTCAGTGTGAATATAGGCACGGAAGAGGAGGACAACTGTAGCAGCTTTACTATGCGTAAGAGTGAAACAGCACTAATCCAAATAAAAAAGATGGTGTCGTCACTTCGCTCTGAATGACACTCTCTCTATGCTAATATATAACTCTATGGAAATATTAAAGACATAGGTGGAAAATGTCGCCTGTCAAAATGTTCAATGTGTTTTATTAAATGTATTCATTTTTTTCGAATCATGAGAAATATAATGAATATTTTTGAAAAATTTAAACGCAGAATGAAAGATTACATTATTACTGAGGGCCAAAAGTCCCTGAAAACTACTATGTTCATTTTAAGAAGTTACAGGGGGAAAATAAAGAGAACATTTAATGATGTTTAATTGCAAATATTTCATTCAAAACTCAACTCATTTAACTCAACCGTCTCTCTGGATATTAAATTTATTAGATACGGTTTTTTGTTGTTAATGGTAAAAATAATACCTGTCTAAAATTTTTATACCGAATGGTGAATTGGAAAACGGGCCATATTCAATGTAAAATTTTAAACTATAGAATTCCTGCTTCCCTAATTATTTTATATCAAAACACATAAACAACTATTTCTAAAGGATTGAAATCTGTATTGAAAACAACTGTTAAAATTGTTCTACGAATTAAACATATTCCAAAATTTTGTAAAAATATAATAATTTTTCACAGAAATACGCCAAAGTTAGGCCACACACATTACCATAATGTTTATCGGTTGCGTTCGGCCACAGTGAAGTTATTATAAATATTGACAATTTGAACTGTCAAAATTTTTATTTTATCATTTCTTGTTTAAAAAATAATAAAATTGATAAGATAGCCTCAATTGAGGAGAAAGTAATAATAATAAAGATGTTTTATTCAGTCAATAGTGTGCGAACAATCAGGTAAATAATAACGTGGGCCTAACTTTTACACACATACCTACTGTGGCAAATGTAGGTATTTTTCAAAATGCTGGAATGTGTTTAAATCCTAGAACAATTTTAGCTTTTGTTTTTAATATAGACTTTAATCCTCTACAAATAGCTTCTCATGACTTTTGTTATAAAATGATTAGGGAAGCAGGAATTTAACAGTTTATAATTTTACATTGAGTTACCTATGGCCCGTTTTACGATTCACCACCATGATTTTTGAACGTTATTTTTTGTATTTAGATTTAGTGCAATTCCATTATCTGTGCTGGCAACAACGCCGTGATTCACGAGCCATTGTGTCAAGTCTGAACACAGGTTTACATTGGGAAAAAAAAGTGTACCAGTTTTTTTTTACGCGAAGTGTACCTTTTTTTCTATTGGTTTCGAAGAACTGGTATAACCTGTTTCAGTTGTATTCCGACTTAGTCCAGGGCTCATCTGTTTTGAGATGGACGTTGAGAGGTGACTCAAATTTTTTTGCAGAAATTGCTTGATAATAACTCAAATAATAATATGTGAGTTATCCTCCCACTCAAAATGGTCCGGAACATTGTTTAAATAATCAAAATGTCAAAATATGAAGGAAAAATTCGATTTTTTTATTGGTTTTTTGATTATAACTTTAAAACTGTTCATTTCTGAGAAAAGTTTTTCTGACAGAAAAGTTGCGTAATTAAATTTCCTACAATATAGAATTGGTTAAAAATTTAAAAAATATTCACTCTTGTTGCAAAATAGCAATACTTGCGAAAAAACCATACAAAAACAAGTATTCGCATTTTAAGTTTTTCAACCATTTATGCTACACTTAGGACCTTCATATTTTACCCAGAAAAACTTTATGATATAGTAAAACAACACTGTAAATTTCATTAAGATCGGTTTAATTGATTTTGCAAAATAAATTTTGCAATCCAGCTTTCGCAAAAAAAATTCATTTTTTAAAAATGTTGCAGGACTGAAAATACAGCAGATAGTAAGTTGAATTTTTTTTTTGCTTATAGAAGTGTACTGTACCTTTCATTTGCAATTTGCAAAATTAAAATCGAATAATTACCACGGCGTCAGGAAATTTTTTAAATAAACATTAATTTTTGGTGCTACGCGCAGGACAGCGGTGTTCGATTCACACAAGTTGATTTCCACCAAAATTTCTTCTAATCTTTATCTAATATATTATTTTCTGACTCTATATTTTGTTGTATTTTAATATTTTAATTACACAAAAATCAAACTAATTTTATTATTGTTTGTGAAATATTGTTTAAACAATTGTATATGTTTAAAAATAATAAACTTCTATTCTCTAAGTTAAAATATATGAACAAAGAAAGTTTTTGCTAAAAAAGTGTTATTTTAAAGGATAAAGTATGTGTTTTTATTTTGCAATAAACAAATTTATTTATTTATATCGAAATGTAATAAAAATTAAAATGTATCAATCATTATTAAAGGTCATTGAAATGCCCAATCAGAGCAAACTATCCGCTGTCCTGCGCGTAGCACCAATAATTAATGTTTATTTAAAAAAATTCCTGACGCCGTGGCAGTTAATCGGTTTTAATTTTGCAAATTGCAAATTAAAGGTACAGTACACTTCTATACGCAAAAAAAATTCAACTTGCTATCTGCTTTATTTTCAGTCCTGTAACATTTTGAAAAAACGAATTTTTTTCCGAAAGCTGGATTGCAAAATTTATTTTGCAAAATCTATTGAACCGATCTTAATGAAATTTACAATGTTGTTTTACTATATCATAAAGTTTTTTTGAGTGAAATATGAAGGTCCTAAGTGTAGCATAAATGGTTGAAAAAACGTAAAATGCAAATACTTGTTTTTGTATAGTTTTTTCGCAATTATTGCTATTTTGAAACAAGGGTGACTATTTTTTTAAATCTATAACCAATTCTATATTGTAGGAAATTTAATTATTCAACTTTTATGTCAGTACAACTTTTCTCGGAAATGAATACTTTTAAAGTTATAATCAAAAAATCAAGAAAAAAATCGAATTTTTCCTTCATTTTTTGACATTTTGATTATTTAAACAATGTTCCGGACCTTTTTGAGAGGGAGGATAACTCAAATATTATTATTTGAGTTATTTTCAAGCAATTTCTGCAAAAAAATTTGAGTCACCTCTCAACGTCCAAATGTACTAATATTTTTACAGATCCGCCCTGGTCTAACTATAAAGTGATCTGTGTCTGCATCTGGTCCTCTATATGTTCTTTTGTTCTTTATACATTTTTCCATGTCTTTTTCGACGAGCATCTATTTGGTTTATGGTTTTCCCATGTGGTGATCTCCATGTTCCTTGGTATATTCTTTTGTGTTGAAAGTACGTGCTCATAACGATCATGTTTATTTCTTTAGCAAAATATATTAAGAGGTGACCATTTTCATTCGTTGTTTCATATATATATATATATATATATATATATATATATATATATATATATATATATATATATATATATATATATATATATATAATGGATTTCTACGGCTGTCGCCGCCTCTCCATACCCAGCTTCCAATTTTTTCTATCGTAACACATATCTTTATCTAATTGCCTCGAATCCATTGCCTCCTGAATATTGTCCCTCCAGCTTCTCCGTGGTCGTCCTCTTCTTCTTCTCTCCGGTGGGACCCAGTCTCATATTTTTCTCGGCCAGCGAGTCTCATTCATTCTTTTAACGTGACCGAACCATGTCTCTTTTCAATATCGTCTATTATAGTTTTTCCACCTTCATACGTTCTCTAATTGTTTCATTTCTTACATGTCCTAATCTCGAAACCTGACAACTTCTCCTCAAAAAGTCCATTTCTGTACTAAGTAGCTTCTTTTTATTTCTTGCACTTATGTCCCAAACTTCTACACCGTAGATTGTAGCGCTCTTCATTATACTTTCATATATTCTTCTCTTTGTTTCCTTCCTGATATCTTTGTCCCATAAAATTGAATTGATCTAGTGATGCTTCTACCTTTATTGATCCTGTGTTGTATTTCATCTTCACTATTTCCTCGTTTGTTAAATATAGCTCCCAAATATTTGCATTGTTTTACACCAACAATATGTCCTTGTTCCAATGGTAGGTTTTCAATGTCTTCGTTTCCCACTATGAAGTATTCTGACTTATCCATATTTATTACTAATCCTCATTGTTTCATGCAGACTTTATTTTCCTATGGTGGGTGTGTATATTTCTTCTTTTGCTATTTTGGCATTAGAGTCACTTAGTACTATTTTTATATCGTATTTAGGAATATTTTCGAATAAGTACTGTATCTATTTGACTGTAGAAGTCTTCCTTTATCTCTTATGTTTTTCTCTTCAGTCGGTGCCTGTATGTTTATAAATGTTATTTTTTGGTATTTTCCTCTTATTCTTAGTATGCATATTCTCTCTGAAATTGGTTTAAAGTCAACGATTAGATCTTTCAGCTTTTTGTTTACTACAAATCCTGTGCCTAACATTCGGTATTCCCCTCCGCTATTGAAAAATAAATAGTCATATATTTCCATTGAGTTTTGGCCTAGTTGTTTCGTTTCTTGTAGTGCTACTATTTCGAATTTATGTTTTTTGCATTCATCTACTAGGTGTTTGAGTTTTCCTTCTTCGTATGTTCCTCTTAAATTCCATGTTCCTACTAATATATGTTCGTTTACGGGCTTCTTTTCATTAATAATCTGTACACTTTGTCTATTCCGTGTACCTTTACTTTGCCATGTCGTCTCTGTTATTTCAGTCTGCTTTAGTTGTATTACTAGTTTTTTGGTTGTATATTTTTCTCTTTTATGAGTTGTTGTTGACTG
Organism: Diabrotica virgifera virgifera; assembly: GCF_917563875.1. Classification (NCBI taxonomy): domain Eukaryota; kingdom Metazoa; phylum Arthropoda; class Insecta; order Coleoptera; family Chrysomelidae; genus Diabrotica; species Diabrotica virgifera. The sequence goes on along the minus strand of NC_065443.1, from coordinate 250,872,719 downwards.
CTATTCCATGTCCATATTTCACCATTAATGATTAGCTTCTGGTATCCTATTTTTCCATTTTTTCCATGATGCCTCTCTATCATAGCCTTGCTTCTAATTTCTGTCTGGATAATTCTTTCTTCTTTTGACATATTTCATTACTTCTATTTTGTCTTTCACGCTGTTAAGTTCCACTATGACAGTATTTTCTCCTATTTCCTTGCTCCATTTACATCTACTGAAACTTGTAGCTCTTTTTCTATAAAATTCTCCATAGCCCCTTGTAAAACTTTCTGATCATTTGTATCAATTTTTATTCATTGTATTAGTACATTTTTTAAGACGTAGGGCCGGTTGTTCGAACGCTAATCAACAACGATCACTATCAAATATTTAATTACTGTCACCAATTGCCAATGTCAACTTTGATTGGGTTGCTGAAAACATAATTAATTATAATTATGAGATTAGTTAATCAATTAACATAACAATTATTAACATAATTGATTAACTACATTTATAATTGTAATCCATAATTATGTTTTCAGCAACCCAAACAAAGTTGACATTGACAGTTGGTGACAGTAATTAAATATTTGATAATGATCATTTTTGATTAGCGTTCGAACAACCGGCCCATAGTATCTCTTATAAGAATAGGAAGACTAAGATGGGCAGGACATCTAGAAAGATCACAGCATAACAACCCTCCTAGAAGAATCCTTATGTCACAACCGGTGGGAAGTAGAAATAGGGGTAAGCCAAAACTTAGATGAAAAGATGGCGTAGATGAGGATATGAGAAAAATAGGCGCAGCAAACTGGCAACGGTTGGCAATGGATAGGATTGACTGGCGTAATAGACTTGGGAAGGTCGAAGCTCTTTCATAGGGCTGTAGCACCATTGATGATGATGATTATTACATTTTTCCTCTTTCTTTCATTTTCTAATTTCTCTATTTTTTCATTTGCTTTACTAATTTCTTTTTCTAATTGACCTATTTGTTTTATAGCTTTTTCGTTTGTTTCTCGCAGCTTTTTTATGCCATCTTTGTAGCCGCTTTGTTGATCTTTCAGTTCTTTAATTTCATTCTTTATTTGTGTGATTTCGTCTCCAGATCTATATTGTTTTTTTTTATGTCTTTTATATCCATTGCTAATTCTCTCATCATTTTCATCATTTGTTCCATTTCGCTTATGTTTTCTTTACCTCAGGGCTTCCCAAACTTATTCGCACTGTGACGCCCTTGGGACTTTGCTATTTTTTTGCGACGCCCCTCAACCCAACCCCCAATAATACTTACCAATTTTAGTACTAGATGAGTAAGAGGTTATAGTTATAACAATTACACAATTTGAACATTTTTTATCATTTTTATTAGAAACTAAGAAAGAAATCAAAATCTAGACACAAAAATAAAAAGTGATATTTATTTATGTAACTGCCTGGTTAGTGTGAGGGATGTGTTTGCTTTTTTGAGCACATCCAGTTTGGAAATTGTCACTCTCATTTCTTTTTCTAAGTTTATGTTTGACCTGTACTTGTTTTTAATTAGGTACTGCAACTGCAGAAAAGCCTGTTTCGCATAAATACGAAGTCGCAACTGATAATAAAACCTTTAATGCACAGTGGTGATGGCATGATATTTATGAGAAGCTGAGCTCCAACATTCAAACAGTTTGTCCTTGTCGTATTGAAGCTTTAGGCTGGAATCACAGGACAATTCTGTCAGTTGTTCTTCTTCCTCTGTTGTAAGTGTCGATGGTGTAGATGACTGGAAAGGGTTTCTGACCCAGTCATATTGCTCTAGATCTTCGGGAAAATATTTCTCAAAGTGTTCGCTCAATGATAACATGTACGGTGTAAACATATTTTTTAAAGAGGGATCGAGGATTTCTATCGATTTTTCTTGTAGAATATCTTGTAAAGCAGGAAAACAGTCTAATTTCTTGATCTTCTAATTTTCTCTTCAATAAGAGCAACTTCTTCTGAAACCCAGTAATTTGATATGCCAATTGCAGGATATGAGTATTGTTTCCCTGCAAAGACTTATTCATTTAATTTGTTTAATATGTCACAGAGGTATGCTAATTTTATTATAAACCCTGAATTATTAATGAAGTTTTGCGCATCATTATGTGATTCTGTATGTAGATACCTACGTGTAAAATTCATTTATTCATTCGTATACACATGCGAATACGTTGCCTTTGGACATCCAACGAGCATTGCAACAACAAATTAAGGAGGTGTGTGCTCGGTCCCCATTTTTTTACAAAGTTTTTGATATTCGGATAATTTCGTAGACCATCGGATAATTTTTGGATTGAACACTTTTTTAAATAATTTCGGATAATTCAAGGGTCTATCGACGTGATATTATATTTTTTATTTGATTTATTTATTAATACATAATATATTTTATACTCATTTAAAACCAAATAAATATATTTTCTGTATTAAAAGTCCTTGCTGACATGCGACGCCCCTGGGACAACGCCGCGACGCCCCAGGGCGTCGCGACGCACAGTTTGGGAAGCTCTGCTTTACCTGTTTTTTGTAATGATATAGCTGTTCTTTTTGATTTTTTGCTGGGATGTTCCTCCTCTTCCCTTCTCCTTTTCATTTCATCAGCTAATTCGCTATCTGAACTCATTGTTCTTAATTCCTAGTTATTTTTGGTGCTAGAGTTATTAGTCAATGCGTCACTGGTGAAGTTTCGTGGAGAACTCTACTCACAGTTCAAATTCCCACCCGCGCCCGCGCTGGCCGTTACTAATTTTCCAGCACTTTTATTCCTAGGTAAAAATCAAAATCCGGCCCTGGTTATCTGTTTATAATAACATTAATTATATTATAATAAAGTTTTCTACTTTCAGCTGATTCTGTTTATTAATATGCTTTATTTTCCTGTAGAAATACACCATTCACAATAATATTATATTGTTTTGTTTCCACCTACTGTAAAACCTGCTTTGTTTATTTCCGATATCACACAAGTTTTTATCACTTTACACAAGAATTTAATTACTTATCGTTGGGATTACTTTTATTTTTCAGTAAACATCTATTCTTATGTAAAATCGTCCAATAAACACGATGGTTTAACTATTTTTCCGCTAGCTACTGTAGTTTTCGAGAAAATTGCGTAAAATCTCCTGTTTTACAATTTTCCAGATTTCCTTGCATTTTCTCGCAAAAAAGCACATCTATTTTTATGTAAAATCGTCCAATAAACACCAAGGTTTGATTATTTTTCCGCTAGCCACTGTAGTTTTCGAGAAAATTGCGGAAAATCTCTATTTTACGGTTTTTCCGGATTTCCCGGCATTTTCTCGCAAAAAAGCACATCTATTTTTATGTAAAATCATCCAATAAACACGATGGTTTAATTATTTTTCCGCTAGCTACTGTAGTTGTCGAGAAAATTGCGAAAAATCTCTATTTTACGATTTTTCCGGATTTCCCAGCATTTTCTCGCAAAGAAGCACATCTATTTTTATGTAAAATCGTCCAATAAACACGATGGTTTGATTATTTTTCCGCTAGCTATTGTAGTTTTCAAGAAAACTGCAGAAAAGCTCTATTTTACGATTTTTCCGGATTTCCCGGCATTTTCTCGCAAAACTAATTTCAGATTCGGATTCCTGAGGGTCGAAAACATATTTGCAAAAGGTTTTCGTCTTCTTTGCCAATTTTGAGCAGTTGAGAATATTTCAGTGGACTATAAAGTTTTACCTTTAATTATCAGGCTTTCATCATTATTTTGGGTTTTTGATATCCTCATGAATTTACTTTTTTTGATGTTTATTGATAATTCATATTCTTCTCCATAGGAGAGAGGACAAGTACGGTATTACCAAGGTAACCAGGAACTTTGGAAATTTGGCACAATTGTTAAAAAGTACGGATTGTTACATTACCAAGTCCAACTTGATGGCTATTGTCTAAAACATCACATTGAGCAAATTCGTAAAATCATGGTACAGCTGGTTCCTAAAAAAACTGATACGACTCTTAGTAAGATTTGATCATTTTGAGCAATGTATTAAATACCGACCAATCAAATTTTGATTGGTCTGACATTATATTATATTTATTATGACAGACAAATAATAAAATAAACAAACAAACAACAAACAGCTGATTACATTATGTTAATTCATAAATTGAAATAATTATTAAGGTGATACAGTAGCGATCAACAGGTAGCCAAAACGCGTTCCAAGATTGCGGCTGTAATTTTGAATATTTTTTCGAGATACTTGGCACATTTATTCGTAATATAAGAAAGAATGGCGGTACCGAGTCCAATTTGAAAAATATATTAATATGTGGAAATTACTCTGTAATTAAATACAATATTAAAAAAACGAGCCTGTACCGCCATTAAGAAGAAAAAAAAAATACACTTCCTTCAAATAAACTTTTTTATCCGAGGCCTAGATTTTGTGTCATTTTGGAACTACTAATGAAGTTAAAAATTTTAGTAGTTCCAAAATGACACAAAATCTAGGCATCGGATAAAAAAGTTTATTTGAAGAAAGTGTATTTTTTTTGTTCTTCTTGTTGATCGCCACTGTTTCCTCTTAAGGTCTAAATTTTGATATTATTTTGAATTCCTGCATTTCATAAAGAGTATATAAATGATAGTTTTTACATAAAATAGGGTTGTTGTTATTATTTTTAATATTATTAAGGAATAAAACAAACGACTTAACTCAACAACATATTAAAGTAAGAATTGTTTTAAAACTGTTGTTCTGCTTACGTTAAAATGGTTCGCTATGGCAGATAGTGACCAAACATCTTCCAATTTTGTTACAATTCTTGCTTTTAGTTCTTTGCTAGCATGTGGAGCCATTTTTGAGGTTGAATAGAATAAGTTATCTGACAAATTTTAAGATTTGGCAGTGACAGTGACAGTATGTAAATAACAAATTTTATCCTTTAAAATACACTGCTCAATTTTCTACAAAATACGCTTTAAGAGCCGTATCAGTTTTTTTAGGAACCAGCTGTACCTAAAAAGAATGTGACCTTTCTAAACGAAGCAGAAGTAATTATTTATCAGCCACAGTATCAAGATCCCCCCTGCATCTTCTGCCGTCTATCCAACGTTCAGTTCCTCCAGTTCATTTACATCCAAACCCTATCAACGAAAATGTAGATCCAATGATAGAACCTGATCATCCTGATAATGAACTGGTACCCATTAATGATCCTGCTACGGTACCCATTAATGAACCTGCTGCTGAAGAACGTAATGCTCTTCCACAGTTAAGAAGATCTGAACGAATTCGACTTCTCAATTCAAGACTTTAGATTTAGGTTTTTAATTCTTTGTATTTTGTAAGTTCAAAATAGCGTGGGAGGCTGTAATATCCTCCTCTATTTTATAGTAGTTGTTATGTAATGCTATATGTCAGTTCATATTTTATTAGTTGTCAAAATATAATTATATCGAAATGTCCTACTTATTCCATCTGAAGATATAATACTCAACTATCTTGGTTATTAGCTTTTGGAGGTCTTTAAGGTTGTTTGCTATTATAATAGTATCGTCCGCATATCTAATATTGTTAATTGGCGTTCCATTTACCTTTATTCCTGCTGTTTCTCCCTCAAGAGCTCTTTTCATAATTTCTTCAGAGTATGCATTGAATAGTAGTGGTGACAATACACACCCCTGTCGCACTCTTTAAATTTCGAACTCTTCTGATGTGTGTTCGTTAATGCGTATGTGTGCTTGCTGTTTATAATATAGATTTGTTATAATTCGAAGGTCATTGTATTGTAATTGTTTTGTTTTGAAGACGTCCATTAGCTGTTTGTGGCGGACTTTATCGAAAGATTTGTTGTAATCTATGAAACAGACATACATATCCTGGTTCACATCCATATCGCATACAATATTTCTTCCTTTGTAATTTCTACACTTGTTTCTCTGTTTTCGAAAAATATGTCTTGTAGGTTTCCACTTCCGTCGTCGAAAAGCTCTTCCATATATTCTTTCCATCGTGTTAGCTTTTCGTCAGTCGATATAATAGTATTTCCATTTTTATCTAAAAGAGTTTTGTTGTTTCTTTTTTGCAGCCCTGCCATTTCTTTAACCTTTTTATGCAGGTTGAATAGATCGTATCTGTTCTGAAAATATTCTATCTGTTTACATTTTTCCTCATAGTAAGTTTGTTTTGTCTCTCTTATCTTTTTTCTGATTTCATTGTTAATTATTTTGTAATTGTGACTGTCTTTCTACTTGGCTTGTCTTCGTTGGTCCATCATGCCGCGTATCTCGTCGGGCATCCAGTTGTCTCTCTTTCTTATCGGTTCTTTTAATATCTCTTTGCATGGAACAAGGAGGCAGTTTTTTAGTGTTTCCCATTGATGGTTTACCTCGTAGTTGTTAGTATCTAATTTATTAAAGTTTTGGTATATTTTCTGTTGCAGTTTGTTTTTTATATCAATTTCTTTCAGTTTTCTAACATCTATATTTGGAGTTCTTTGGGGTTTTCTAATACGTTTAAGCTTAAGCGTGACATTAGCAATTAGTGGGTTATGGTATGATGTGACATCTGCTCCTGGATTTGTTTTAACTGATTTGATGGTGTTACGATATCTCCCTTTAATCAGTATAATCGACTTGGTCTCTTACCACTTTTTCCGGTTTATCTGCTGGTGACCGCCATGTATATAACCGCCTCAAAGTTAATTTAAAGAACGTGTTTGTGATTATTATATTTTGTTCTTGGCAGAATTATTGTATTAGCCGATCTCCTCTATCCTTACGTTTCCCTAGTCCTTGATCTCCCACTATTGTTCCAGCACTTCCCTTGCCGACTTTTGCATTAAAATCGCCCATAACTACCGTGATTTCCCTGTTATTTGTCATTTTCAGTGCATCTTCAATTTGTTGCTAGAATATTTCTACTTCATCTTCTGTTGCATCCGTCGTTAGCGCATATACTTGGATCAAATTTAGTTTCGTGTGTCATGTCCTTATTTGTAGTAGGATAAATGTTACTGGATATGTTCAAATCGTGATAAGTAGTTGAAACGGTCAAAACAAAGAGACGCACACTCATCAAAAAAGCACGTCAGATTATACTCGTAAAATCTTCATTTACTGAATCGATCCAGGAATAGTAAACTCAAACTAAAATAGAAAAAGTTGATTCTATTTTTCAATTAAATTTTTAAAATATACTCTTACTGCTTGTTTTAGTAGGAGTTGACTCGAAATATGAATAGTCAACTAACTGAGAATCAACTTGAACTGTAACAAATATATTAGAAAGATAGAAATGAAAGAAAGTAAAAAATGTATAAAGAATGGTACATAGTGCTGTCGCCAAAGTGGGTACAACGGCCTCCTTTATTTAGATGAACTTACCCTACTTTTTGTATGTATTTTGATCCGTAGAACACGAATTTTTTAGGTAACAGTTGGTCCGGATGTCGATCATCATCATTTTCTTTGCCTTATCCCTATGCGGGGTCGGCTTCCCTAATTGCGTTTCTCGACACGCCGCGTTTGACACAATTCTATCTTGGGTCATATCAATATCAATCCCCTTTACCAACATGTCCTGTCTAAATTTGTCCCCCCAGGTCTTCTTTGGCCTTCCTCTCCTACTCCTTCCAGGAATCTGCACTTCAGCAATTCTTCGTATTGGGTGATTAACGTCTAGACGTTGAACATGACCAAACCATCTCAACCTATGCTCTCTTATTTTGGCATCAATTGGTGCCACATTATTTTTTGTCACTCCACTCATCCATCTAAACCTTCTCATTTCCGCCACATGCATTCGTTGTTCCTCTTTCTTTTTCACTGCCCAACATTCAGTACTGTACATCATAGCCGGTCTAATAGCTGTTTTATAGAATTCTCCCTTCAACTTTATTTTAATCTTTCTGTCACACAACACACCACTCGCTTCCTTCCACTTCATCCATCTAGCCCTAATTCTATTGCATGCATCTCCATCTATTTCTCCATTACTCTGTAATACCGATCTCATGTATTTAAAAGTATTGCTTTTCACAATCATTTTTTAATCCAAAAATAAAATAGCAATTCTGCGTGCAGCATTTGAAAGTTCACGTCAAATTATACTGATTTTATTTACTTGGATTGCTAAAAATTATTTTTTTTATTGTTAAACAAAGCTATAAACATATCGTGCTGAGTGATATTTTCAATGCATCTCTCATTTAAAATCGAAGAGTAGGTACAAGTGCAAGCACCTGCGAACAGGCAATTTTCGTAGCATGCATTAAAACTCATGCATTGGGCACGCGCCAAAACGCTCAAACACTATTGGTTTTTAGCTGTTTACAATAAAAAAATTAATTTTTAGCAATGCCAATAATTAAAACCGGTATAATTTGACTTGAACTGAAATGCTGTAAGCAGAATTGCTATTTTATTTTTTAATCAAAAGCTATTCGGCCTTAATGCAATTTTTCGATTTTTTGAAGGTTCAACAGCGTTTATATGAAAAACTGTGCATCCTACCAGAAAACTCGTAAAAAAACATTTTTGCTTAGAATGAGCCCAAAAATACAGAAAATAATGTTTTGTTTTGCGCAAAATCACTTTTTTGTAATTTTTTTATGTTGATCAAATCCAGTTTTATGTTGATAACAATCTTATCGACATCCGGACCAAATAAAGGAGGCCGTTGGACCCCCCCCCCCCTGGCGACAGTACTAATATACAGAGAAAATACAAAAAATCAACCGTAAGTGTAAAACGTCGCACTTTTCACGGAAATTTGCATGATGATGCTATTTTATAATTATTTCTATTTTTAGAATCTAAGCTTTTAATCTAAGCTTTTGATAACGGTGCCGAACACAAACAAAGTGAATGTGACTAGGCGTCTAGTCTAGGCGATCAAGCAATCGAAATAGACACTATCAAGTAAAAATAAAAAATATTAAAAAAACACCACCAAAATATAGTTAATAACAAAATATAAAATGGTATGGTTTGTTCAACAGTAATTGGTTTGAGTTCAATTAGTGCGGTCGTAAATATTATTAAATTTATCTGACCTGGCCCATTGTTAAGACCCACCCGGAGCGATAAGCCACCGAGGTAGACAGAGTTGGTCTTTTGCAATTAACACTGACTAGACGGTACTCCCATAATAAAGCCTAAAATAAATTTTACCTGAAACCGGGCCTTTTATACTATTATCGGTTAATCCGGGCTGTTTATAGTGGTAACTAATTGAACTTAACCATTTACTGTTTAACATACCATAATAAATACAGTCCAGGAACCAAAGCTTTTCACCTCGCAATTTTACAGAATGAATCAATTTGCTTGAAAATTTGAGAATAAGTAGTGGATAGTCTATGGATCAAAATCTATATGATGCCGACAGACGCTTTTACCATAGAGGTGGTTGGTACCCCATCTCGGGGGTGGAAATTTTTTATCATATTTTGACCGCAGAAGTTAATAAAAACATTCATTCTAAGCAAAAAACGTTCTATACATTTTTAGTAAAAAAAAATTAATAGTTTTTGATTTATTCGCTATCGAAAGTGGTAGTTTTATATCTAAAAAAAATCAATGTTTTTTGATGGTATTCTCATTTACGATTCACTCAATTTTTGCCGTAGAACAAATTTTATCAAACCAAGTTCTTGGGAATTAAAGACCTATAATTTCATAATTAAACATTTTTTCGTATCTCTGATGCTCAGCTTTATATTCTGAATAAAATGGCATTTTGACCAAATTGCAAACGTTATTCGCTTTAAACTTCAGTTTTTTAAAAACTAATTATTCTAAGCCAGTCAAACTAGAATCTATTAATAATACATATAGAAAGAAGAATAAATAAGGCCAATGACTAAAAAAACCGCTAACTTACATTATTATGCTTCCAATTGGATTTCTCCTTTTTTTTTCATAAAAATATATTGATTTTTTAACCGTAACTTTTTTATTTTTTATATTAGAAAGTTCGTTAAAAAAGACTTTTGTAGGTTTTTACAAGATTTATAAGGCTGTTAATATTAAATCCTTTTAAAATTCTGTCACAAAAAGAGGTGGCATTGAAAGGGTTGGTAAAGGGTTTTTTGCATGATATTACAAGTTTTAATTGTCAATAGCTCACTAAATTTTTGCCGTAAAAAAATTTTTGCAAACCAAGTTCTTGCGAATTAAATAAGCTACAGTTTCATATTTAAATATTGTTTCGTATCTCTGATGCTAATCTTTCTATTCTGAAGGAAAGGGTATTTTTTACCAAACTACAAAAACTCGTCATTCGCTTTTAACTCCATTTTTTTAAAAACTAATCATTCTAAGCCGATCAAACTTCTAGAACCTATTAACAATACATAAATCAAGAAAACCAGATCAGGTCAATGACACATTTTAATTAGGGTGGTGATTAGGGGGTTGTTTACGATCACTTTTTGCTGAAAAAAATAGGGACTGACATTCTTTTCATTATTAAGTCACTTAACTTTTTTAGCTAGAGATTTTTTTTATTTCTGGCGATACACATTTTTAAATACTTTAAATTAGTTTCAATAAGTTATCCTCGAAAAATGCATAGTTTTCCCGTCCTTTGACTTTGAAACTACAATATTTAACATTTGACGAAGAAGAGCCAACATATAATAAAGTAAAGCTCGATTACTATTGGTCTTAAAGAAAACAAAAACAAACGGTTTTGTTTATTTTTTCAAAAGGTACCTACATTTTTGTTAAATAAAGTTGTTTTGATAAAACGAAAACTTTTTGAGTTATTAGCAGAAAACTGATTAAAAACATTGAGTTTTTCGATATAAAACTAACACTTTCGATAGCGAATAAATCGAAAACTATTAGTTTTATCAAAAAAAAATTATATAACGTTTTTTGCTTATAATAAATGCTTTTACCAACTGTTACGGTCAAAATATAATAAAAATTTCAACCCCCGAGATGGGGTTGCTAACACCCTCGAGATGGGGTTGCTAACACCCCCATGGTAAAAGCGCCTTTTGGAATGATTTTGATCCTTGGACTATCCATTACTTATTCTCAAATTTTCAAGCAAATCGATCCACTCTGTAAAAATTGCGAGGTTTTGTCCTATTTTAAGCTTCATTACTTGGACTATCTGTAGAACGCTCCATCAGGATATAGATTTACTTTGTGGATGTCTCTTGTTCTTCACTTAAGACGAGAGCCAACTTCTACGTGGTTGATCATAAAAACTTAAGATTAATAAATCTTTGTCGAGACAAGGTGCAATTCGGTGTCGAAATAAGTAGTATGGGTCTGGATCCCGCGTACCAAAAAAAGTTTATTAATAGCAAGCTGAAAACTTTGATGTATGGGGACACACAGGGGAAGATTTAATTGTGGAACGTGTCATCCTGACAAGTTTATGATTGTGAAAACTTGTAGGTTGTTGTTAAGTTTATTCAATAGCAAAGTATAATAGATGAAAAAAATTTTGTCCGACAAATATGTTGTGCATTTTAATAAGTCCGACAGGTAAAACATGTCAAATGACAGGAATTATGTTGGTGGTATACATACAGTGCGTCCATAAAGTAACGCATAAATTCATTATTTCGTAAACCGGCGATATTAAGGAAAAATCCCGAAACAGGTCGATTTTTATTTTTAAATTCCGATTTTTTGGCATATATATCATACTAGTGACCAAGCGCGGCTCCTCCTTAGGGTCAATTGGTCAATGACCCCCCTAAAATAATCTCATAAAAATACCAATTTTATTAAAAATATCTTTTATCTAAAACTTCACTCTGAAATATAAAATTCTCTCTCAGCAGTCTGCATTGGCAAAACAAATATAATAGATATAATAACGTCGCGCCTCGCGCTATACACAAGCCCGTGGCTGGGCCGTATTTTAAATTGTCTATATACAGTTCTTATGGCTTATGGACAAATGCATGTAAAATAGAAAAGAGACGGCAGATAGCAATTTCGTGGGCGAGAGTGGGAGTGACCTTTCCGTCGTATACCTCTAGTAGAGTCGACGGCCTCACGTTTAGTTAGTTACCGTCTGCTGACCGCACTTCACGGCAGGTCTATATCGATCGCGGCGTATTTGCGTAATTTATTTTGTTTTGTTGGATTTTTTTGTGATTGTAACAAAAACAAGATGAGTGTTGTTGACGAAATAATTGCCTTAAAATCTGCTGGAACACTAAATTATGAACGGCGGCTTGAGAAAAAAGAAAGTGGTCGACCAAAACCAAACATGAATTTAAAACAAACAACAAAGGATAGGGGTAAGGACATTCAAAGATATTTTAAAGAATCAATGTACAATTTGTGTGATTGGATTTGTGGCTGCAGTGTGAGAAATGCATTTTTTTGCTATCCGTGTTTACTGTTTTCGAATGACGCTGTATGGGCGAAAAATGGAGTAACTGACATTAAGCATTTAAAAGTGAAAATTACAAAACATGCCTCTTCAACTACTCATATAAATTCATCAATGAGTTACGCAAGTTTAGGACGTGTTAACATAAGACAGCAACTTGATAGTGTATATCGTAAATCTGTGCATGACTTTAATGAATTGGTATCTAAAAATAGGTATATTTTAAACAAACTAATCGACTGTGTAAAATTTTGTGGAGTTTTCGAAATTGCATTGCGCGGTCATGACGAAAGTGACAGCTCCAATAATCGTGGAATTTTTCTGGGCCTTATCGATTTTGTTTCTGAACTGGATTTAATGTTTAAAGAACACATTGAAAAAAGTACAGTATTTAAAGGAACATCGAAAACAATTCAGAACGATATTTTAGAATCAATGTTAGCCATTGTGCATACTCATATCATGAAGGAGATTGGCCAGACAAATTTTGTGGCCATTCAAGTAGATGAGACCACAGACAGCTCCAATAAAACGCAGATGATTATCATATTGCGATATGTATTAACTGGTATTGTACATGAAAGATTTTGGAAATTTGTTAACCCCCTAGGTACTACAGCACAACATTTAATTAATGTAATATTGGAAGAACTTCAATTATTAAAAATTAATGAAGCACCTGAAAAATTGATTGCCCAAAGTTACGATGGTGCATCAGTCATGAGCGGTAAACTGGGAGGAGTACAAACAAAAATTAAAGAAATATACCCAAATGCACACTTCATTCACTGCTATGCCCATCAATTTAATCTTATCCTCCAAAAAGCGGCGAGTCAACACAAACCGATAAAAATATTTTTTGCAAATTTACACGGATTTTCGTCCTTTTTCGGCCGATCTCCAAAACGTACGATGGTTCTGGATAGAGTGGTTAAAGTAAGGCTACCTAAAGCTGCGCCTACTCGATGGGCTTTCAATACAAAATGTGTTGAAATTGTATACACTTATAAAGATGATTTAAAATCTTGCTTAGAGGAAATTATTGATGAGGAGCAAGATGGTAACAATATAAATCAAGCAACTGGTTTAAAAAGACATTTGGAAGATGAGCATTTTTTATTTTGGTTAAATTTTTTCCATAAAATAATGCCCCATGTTGATATATTGTTTAAACAATTGCAAATGCGAGACATTGATGTTATATCTGTCAAAAATTGTATCCTGTCTTTTAACAACAATATCCAAATAATTAGAAATACTATTTTGGAATCAGAAGTACCAAGCACATCAACAGCAAAAAAAAAGAAAAACTACTGCAGAGGATCCAAAGCGACGAACTGCACTTGAAATTTGTGATATTATTATATCTGAAATAAATCACAGGTTTAGTTTCAATGATCATCTCATGATTTCACAGTTATTCTACATAGAGAAATTTGAAGCATACACTACCAACTTTCCGCAAAATATTTTAAAAATGGTGACGGCTAATTATCCCACAGTGAATATTTCCAAACTAAAATCGGAACTTGAAGTCTTATATTGTCGTGAGGATTTTCGCAATAGTGCTGGTGCAGTAGCCATACTTCAGCTTTTTATTAACATGAATTTGTCTGAAACATTTTCTGAAGCAGTGAAGTTATTAAATATTTTGTGCACACTCCCTATGACAACCGTGGAAAGTGAGAGATGTTTTTCTACTTTAAAAAGAGTAAAAACATTCCTGCGTAATACGATGGGACAACCTAGACTTAGTGCCTTGTCTATGCTGAGCATCGAGAAAACGCTTGTCAAGAGCATTCCAAATTTCAATGAGAAGGTCATAGACTATTTTGCAGAACTAAAGGATAGAAGAATTGACTTAAAATATAAAAATATTTAAAGTAAGTTTCGTTTTAATAAATTTACAATTTATTATACTATAAATATTCCTATCTATATATCAGTCAATAACCTGTTCATACCATTTTTCCTATATTTTTTAAAAGATTTACTCTAAAAAAAGACAAATTTAATTTTCGGAAAACTAGGGTAAATAGTATTGAGTTTTATCTAAGTCTGTATTTTTTATCTAAAATATAAATGCTAAAAGATCTTTTAAATACTTTAAAAAATCAACAGTTTGAAGTTTTCAAACCAAAATGACCCCCCTGAAGATTGACCCACGAGCCGCCGCTGCTAGTGACGTCATCCATCTGAACATGATGATGTAATCGATGTTTTTTTAAATGAGAATAGGGGTCATATGATAGCTCATTTGAAAGGGTATTCAATTCTCTATTTAATAATATAAACATTAACACATTTATTTATACAAGGTGTTCAAAAAAACATTTTTTTAATTAAAATAATTGAGACAAAAAGAAGAATGTATGTAATTTATTTAATTCAAAATACGTTTTACTGTTGTCAAAAAACAGGAAAAAAATGTTTATTTGACAAATAAATATTGTTTTTCGCTTAAATTCAATATTAAAGCTGCCACCCACCTGTCTCTTGGCTATTTGAACATTTCGTTTAAACGAAAATCCATGTTTATTTGTCAAATAAAATTTTTTTTCTCTTGACTGACAGTAGTAAAATGCATTTTGATTTAAAATAAATAACATATATTCTTCTTTTTGTCTCACTTATTTTAATTAAAAAAATGTTTTTTGAACACCATGTATAAATAATTATGTTAATGTTTATATTATTGGATAGAGAATTAAATACCCTTTTAAGTGAGCTATCACATGACCCCTGTTCCCATTTAAAAAAATCATCGATTTGTGACGTTCCGCCCCTTATAGAATCGATTATTGATGGGAAGATATTATTTAACTATCCAAAATATTATTTAATTATTTTCAGAATTATTTTCTTTCAATGTTTATTCAAATAGAACTTAAACCCATCTCAGAATATTTAAATGCTTGATGACGTCACATTTAAAACGTGGCAACATTGGTTTCCCCACTTTGACAGCCAATGCTTAGTAGAGGGGTACGAAGGATTCAGCTGTGAACGTGAGCCTTGGATTGCCATTGTTTCTCGAGTGTTCGGTCTGAATCGTAGTGTGCGGGGTCATTAGACTCAATTATTCACCTCTAATTCTCAGTTCCAAATTGATTAAATATTACAATAAAAGTATAGTGAAGTTATCCAGCAGCAGTGGATTTGAAGAATTTTAGAGCATACTATATCCAATGAGTTCTACCCCGGTAAATACACATTTTATTAAGTATTTTATTCAGCCATTTTGGAAGTCCTTGACATTTGCTAACTAAGTTTCACATAGTCTATTTTCATGGTTTTTATGTTTTATTTTCATGGATCAAACTCATCTAGAGATAATTCAATATTCGTTGTTAATTTGTGCTTCCAGTTGGAAAATAGAGCTAATTTAAACTCCATTTTTTATATTCCTTTCAAGTCTACAGAACTCCTATCTTTTGAACGATGATCAAATAAGTATCCATCGCTTAGTCTTACTATATTTCATCCTTGTATAATATATCTATATACCGGTGTATATATTATAATAAAATATTCTTTCACAGTAATTATATTTTGTATTTCAATTGGAAATTACTTGTGTTATTTGACCAAGGTCATCTGATAGCAACCTGATAAAAGGTCAAGCTGTCTAGTCATTCAAGTTTTTGGACTTAATGACCTATTTCTTCTTATTCCCATAGGAATAAAAACACCTCCTCGTATCTCTTGCTTCTTTTTTTTGACATTGGTAGATTGGTAGTAACACCACACTGTGTTTTTTTAGCACCTACCATGAAATCTTAAAGCCACCCTACAACAACACCAAGGCCAGACCACACAGAGAGAAACAATCAATAGGCGACCAGCCTGGATTATTTCCACATTTTCTTTTTTTTTGAGTACCTCCAGCTGCTTTCCAACAGTTTTGAGTACCTTCAACTGCTTTCTACCAGTCTTCCTCTCCTGTACCTCCAGCAGGACAGCTGCTAGCGAGAGTTAGCACCCTTGGGTGCTCATTACATCAACTTCAAGATTAGGAAAGAGTGGTTTGTTTGGGAACATTTACTGTGCTCTTATTAAAGACAGACTGGTTTTGTGATATTTAGTACATTTTTTTTTATAGTTCAATTGCACACACATTTTTCCTGCTTTATATTTTTTATAGGTTTTTTTTTCTTTACAACATAATATTTAATTGATAGCGTTCCCCAACACTCTGCAATCTATAAAGGTATAAATTTCTGAGCTCAGATATTTTCCCTGATAATAGTAGTCGGTACTCTTATCTTGATTATTTTTAGGCTGTGTTCCACTTTTGTATAATTATTTAAACTCATTCCATTATTTTAGTATATGTTTAATTAAATTTTTAAAAATTAACTTCACATATTAGTCAAAATTGTAATTATTAACTTTATTTAACTCGAACTTATTAACTTTACTTAACTTTAACTTATTAACTTTATTTAACTTTAACTTTAATTTATTAAATTCATATGAACTTCTGGATTCTAATCCCTCAGATTAGTTTTTGGTTTCACTTGTTATTATTACTATTATAAACCACGAGTTAGGAAAAGGATCTGTGTATCCACTCGTAGGTTTATTTATTCAATAAGGCTTGTGCCTGTCCCACTCACAGTGAGGTATTTATATGTTATATATAGTATCAGGTAGTATTTAATTAAGGTGTACGTATTATAAACGTACAATTATTATTTGGTGAGGGTTCTACTAACCTAGTTGTAAGTTGTACTTCCTGTATTAGAGGTACCCGTAGTCAGTTTTTCTAACCTTATAAAGAGTATTCTTAGATCATAGTTGTATGATGATTTTGTAATTGACTTTCACTAGTATCACTTTTTCCTGTCATGTTAGAGTTACACACTAGTTACTTGTCCTAACTCAGAGATTGTTAAAAAGATCTAGTAGTTACATTCAATAAATATACATTTATTGTGATTTTTTTTTTCTTATTACTCCTTTATTTTTAGTAGTATATTTTATAATTTAATAATCTTTAATAACTTTTCACATACTTGTACTACAAATTTAACATACTCTATAGCAGCGTAGAATACCTGGAAGAGCGTTAACCTAGTTATCCTTCTTCTGGCGCCCAAAAATTCATTCTATTTTCAGTATATTATTATATTTACTCTATCTATTTTCTGAACATTATCTTCATATCTTCTTTTCGAGCCATCATTGTCACTTCCTTTAATCTATTGTCTGGCCAAAAATAGCCGTGCAAATTGGCCGAATCCTTCCTTGAGTGTCAAGTGGCCCTTCTCATACATATTTAGCTAGCCATTCAAGTTATATCTATCTATTAATGATTTCTCATCTCTAGTCCTGTATCAATTCGATATTCTTTGTCTTGGCATCCTTCCATACAAATACTACTACAAAGTTGTATTTTAGTTACTCCAGCTTCTTCAACGGAGAAGCCACACATTTTTGTCCTTTGGCTACATTAAGTAGATCTTCTTCTTTTTACTACTTCTGTTGGAGTTTACCACTCCCTTTTCATTCACTCCAACAGAAAATCATCAGCCAGTTGTTACATCGGCTTTCCAACGTGGTGGCTTTATTTTTGGTCTGAGACAGTATTCATTTAGGTCAATTCTTCTCTTTTATCTGAAATCTCTTTGTTATTTCCGTTTGGTATCCTATACACATATTGTTACTTATTTATTTTATTTTTAATTTCTGATACATATCAGGTATTCTTAAACGCTGTTTTGATTTTTGTTTATATTTTGGGACCTCATTATAGTATATGTTTGTGCAGCTTACATTCTGGGTTAGATTTTGAATTTTTATTGGGAACTTATATTTAATATTGCTATTAATAATATAATTCATATAACAATTTTATTTCTTCAGTCAATAGTGGTATAGTTGGAGGTACAACTAAGTGTTGATTATTATTATTATTATTATAGATATATATTTTTTCTAGAGTGGTGGTAAGTTACATATAAATAAAAAAATTTACTTCCAGTATTTAGGTAGTAGGTTTACTTGAGTATACAATATTTATTGGATTATTTATCCATTTATTTGATCTTATATATTTATTTGATCTTATTTATTAGATTATATACTGCATTATATATATATGTTTTTTTTTTGCTGGCTATTTTGATTTTGTTGGTGTGTTGCTGATATTTTCTCGGTTTATATTATATATATTTTGCGTGCAAACTTTCATATTTTCATATTTTTCATATTTCTGTTCTTTGGACTATTTGTCAATAACTTTGCTCTCATCATGTGTGCTTTTAAAGCTGAACATCTTCTGGTGGATGAATTGGATTATGAATTAAAGATTCGGGACATAATGCCAGAGGAGTCGACAACTGTAGATAAAAAACGCAATCTTTTGAGAGGTGCTTTGAAACAAGAAGCTGGCAATAGAAGTTTTCTCCAAATTTCAGCTGTATCCCTTCCTTTTGAGGAACAACAAAAAGGAATCACTGAAACATTGGACAGCTTGTCTAAAAAAATCGAAAAGTTTAGGGGAACTGTAAAGGATACAGAGTATGCGCGATTAACATCTCGTCTAGGCCATATTTCTGCCCGTGTACACTTGCTACACTGTCCTTCTGAAGAACAGGAACCGTTCAAGAGGTCTGTTTCTCTTAAAATATTAACACTAGAGGGTGAACTTGATTCTAGAGTTAACCCCATTGCTACCTCTACTCCTAATGCTTCAGTCAATGTACCTAGCTTTACGTACTCCAAACCTGTTCAAGTACACAAATGGGGTATTTCATTTTCAGGTGAAAAACAGCACACTGATGTGATGTCATTTTTAGAAAGGGTTGAATGTCTTCGAATATCTAGAGGTGTTTCTGAAGAGGATTTGTTTGCTGCTTCTGCTGAGTTGTTCACCGGGACCGCTTTTACATGGTTTATGAATAACAGGGGTAATTTTTCTTGTTGGTCTGATCTGATTAAAAAGTTGAAGTCGGATTTTCTTCCGTATTCATTCCAGGATGATTTATTAGATCAAATTAAGAATCATAAGCAGAAACCTGGGGAATCTGTTACTATGTTTATTAATACTATATTAGGTATGTGTAGTCGTTTAGACACTCCTTTGTCAGATTTAGCTAAAATTAAAATCATCCTTAAATGTCTATTGCCCTTTTATCATCAACAATTAGCTCTTATGGACATTCAGAACATTGATGACCTTACTATAAAATGCAAACGTTTGGAGGAAACGTTATCCTGGTCTTCTCAACCTCCATCCACATCTCGATCCTCTTCTAACTCTTCTTCTCAGCCAACTTCCTTTAGGCAACGTTCTTGGCTAAATAAGGGTCATGAACATAATGTTTCGGTTGTTAGTTCTCTTGTCTGCTGGAATTGTGATCAGCCTGGTCACCCATTTTACAATTGTGGGATTCCTCAAAATCGTATTTTCTGCCATGGTTGTGGCCGAGAGAACACCCTTAAAAGAAACTGTTCTAAGTGTTCGGGAAACGACACGTCGGAGGTCCGTCCCCTGAACGTTTCTCCGTCCAACATCCAATCAGGGAATCAAACCCCATCGTCAAACGAAACTGCTGGACCAAGCACATCCAGCAACCCAAACCCATCTTCACGAAAAGGGAAAGGGGTGTCGTTCAAGAAAGCAGCACACACCACAAAACAAAATTAAACCAGAAATTTATTTCTATAGATAATACGTTAGATTCGCTTGATTCAAATGATCACAGATGGTCATTTACAAACGCTTCTTTGATTGGTAGTGTTCAACGTAACAATAATAATTGTGATAGTAATGTGGTTCCATTATCTATATTAGATTCTAGTTTTGTTAATGATGATGATACGTCTGGGTTAGTTCCATATAACGGTTGTAGACAACCAAATACTTTAGATCTAGATATTAATTCGTTATTAGTTAGGAAACAAAATGATAATAGGCCATATCTTCCTATTCAAATTTTAGGACAATCGTGTTTAGCTTTGTTAGATAGTGGCTCTAATATTTCATTGATAGGGGCACATTCGTTAAATTTATTGAAAAATTCTAGTATTCCCATTATGCCCATTTCATCTTTGCAAGTATCTACTGCAGATGGTACAGTTCAGTCCATTACGGGCAAACTCCAAATTAAAATCACAGTGGCAGATTTATGTAGGGAAATTACATTTTATGTTATTCCTTCCGTGCAGAATTCTATAATTTTAGGTATGGACTTTTTCAATGCTTTCAATAGTACCTTAAGTTGTTCTGATTTTTCTTTTTCCATATCTGAATTTAATTTATCTACCCTTAGTGCTATTCACGATTTTGCTAGTTTATCAAGCTCTGAACAAAGGCAATTAGAGAGTATGATCTCTAAATTTACTACTCTTTCTTCAAAAGACAAACTAGGTCGTACGTCGTTAATCTCTCACACTATCGAAGTGGGAAATCCCACTCCTTTCAGATTATATCAGTACCCCATACCTCAAGCCTGGCAGGCAGATTTAGAAAAGGAAGTAGATTCGATGCTTGCTTTAAATATCATAGAACCTTCAACATCGTCCTACTGTTCTCCGCTCTGGTTAACGAAGAAGAAGGATGGATCCTTCAGGATCTGCTTTGACGGTCGAAAACTAAACAGTATCACAACTAACAGGGATGCTTATCCTATCCCCAGAATAGATGTGATTTTGAGCAAACTTCAGAATGCCAAATACATCTCTTCTATTGATTTGTCTAAGGCCTTCCTACAGATCCCACTGAGTGAAGAGAGCAAGAAGTATACTGCTTTTGCTGTCAGTGGTAAAGGATTATTCCAGTTTGTCACCATGCCTTTCGGTCTTGTTTCTGCTCCTCAGACAATGTGTCGTCTGATGGATTTAGTCATTGGTCCACCGTTAGAGCCCTATGTTTTCTATTATTTAGACGATATTTTGGTTGTCACTCCTGATTTTTCCCTTCATATGGAAATTTTAGATAAGTTATTTTTACGTCTTAAGGAAGCTAATCTAACGGTCAATCTGGATAAATGTCAGTTTTGTCGCCCTAGTCTTAAGTTCTTGGGTTATGTTGTGGATAACCAGGGGCTGAGGACTGATCCTGAGAAAATAGTTGCTATCAAAAATTTTCCTATACCAAAGACCACCACCCAAGTCCGTAGGATATTGGGAATGTGTGGCTATTATCGGCGATTTGTACCGTCCTACTCTACTTTGTTGTCACCTCTTACTGATCTTTTGAAGAACAGGAAAAAGGGACAGACCATTACTTGGACTCCTGAGGCTGACGAAGCTTTTAGGCGCGTTAAAGATGCTTTAACGAGCGCTCCGGTTATGATGTCACCTAATTTTGATGAGCATTTTTATCTAATGACAGATTGCTCTAATACAGCTTCTGGAGGCGTATTATTTCAGTTGAAAGATGGCTCCGAACACCCCATAGCGTACACTAGTAAGAAGTTGAACAAGGCCCAGAAAAACTATTCAACTACGGAGAAAGAACTCTTAGCTATCATCCATGGGTTAGAAGCTTTTCGTTATTATCTGGAAGGTCGTAATTTCACTATAATTACTGATCATAGTTCCTTAGTATGGCTTCATAGTATGAAAAACCCTTCACAGAGGCTTTCTCGATGGATATGCAAACTGGCTGCCTATTCATATAAGATTGTCCATAGAAAGGCAAACGGGGTAGTGGTCGCAGATGCTCTTTCACGTGTCCATGATATTAATGTCCTAGATCTGTCCTCTTTAAGTCCTGATATGTGGTATCAGAATATGATTGATAGGGTCACTCAAGACCCACAAAAATATCCTGATTTTAAGGTAGAGAATAATATTCTGTACAAACACATCTTAAGTCCGATAGAGTCCTTATCCAATATGTCGGAGTGGAAAATAGTTGTACCTACGCCAAATAGGGAAAATATTCTGCATATGTATCATGATGAAGTTACGGCGGGTCATTTTGGTTTTTATAAGACTTATCACCGTATTGCCGAATTATATTATTGGCCTGGTATGCGGAAGTCTATAAAAAGGTACATTTCTAAATGCATGGTTTGTGCTACTTGTAAACCAAGTAACCTACCACAGGCTGGACTTATGGGTTCCTTCAGGAACATAAATTTTCCTTGGCAGATGATCTCAATGGATCTCATTGGACCTTATCCTCGGAGTTACAAGGGTAATACCTATTGCCTGGTAGTTGTGGATTATTTCACTAAATTTCCTTTAGTTTGTCCCCTTCGCCAGGCCACAACTCCAGCAATTTTAAAATATTTGGAGGAACAAGTCTTTTTGGTGTATGGTGTTCCTCAAATTGTGTCATGTGACAACGGTCCTCAGTTTGTATCGAAGGCCTTTAAAGATCTTCTAGCTAAATATAAGGTTCAAAAGACCTTTTATAATGCTGCCTACCATCCACAAGCAAATCATACTGAGAGAGTAAATCGCAGTATTGTCACAGCTCTAAGGTCCTATACTTACCCTGATCACAGAGCTTGGGATCAATATATTCATTCCATAGCTCAAGCCATAAGGACTTCTGTCCATGAAGTTACCCAGTGCTCTCCAGCATATTTGAATTTTGGTAGGAATGTGGCTTTATCAGGTGATTATTTTGGTGTAATTTCAGACAATTCCGAAAATCTTCCTCAAATATCTGAGAAACTTCATCGCTTAGATGATCTCCAGACGTTACCTCATATTTTCGCAGACATTAGGAAGAAGTTAAAAACTTCTTACCTAAGGAACCAGCAGCACTATAATTTGAGGAAACGAGATCTGCGATTCTTTGTTGGTGATCGAGTCTTAAAGCGCAATTTTGTCAAATCCAATAAGGGTGATGCCATTTCTGCAAAGTTTTGCCAGAAATATGTCCCATGTACTGTCTCAAGGGTAATATCTCCTTTGATTTATGAATTAAAGGACAATTCGACTAATAAGCGAATTGGTCAATTTCATGTAAAGGATTTACTGCCTGACAACACCATGGACGATGTGGATTCTTCAACTTCATCGGAAGAAGATTAGCTTAACAGGGTTGTTTAAGCTAATATCTTCCTGTGTTTGCCTTTAATTAGTTTTATTATGGTATAGTATTTTAGTTTAAATTGTTAATCACCAGATAATGCCTGACCATAGCAATTTTTATCCTTCGGCATGGCTTGATGATTTCTCACGTATTAGTTATTAGGTACCGAATTCTTGGGTAATACCGCTTGTATGAGTTTATTATTATTTTTTTTGTATTATAGATTGCATTTGAGTCATTATCGACAAATATTCTCAAATACTAATCCAGCCAGTAGTATTACCAAGTTAATAACCACCACTTGTACTCTTAGTTTTGTACTCAACCTCTCAGAATAAAAGGGCTGTTGATTATTATATATTAAGATATTTGGATGTGTGGGCTCATACAAGTATTCTTGCTTAATATAGATGGAGCTATGTTACACTACCATATCTTAGATTATGTGTTATATCTTGGATATTTGATTACATACCTATTATTTTTTTTATTGTTTTTATATCATGTCATTGGATTTGCCATATTGGAAAGAAGTTGTGGTTGTTAATTTGTTATTGGGTTACTTTATTGATATTTGTCACAGGTACCTTAAATACTTTATATTAATTCGGATTCTTACTTCCTCCACAGGATGATTCTGGAATGAATTTGGAATTTTGATTTATAAATGAATTCTTGAGTCCTTCATATTTCTTCTTATGAACTAGTCTGTTAATGCTCAAAGTTGGTGAATACGTGGGTTCGAAGTTCAGCAACTGATCACTGCTATCCGATTTCGTAATCCATGTCTTTCTTGTCAGAGTAGGCAGATGTTTATCCATGATAATATTTCTGGTTGGGAAATGGTGTACAACACTTCCTAACCATTCTTGTGCAATTGTTCCAAATATTCCAGGCACATTTTCACACGATAATAGGGAAGTCTAGTTTGCTTATTTTATGTCTCTTAGTTCATAGTATATTGATGCTTGACTTTCCATAGACGTAGAGTCGTAATGTTAGTGATTAACCCACTGGGACAAATTATTGATTTTCTTTTTAGTAGATTCCCTCTTCTTTCCTTAGGCATTAATTGTTGCTTAGATTCAGGAATATCTCCTGGATAATCCTATGTATGTTCACATGAATATACAGTCTTATGAAAGATTGGGAGCTCGTTCCCGTCATATTTTGTATTTACCATGGAGTCATAGAACTTATAAGTTCATCCTTTATTTTTACTATTTAGTTTCGATAGGCTCATATTACCGGATGAGGGTAGATCTAGAGCTAATTTAGTTAGTTATTTAGTATTAGTGAGAATTGGTCCATAAATCTTCCTGATCGTTCTTCTTTGGATATGCTCCTATAAATCTGGTGTCCATTGCTAGTCCGATTTTGGATTAAGTGTCCGATTCTTCACTTATTTTGTTTATTTGGTTGTATAGGTTCGTATTACCGGATGTGGGTGTACGTAGACCTAATTTATTTATATGATTTAGTATGGATGTGAATTGGTCCATAAATCTTCCTGGTCGTTCTTCATTGGATATGCTTTTGTGAATCTGTTGTCCATTGATAGTCTGACTTTGGATTGAGTGTCTGATTCCACATTTATTTTGGTTAATGTGTTTGCATTCCTTTGGTATGTTCACTATTTATATTAGTTGGTATTGGTGAAAATTATTCTATAAATATTCCTAGTTGTTCTTCTCTGGATATGCTATTACGAATCTGGTGTCCATTGCTAGTCCAATTTAGGATTGAGTGTTTGATTCTTCACTTATTATAGTTATTGATTTCATTGGTGACTTTAGTATATGTACTTGCGTTATGGTATGAATTGGCTCTCACCTTTGCCTGGTTGTTCGTCCTTGGATATACTCCTTATAAATCTGATGTCCATGGATAGTTCAACTTTGGATTTACTGCCAATTCGACACTTATTTGTCATTATAAATTATGTCTCATCTTTAGCACTTTTACTAGGACTTCGGGTCATATTTTGCAATTTCCGTTATTTGCTGCAGTGACCATCCTACTTTCCCTTGATTATTAGTGGTGATTATTTGTAATCTTGCGAATCAACGGGGAATGATACACTAAGCACTACTACTCTAGTTTAATATTTTGAAAAAAAAAAAAAAAAAAAAAATTTTTTTAAATAAAATTTTTTTTTCTGGTGGTTGAAAGGGAATGTGACGTTCCGCCCCTTATAGAATCGATTATTGATGGGAAGATATTATTTAACTATCCAAAATATTATTTAATTATTTTCAGAATTATTTTCTTTCAATGTTTATTCAAATAGAACTTAAACCCATCTCAGAATATTTAAATGCTTGATGACGTCACATTTAAAACGTGGCAACATTGGTTTCCCCACTTTGACAGCCAATGCTTAGTAGAGGGGTACGAAGGATTCAGCTGTGAACGTGAGCCTTGGATTGCCATTGTTTCTCGAGTGTTCGGTCTGAATCGTAGTGTGCGGGGTCATTAGACTCAATTATTCACCTCTAATTCTCAGTTCCAAATTGATTAAATATTACAATAAAAGTATAGTGAAGTTATCCAGCAGCAGTGGATTTGAAGAATTTTAGAGCATACTATATCCAATGAGTTCTACCCCGGTAAATACACATTTTATTAAGTATTTTATTCAGCCATTTTGGAAGTCCTTGACATTTGCTAACTAAGTTTCACATAGTCTATTTTCATGGTTTTTATGTTTTATTTTCATGGATCAAACTCATCTAGAGATAATTCAATATTCGTTGTTAATTTGTGCTTCCAGTTGGAAAATAGAGCTAATTTAAACTCCATTTTTTATATTCCTTTCAAGTCTACAGAACTCCTATCTTTTGAACGATGATCAAATAAGTATCCATCGCTTAGTCTTACTATATTTCATCCTTGTATAATATATCTATATACCGGTGTATATATTATAATAAAATATTCTTTCACAGTAATTATATTTTGTATTTCAATTGGAAATTACTTGTGTTATTTGACCAAGGTCATCTGATAGCAACCTGATAAAAGGTCAAGCTGTCTAGTCATTCAAGTTTTTGGACTTAATGACCTATTTCTTCTTATTCCCATAGGAATAAAAACACCTCCTCGTATCTCTTGCTTCTTTTTTTTGACATTGGTAGATTGGTAGTAACACCACACTGTGTTTTTTTAGCACCTACCATGAAATCTTAAAGCCACCCTACAACAACACCAAGGCCAGACCACACAGAGAGAAACAATCAATAGGCGACCAGCCTGGATTATTTCCACATTTTCTTTTTTTTTGAGTACCTCCAGCTGCTTTCCAACAGTTTTGAGTACCTTCAACTGCTTTCTACCAGTCTTCCTCTCCTGTACCTCCAGCAGGACAGCTGCTAGCGAGAGTTAGCACCCTTGGGTGCTCATTACATCAACTTCAAGATTAGGAAAGAGTGGTTTGTTTGGGAACATTTACTGTGCTCTTATTAAAGACAGACTGGTTTTGTGATATTTAGTACATTTTTTTTTATAGTTCAATTGCACACACATTTTTCCTGCTTTATATTTTTTATAGGTTTTTTTTTCTTTACAACATAATATTTAATTGATAGCGTTCCCCAACACTCTGCAATCTATAAAGGTATAAATTTCTGAGCTCAGATATTTTCCCTGATAATAGTAGTCGGTACTCTTATCTTGATTATTTTTAGGCTGTGTTCCACTTTTGTATAATTATTTAAACTCATTCCATTATTTTAGTATATGTTTAATTAAATTTTTAAAAATTAACTTCACATATTAGTCAAAATTGTAATTATTAACTTTATTTAACTCGAACTTATTAACTTTACTTAACTTTAACTTATTAACTTTATTTAACTTTAACTTTAATTTATTAAATTCATATGAACTTCTGGATTCTAATCCCTCAGATTAGTTTTTGGTTTCACTTGTTATTATTACTATTATAAACCACGAGTTAGGAAAAGGATCTGTGTATCCACTCGTAGGTTTATTTATTCAATAAGGCTTGTGCCTGTCCCACTCACAGTGAGGTATTTATATGTTATATATAGTATCAGGTAGTATTTAATTAAGGTGTACGTATTATAAACGTACAATTATTATTTGGTGAGGGTTCTACTAACCTAGTTGTAAGTTGTACTTCCTGTATTAGAGGTACCCGTAGTCAGTTTTTCTAACCTTATAAAGAGTATTCTTAGATCATAGTTGTATGATGATTTTGTAATTGACTTTCACTAGTATCACTTTTTCCTGTCATGTTAGAGTTACACACTAGTTACTTGTCCTAACTCAGAGATTGTTAAAAAGATCTAGTAGTTACATTCAATAAATATACATTTATTGTGATTTTTTTTTTCTTATTACTCCTTTATTTTTAGTAGTATATTTTATAATTTAATAATCTTTAATAACTTTTCACATACTTGTACTACAAATTTAACATACTCTATAGCAGCGTAGAATACCTGGAAGAGCGTTAACCTAGTTATCCTTCTTCTGGCGCCCAAAAATTCATTCTATTTTCAGTATATTATTATATTTACTCTATCTATTTTCTGAACATTATCTTCATATCTTCTTTTCGAGCCATCATTGTCACTTCCTTTAATCTATTGTCTGGCCAAAAATAGCCGTGCAAATTGGCCGAATCCTTCCTTGAGTGTCAAGTGGCCCTTCTCATACATATTTAGCTAGCCATTCAAGTTATATCTATCTATTAATGATTTCTCATCTCTAGTCCTGTATCAATTCGATATTCTTTGTCTTGGCATCCTTCCATACAAATACTACTACAAAGTTGTATTTTAGTTACTCCAGCTTCTTCAACGGAGAAGCCACACATTTTTGTCCTTTGGCTACATTAAGTAGATCTTCTTCTTTTTACTACTTCTGTTGGAGTTTACCACTCCCTTTTCATTCACTCCAACAGAAAATCATCAGCCAGTTGTTACAGATTACGTCATCACGCCCAGATGGATGACGTCACGAGGATAATATATATGCCAAAAAATCGTAATTTAAAAATAAAAATCGACCTGTTTCGGCGTTTTTCCTTAAAGTCGCCGGTTTACGAAATAACGAATTTATGCGTTACTTTATGGACGCACTGTATATAATTATGCATACATGGGACGTTTTCGTAGTCTGACGTTCGAAACCTGTAACCTGTGACAAAATTAAAACTTCCTCTGTTCCAGTGTTCCCGCACATCAAAGTTTGTCTGACTAGACATCGTTAAGCTATTAACACATTTTCAGCTTGCTATTAATAAATTGTTTTCGGTACGCGGGATTCAGGCCTAGTAGTAGAGGATGGGATTAAATAATTTTATTTTGTTTTAAAGCAAAAACACTTTCACTGTACAATTTTGTAATACAACAAATTACTAACTTTTACTTTGGCTACTTTGCGACCTCTTGATGCGATTGATTTTGGAAAATGTACGTAGACGCCTGATGTGGCCGTCCCAACTTGGGACGTGATAATATATTAACACTCAGAAAATGATTTCTTTCTAACGCATTAAATTGCATGTGACAGAAAAAAACGCACGTCGGTGATTACATTTCGTCTGTGATATTTATATCATTTATTCTAGTTGTCAATAGATGGCGCCATAATCGAAAAAAAAGT
This sequence comes from Diabrotica virgifera virgifera, assembly GCF_917563875.1. NCBI lineage: Eukaryota > Metazoa > Arthropoda > Insecta > Coleoptera > Chrysomelidae > Diabrotica > Diabrotica virgifera. The sequence continues at coordinate 250,843,727 of NC_065443.1, read as the reverse complement.
ATTTACTAATTATATAATATATCTACGAATATATTCTGTACAATTTATAAGACTATTAGTCCAGAAAGCCACTGCGCATCCGCTAGGAAAAATATTCTAATTCGGATTTTTTGCACAATCTTACTCAAAAAGGACTCCTTTTAACAAATTTGCATGTTGCCAGGACCAAAAGGTGGTCAAAAATTTTTTAAACGTTTTTTTTTGTTTTTTTCCTAAAATTATTTTTTTTTTAATGGAAAAAAGTTTTTTAGGTTTTTTGGATCATTCCAAACAGAAAAAGTCTTTAGTGACTTTTCTCTATAAATGATAGTTTTTGACATATAAGCGATTAAAAATTGAAAAATTGCGAAATCGGCCATTTTTAACCCTCAATAACTATGTGAAAAACTGAAAATTTAAATGTTGCCAAAGTAGGCAGATACTCTTTAAACATCGATTGATGAAATCCCGAAGAGTTTTTTGCAATACAATAGTCGAAACTCCTTTGTTTTTTAATTTCTAGTCACGCCTGCGCGACACCGTTGCATGTGTATACAGTATGGTGCAAATGAAAGGAATAAATTCGATATTTCGTAAACCGGCGACTTTAAGGAAAAAACCCGAAACAGGTCGATTTTTATTTTTAAGTTATGATATTGCGGCATATATGGTATACTAGTGACGTCATCCGTCTGGGCGTGATGACGTAATCGATGATTTTTTTAAATGAGAATAGGGGTCGTGTGGTTACTCATTTGAAAGGTTCTTCAATTCTCTATTCAGTAATGTAAACAATTACATAATTATTTATACAAGGTGTCCAAAAAATTTATTAAATTAAATTATTTGACACAAAAAGAAGTAGAAGGACACACTGTATAAATAATTATATAAATGTTTATATTACTGAATATAAAATTGAAGACCCTTTCAAATGAGCTAGCACACGACCCCTATTCTCATTTAAAAAAATCATCGATTACGTCATCACGCCCAGATGGATGACGTCACTAGCATACCATATATGCCACAATATCATAACTTAAAAATAAAAATCGACCTGTTTCGGGATTTTTCCTTAGAGTCGCTGGTTTATGAAATAACGAATTTATTCCTTTCACTTGCACCATACTGTCGGTGGAAAATAGTGTCGCGCACGCTTGAATAGCAATTAAAAAACAAAGGAGTTTTGAATATTGCATTGCAAAAATCTCTTCGGGATTTCATCAATCGATGTTTAAAAAGTATCAACCTGCTTTCAAAACTATCATTTTTAGATAAAAGTCACTAAAGATCTTTTCTGTTTGCAATGATCCAAAAAACCTAAAAAAACTTTTTTCCATGCAAAAAAAATAATTTTAGGAAAAAAACAAAAAAAAACGTTTAAAAAATTTTTGACCACCTTTTGGTCCTGGCAACATGCAAATTTGTTAAAAGGAGTCCTTTTTGAGTAAGATTGTGCAAAAAATCCGAATTAGAATATTTTTCCTAGCGGATGCGCAGTGGCTTTCTGGACTATATACAAATCAAAGAAAATACCATTTTATAATTGCAATAAACACAAGTGATTTGATTTTATGCCAAATTGCAAATAAAATGTGACAACTGTCAGATTTAACTAAAATGTTATGTCACTAAAATGTATATTATCACGGACTTACCTTTTTTTCTATCATTTGTGACGCACTTAAAAATGCTCATTAAAAGAAGCATATCCAGACAGTATCGACGTACCTCCTTCCAGTTAATGTTGAAAATATTGAAAATTAAAATAATGTACTGTGCGTTTTAAAAGGTTGAAGGATTTATGTGAAAGCGCAGAAATCGAATATAAAAGAATTCTTGGTGACAGAAAAACAGGCTATTTTGCCAGCTGTAGAAAATATTTAAAGAACTGCCAAGTATATTGCAGCTCTTTTTAGAAAATGGCTTATCACAAAGGCTTCAGTTCATACACAACCAAGCTACATTATTTCACATTGCTGTGAAAAAGGGGGAAATTTTCAATTACGAAAGGGTCAATGAAAGCAATAATTACGAGAGAGAATAATTATTGATAACGATTAATTTCCTTTAATTATTCGAAAATCCATCACTAGGTTGGAAGGACAAGGTCCCACTAAACTACTAGAAATATCTTGAAGAATGGACAGTTCAATTCAAATATATTAAAAATTTTCCCCATCTCATCTGGGGTCGTCCTCTTGCTCTCTTTACTGTCTATGGTCTCCATTGTTGTATCGTGGTATTCCACCTATTTTCCGTTTGTCTGACGTTATAACCTGCGAAGCTCGATTTTAGCCTGGCTATATGTTGTCCTGCGTCTTTGACTTTTGTTTTATTTCTTACCCAGTTGTTTTTGCTTTTTGTCTGTTAATTTTACTCCTAACATTGCTCTCTCCATGGCTCTTTGTGTCTTCATTATTTTATCCATGTTTGCGTTGGTCAAGGTCCATGTTTGGCATGCGTTTGTGAGAATTGGGAGAATGCACTGGTCAAACACTCTTGCTTTTAAGTATTGTTGCATTTTTTATTCTTTAGGGCTCATTCTAATTTCCCAAATCCTGCTCAGGCTAATCTGGTCCTACTTTCTACCTCCGCTGTTTGGTTTTCCTTATTTATTTTTATTATCTGTCCCAAATATATATATAATCATTAACCGCTTCTATTGTGGTGTCATTTAGTATTACGTTTCTATTATCTTGTGTGTTTGTCATTGTTTTTGTGTTGGCAAAATTCATTTTTAGACCTATTTGTTCGGATTCATTTGCATATTCGCTTGCAATTCCATAGGATGGATAAAATTTATAAGGAATTATTCCCGTAGGTAAAGTATGACATTACCATCACGTGGGATGTAAAGTGGGTTGTTTTGTCTCTACATGCAGACAGTTAGATGGCAACAATTAGTTGATGTTTAAACTAACTGATCTAACTGTCGTCATGTAGAGACAAAACAACTCACTGTATATCCCACGCGATGGGAATGTCATGCTTTGCCTAAGGGCATAATTCCTTATAAATGTTATCCATCCTATGGAATTTCAAGCAAATATGCATTTATAACATAACTATATAACATTTAAAGGGTTTTCACCCTCGTATTTCTTTGGTGGCTCAGCTAGCATTTAACCTGTTTATTTTTTAACACTGATGATGATTTTTTAAGCAAATCGAAAACATTGTGTGATTAACCCTTGATGGTATTTTAATAAAAAAATTTATACCTTTTACAAAGAATTTTTCAATAAAATGTTTGTGATTGATGGTATACAGCCAGCTGCAGGAAAAATTCTTTCTTTTGCTTGTGGACTTCTGAATTTATCTAGTAGCCAAACATTTTTCGAAAAATAATCTTTCTGATGAGGCGTCATCGGTAAAAAAATGTTACAGATAAAAAATTTTTTAAAATGTTGGTTGGCTTCAAATGTGGAAACAGACAAAAAATGAACCTAGTTATTCCTTCATTTCAAACAGAATAATGTTCCTTGTCAAAATATGAAAATTGAAGAATTCGCACTTTTAATTCCCAGAACACATACAATAACAGAACGTGTTTTTGAACATTAAAACTTTAAAATCTATATTAACTGTACAATATAATTTGACCAATCCATGCGAAATATTTCACATTTTAATAAATGATTCGGATCTATTGCAAAGCATTCACTTGGATCAAAACTATGTTTGATAGTTTGATAGGCTATTTTTTATACAAAATATCATAATTTTGTTTAAATAAAAAATGTAATTTGATTAAAAATCATTATGTTTAAATTATTATTTTTTACAAAAAATGTTTGTCACCGATTAATAACAAATACATTTTTATTAAATTACTATGAACTACAACAAATTGGACGAATCACGCACCGCGAATCGCGAATCACGCATAATGTGTAGCCAGCTTTATGCACATAGCGAATATTAAAAACGACTACGTTACAGAGGCGTACTCTGTATTATTTAAGATCTGTATAAGGGCTGTATTAGGACAGAAATAATATGTTATTTGCGATAAGTTACAAAGTTGTAACAAATATATACCTCTATAAAGGAAATAAAGATTCTAACAATATGGTTGTTCTAAAGCAATAGGCGCAAAGGAAAACAAATTAAGAACAATCCTATAAGTAATCAAGAAGTAATTTCAATACAGTATTATTTGCATATGTGTTATAGTAAATTATTTATTTATATATACTTAGTACATATCTGTTTTGGATTCTAGGTATAGTGGCATTTACCAGTTTGGAAATCCAGTTCTAATTTTGAGAGACCCAGATTTAATCAAACAAATTTGGATTAAAGATTTTGAGCATTTTACTGATCGTAGGACATATATTCCCGAAGATCTTGATCCTTTATTTGGAAAAAGTATCTTTTCTTTAAAAGGTAAGACGGAATTCGTGATATTCTTCTCCAATAGAAACTTTTAGTGGCATCTACATTCGTTGTCCCGCTTGTCTTAGGGTCCAAAATGCACATCTGTACGTCAATATTGGGAATATTAAGCAGTTAATCAACCTCATTTTTAGACTTCATGAAATTTGGGTTTTCTTCCATATTTTGGTCATCTTTCGTAAGGCGACATTTGCTAGGTCACATCTAGGTTTTTTTCCTCCTGTAGTAACCTTGTGTTCTTGATCAATGATTCCAGATATAAATATAAATATGAGCTTACAACCTCAAACCGGTCAATCGTGGTTATGTGTGGATGGTTGTTATGTAGTCTAACCACTATCATGATCTTTGTTTTTGATATGTTTAATTGCAGACCAAATAGAGTCGGAAAAATGAAAGAATACCCAATGAACGAACATATAAAACACACTGTATTTTCCTGTCACCGTGTCACACAAAAAATTGGCCAGCGCAAGTACATGTAATAATTATTATTACATGTACTTGCGCAGGGCAATTTTCTTTGTGACACGGTGACAGGAAAATACAGCGTGTTTTATATGTTTGTTCATGGGTATTCTTTCATTTTTCCAACTGTATTTGACTTTCGTTTTCAACCAGCCATATAAGATTACTTAACTCTTCGTAACTATTTGCAAGAAGAGCTGTTATCTGCAAAACGTAGGCTGATTATTTTTCGGCCATTTATTGAGATGCCCTTCTCCCATCCTTTAAGTACTTTTCTCATAATATGCTTTCCATCTTCTTCTTCATTATGTGCTTTCCTTCTTCTCTCCGTGCTTGATTATCGAGCATTAGCTATTAAATTGGCTAGAGTAATTTTGTTGACGGCAGCTCGGAAAAGCGATGCAGAGGATATGTTAAACCATTCCCTCAGATTTTTAAGCCAGCTCTTCTTCGACTTGCCCCCCCTTCTTCCGTCTACCTTGCCTTGTATTATTAAATGGAGTATATTATATCTCTCTGTCGCATAAATGACCAAAATATTTAAGTTTTCGATTTTTAACTGTTCTGACGACTTGACTTTTCCCATCCGATGCAAAACAACTTCGCTATGAACTCCATCCACCCAACTTAATCGTAGTGTAACAAAAATAAGAAAACTTCTGTTGGAGTGAAAGTAAAAAGAAGGATATACTCCAACAGAAGTAAGGAAAAAAAAAGAAAAGACTAGATAACTAAATAGTTAAATAGTTGGGGCTATTATGAAAATAAAAATGAAGGGGCTTCAGCGTTGAAGCCGAAGTAGGAAAACAAAAAAAATACTACTTTGCAATAGTACTGAAGGAAGGGGAATTAAAAGGGATAATAGGGATAGCAGTAGAAGTATGGAGAGACAGAGGCAAACTGAATAGAGTTGGCTAGCAAGAGATACCAGAGAACAACTTGACACTCAAGGATGGATACGGCTCGTTTGCATGCCTGTCGAAGAACAGTAGCTCTATGTAGATAGTAATGATGACTAAAAGGTGAAATAATAAAATAATAATAATGTACTGAAGAGGAATGAAGATGAATAATTTCTAAAGACGAACAAGATAAATAAATCTAACAAATCATGGGCGCCATGAAAATGATCTTCGATCATTTTCCCAGGTATCTTATACTGCTGTCAAATATTAAATATATCAATCCTGTAATAATGAACATAAAGGAATAATAAAATTCATGATATACAAAATAAATAAACATTTATTAAAATTAACTACCAGATTTTTAACAATCTCTGAGTTAGACAAATTAAATATAATGTGACTCTAAAATGACATAATATGTTATATAAAAGCTATATTTGTCTAAGTACAATAACTAATCTGTCACAAATTACATAATTACCTCTCACTTAAATATAGGGTACAACTAACATGAGTCTTCTACCAAATGGTTATAGTATGCCTGCTATGTACAACTAAATGAAACCGACAAAGAAGAAAATAATACAAATAAATAGGCCCAAGCCTCACTTAGGGAAAATACAATAATGAAGTAAGTAAGTTAAGTATACAATGAATGAAATAGAAATGAAGTTGAGATAAATACCGACGATGACCTAAATTATCCGAACAAATGGAATAAAGCGAATAACAATAAAATATTTGGGAAACAAGCAAGTAATATTACAAAATAAATTTACCCGAATTACATAAACCAATATCAAAGCAATAATAAAGTATTAAAAACCTAATTTTCTCTAAATTCCTGTGCACAAGAAGTTACCGTAGATACAAAGTTTGGGAACCAAATACAATAATATACAAATATGTCATATTAAAAAAAAACCAGATGTAAATTAAATTTGGAAAAAAAATTAATTAACATAGTGCATTAAATCAAGAGTCTGAAATGTAAAAAAAATCAATAGTTACTAAAACACACTAATTGTTCCCAAACGAATCCCAAGGATTCCTAAAAAGGTTGCGGTTGCATCCTAGAAAATGATGCACCAGGATGGTGCGACCCCATGACTCCTGTAGGCCCAGGTGCCAAGACGAAAACTGAGCTGGAACGCTCCCATAGCTTGCTCCCAATTAGACATACTCCCATGATGACTTGGCTGTGGCTGTCTCAGGGCTTCTCAAGATGTTATAAGGGCTATGACTTAGTATATTTCTTCCAAATGGCGAGTGATTCTGATTCCATTTGTTTTTTCCACTTATCTCCTTTCTCCAAAGCAACAATTGGTAATAATGACTTCACTTTAAAATTGAACAGGAGATGTTAAATATAAATAATTTAGTAGAAAATATCAACCCGCCATTTCTTTCAGAGAGCCAGCAACCAAGTGACGAACGAGAGACGTTTCTCCGCCAAGGCGAACGTCAAATTCTCTCAGAACACGAAATAATTCTCGATAGGTGGAGTACGTTTCATCACCGAGGTATGACGTCACCTCAGTAGTTCTATACGAGAAATTAGAGAATTTAAATGAGAGACCGAGGGAAAATAATTATAATAGTAATTAAAGAGCTAATTTTGTAACGTAACCGTTACAGTAGGATTCTCCGATACACCCAGATTTCAAAGGCTTTCAGTTTCTTGAGAAGTGTATCTGTTAAAGTTCAACCTTCCACACCGTACAAAAGAGTCGAGCACACAATCTCATTAATGTAATTTTCAGATTCAAAGTATCGTTGTTTCCACACAAGAGTTTCTTTATCTTAAAGAATGCAGCGCTGACCTGCTCTATACGTATTCTAATTTCTTTGGTCACGTCCCAGTTCTCATTTAGATTACAAGCAAGGTAGGTGATATTATTAGTTCTCTCCAGTTGTTCACCATATACTGTTATTACATCCGGTGGTATTGTCTTCTTACTGACAACCATCACCTTGGTTTTTGCGGATTCAGTTCATATTCATCACACGTTGTGATAATCCTATTAATCAGATGTTGAAGTTCTGACGCCATTGATTTTGATACCACGTTGAACATTATCCACTGCTTTGTTGAAAACAAACTCAGAATAGATGTTAAATATTAGTGGTGACAAAATGCAGCCTTGCATACTCCTCTTCGTATTTGAAGTTCTTCAGAAGTGTCTCGGCCAATCCTGATGTTTGCACGTTGATGCCAGTAAAGATGTTTAATCGTGCGAAGGTCTTTTCAGTAATAATTTCAGTATGTCTTACTCTATCAAAGGACTTCTCAAAGTCAATGAAACAAATATAAACTGGATGTTCGATAGCTCTGCGTCTCTGTACCATAACCTGCTGTCCATACATGTTAAATTATTCTGGAGACAGTATACACCTTTGTCTAACACCTTGTTCTATATTGAATTCATTTCAGAGTGTGTCAAGCACTTTAACTGTTCCAGTAGTATGTTTATTAGGTAATTCAGTTATAAGTGAAATTCAGTGTTGTGGTAAATCTAAATGTCAAATATTTCTTTTATTTCTAACGAGATTTTCAAAATAAATTTAAGACTAATATCTTAATGTTTTTAGGCGAACGATGGAAGAACATGAGATCCATTGTAAGCCCCACATTCACCAGCAGCAAGATGAAATACATGTTTGTTTTAATAAAGGAATGCTGTGACAATTTCACAAACTACTTTTTGAAGCAAGGTTCTCACATTCAAGAAGTACAATTCAAAGACGCATCCGGTCGATTTTGTACTGACGTTATAGCTTCCATAGCGTTCGGTATTAACTTAGACTCTCTAGACCAAAAGGACAACGAATTTTATGCCATGGTCAGTAGGGTTTCTAATCTTAACAAATTTAGTAAACTTATCAGATTCATGGGATTTTTGTTGGCTCCGAAGTTATACAGAGTAAGTGTTTTGATCTTGACGATAAGTGTTTCTGTTCATTATATTAATATATAATGAAAATTAATAGATATTGAAGATAATAATTATTAGATAGTGCAAAAATTATTTATCTAATTTTTTTACTTGCTATAATCACTTAATTAAAGATAAGTATGGTTCCCAAACTTTTACAAAATTTCATCACATTACACCATATTGTGAAAGGTTGGATGTAATAGGATAAATTATGTGACGAACGTTAAAGTGTCAAGAAGAATGAAGAAAGCAAAACAGGTGGAATCTGTAGTAAAAGAAAAACACACTACAAATATCTCCAACATATAATACATGGAGAAAAATACGGCATCGAAAATTCAAGGCAAAATAGAGGACAGAAGCAGCATGCAAAAAAGACGAATATATTGGCTAATATGTATATTGACCAAAAAGCCCAATAGAATAGTATGTTTGAAGTCCAAAACAACTTTTTAGATGGGTTGCTGTGAAATCTAGAGTGACCATCATGTTTGTCAACCTTATTAACGGAGATACAACACTTTTTTACTTTTTGTTTTATTTTACTTTCATTTTACAAACATCGTCACATCAACTTCTGAGTATATTAATGTCTTTGGGATTTTACCAAATGTTCCATTTTACAATCTTTTCTAATATATCACTTATTGATCCGATGATGTGGTTTGTCTGTCTCTGCAACTGGTATCTTGCCCACTGTACAGGAACATGCTTAACACTGAATGCAACAACGACTTGTTATGTTGGGAATTTGATATTTCTTGCTTGTTGGGCTATGATCCTCCTCATTTCCTGAAAGGCTCTTCAACACAAAAAGATTGCTCGAAACAGCGGAGATGAAAACCCTTCGAAAAATCGATGGAAAGGCTCTATGGGACAGAGCTAGAAGTACAGATATACGACGGAGATGCAAGGTGGATAACATTAATAACTGGGTAAGAAACAGAAGAATAGAATGGAATGACCACATAAGCCGAATGACAACAAATAGAGTAGTCAGGACAGCGAGAGACGGTTCCCCAATAGGAAGACGATCAGTGGGAAGACCATGAAAACGATGCAACGACAACTTACTACAGGCACATTGAAAAAACAGACAGTCATGTCTATATAATAAGAGGAAGAAGAAGAAGCTGTTCATTTCCGGGAAGGCCAATGTGTGATTACTTAATTCTTCTTGCTTTTCTTCTTCTTGTTCTTCATTTTATGGAACGCCAATGTGTTAAGGAACCTATATAAATTGTAGTATAGTTGCTGTTGTATATGGCAGTATTCTTATATAATAACGGGAGCAACTATGTATTGTGTGTAGTTGGTTAATGGTATTGATGAAACTAAAGGAATCGGTAATTATAAGAGCATTGGATGTACCTAGTATTGGAGTTAATGTGAGTGTGAGCTGGATAGATGCCTTATAGCTCGCCAGTATGTACACAGCTTAAGGATGGTAGTTTATACTTAAGTGTAATATTTGGAGTAGCCGTATGTCCAGTAGATGTTTTAGAGGCGTGTGCTAAATACGTGGTAGAAGTTAGTACATTTTTTTATGAAGGTATTTTTATTAAGGAATATCGTTCTTTCCAAGATATTTAAGCATATGTTACATCGAGGAAGACATTATTCTTGCTCCAACGCTACTTTTTCCTATAATCTTTCACTGAATAATAACTAGCAGAAGCTGGTATTTTGTCGTTTCTTCGTCACATGGCCTAGATATTATAATTTTCGTATGTTTATTTCATCGTTCAATTCTGTTTCTTTTGAGAGTTTTCGCAAATCTCTTCATTGATAACTCGGTCTAAATAAGATATTTTTAGCATTTTCTCCTGGCTGTTGGTCCATTCTTCATTTCCTACGGTGCCAAGGTTGTTGTAGTGCTTCACTCTTTCTGCTGATATTGTTCAACCGGTACTCGTTTAGTAGAATGCCTTTTAAAAAAGAGATGTAATATAAAAAATAATTGGTGAGTAATGGCATAAAATTGCATCTAGTAGTTCTTGTTATCTACATAAGTATGCTTAACCGTTTCACATCCTATTAAAATATATTATTGAAGATAAACTAGACCTAAGACCTATATTTTCAGTTTCTTGGCTTAAAACTCTCCGACAAAGAAGAAACTTCATTTTTTGTAAACCTTGTCAATGATTCCATCAAGCAAAGGGAAGAGAAAGGTATCGTTCGACCAGACACAATACAATTGCTGTTAGAAACTAGGAAAAATGAAAAACCTGAGGAAGACGCAACGACTGAAGATACAGGATTTGCTGCAATGGAGGAGGTTAAAATTGGTAAATATTTTGTTAGTATTTAATATATTTTGAAAGCAGTATAATAGTTAGGAAGATTGTTTTAATAAAATAATCCACCCAACATGATGTTTCGATTTTCTCATGCTTTCTTCAGGTTTCCTTTTATTTTAAAATCTTTCCTATTCTACTATTCTATTCTATAGTAACTATTATTTCCGCTATTTTTTTACTTCCTGTTTTATTAACCATTATTTGATGTCGTACTCTTTTCAGTCGACAAAACATTTCTCTCAATGATTTGTCGACTTTAATGTTAGGTACTTCTTAATTCTGTTAACCATACTTAAAAGCTGGTAATTTCTAAAGCTTAGATATATCACAAAATTATACTGTTTTACTATTTTTATAGTCCCGAAAAGATTGGTCATAAACTATACCACACATTCTGGGATCAAAAATAGGTTGACTGAACTTGACTTACCTATACCGGGTGGTGAATTGGAAAACGGGTCATAGGAAACTCAATGTAAAATTCTAAACTGTTGAATTCCTGCTTCCCTAATTATTTTACATCAAAAGACATTAGAAACTATTTGTAGAGGATTGAAATCTGCATTGAAAACAACTGTTAAAATTGTTCTACGAATTAAACATATTCTGAAATTTTGTAAAAATGTAATACATTTTTCAGTTTTTCAGTCCAAAATTAGGCCACACACAGTGCAATAATGTGTCACAATGTAGTTATTATTTTCGCATTTTTGAACTGTCAATATTTTTATTTTATCGTTTATTGTTTAAAAACAATACATACAGTTGATAGGATACTCTCAGTTGCGGAGAAAGTATTAATAATAAAGATTTTTGATTCGGTCAATAGTGTGAGCACTGTCAGTTAAATAGTAACGTGTGGCCTAACTTTTACACACATACCTACTGTATTATATTTTTCAAATGTATTTATTATATTTTTCAAAATTTTGGAATGCGTTTAAATCATAGAACAATACAGATTTTAATACAGATTTCAATCCTCTACAAATATTCTCTCATAACTTTTGATGTAAAATAATAGACCAGGGCGCATCTGTAAAAATATTAGTACATTTGGACGTTGAGAGGTGACTCAAATTTTTTTGCAGGAATTGTTTGAAAATAACTCAAATAATAATATTTGAGTTATCCTCTCTCTCAAAAAGGTCCGGAACATTGTTTAAATAATAAAAATGTCAAAAAATGAAAGAAAATTCAATTTGTTTCTTAGTTTTTTTATTATAACTTTAAAAGTATTCATTTCCGAGAAAAGTTGTACTGACATAAAAGTTGCGTAATTAAATTTCCTGCAATATAGAATTGGCTAAAAATTTAGAAAATAGTCACCCCTGTTGCAAAATAGCAATAATTGCGAAAAAACCATACAAAAACAAGTATTCGCATTTTACGTTTTTTATCCATTTATGCTACACTTATGCCTGGTTGCACCAACAGATTTTAAGTTCCAGATTAGCTAAGCTCTACTTCTAAATAGGCCCTCCTTGAGTATCACTTACGTTGCACCATAATTTTAGATTCTTACCTTATTATCAATTATATCTATTATTATATTATGGTATTCTTATTGTAATATATTATAATTATATTATATTAATTCTTATGATATTTTCGATTTAAGCTTAAGACCTGTTGGTGCAGCCGGGCATTAGGACCTTCATATTTCACCAAGAAAAACTTGATACAGTTAAATAATACTGTAAACTTAATTAAGATCGGTTAAATAGATTTTGCAAAATAAACTTTGCAATCCACCTTTCGCAAAAAATAGTAATTTTTTCAAAATGTTACAGGACTGAAAATAAAGCAGATTGCAAGTTGGAGTCTTTTTTGCTTATAGAAGTAACTGTACCTTTCATTTACAATTTGCAAAACAAAAATCGATTAACTACCACGGCGTCAGGATTTTTTTAAATAAACATTAATTATTGGTGTTACGCGCAGGACAGCGGATAGTTTGCTCTGATTGGGCATTCCAATGACCTTTGATAATGATTGGTACATTTTAATTTTTAGTACATTTCGATATAAATAAATAAATTTGCTTATTGCAAAATAAGAACACATACTCTATCCTTTGAAATAACACTTTTTTAGCAAAAACTTTCTTTGTTCGTATATTTTAACTTAGAGAATAAAAGTTTATTATTTTTAAACATATGCAATTGTTTAAACAATATTTCACAAACCATAATAAAATTAGTTTGATTTTTGTGGAATTAAAATATTAAAATACAACAAAATATAAAGTAAGAAAACAATATATTAGATAAAGATTGGAAGAAATTTTGGTGGAAATCAACTTGTGTGAATCGAACACCGCTGTCCTGCGCGTAGCACCAAAAATTAATGTTTATTTAAAAAATTTCCTGACGCCGTGGTAATTAATCGATTTTAATTTTGTAAATTTCAAAGGAAAGGTACAATAAATTTCTATGAGCAAAAAAAATTCAACTTGCAATTTGCTTTATTTTCAGTCCTGCAACATTTTAAAAAAATGAATTTTTTTGCGAAAGCTGGATTGCAAAACTTATTTTGCAAAATTTATTAAACATATATCTTAATGAAATTTAAAGCGTTGCTTTACTATGTCATAAAGTTTTTCTGGGTAAAATATGAAGGTCCTAAGTGTAGCATAAACGGTTGAAAAACGTAAAATGCGAATACTTGTTTTTGTATGGTTTTTTTTTCGCAATTATTGCTATTTTGCAATGAGGGTGATTATTTTTTAAAATTTTAACCAATTCCATATTGTAGTAAATTTAATTTCGCAACTTTTATGTTAGTACAACTTTTCTCATAAATGAATAGTGTTAAAGTTATAATCAAAAAACCAATAAAAAAATCGAATTTTTCCTTCATATTTTGACATTTTGATTATTTAAACAATGTTCCGGACCATTTTGAGTGGGAGGATAACTCAAATATTATTATTTGAGTTATTTTCAAGCAATTTCTGCAAAAAAATTTGAGTCGCCTCTCAACGTCCATCTCAAAACAGATGCGCCCTGGACTATAATTAGGAAAGCAGGAATTCAACACTTTAGAATTTTACATTGAGTTTCCTATGGCTCGTTTTACGATTCACCATCCGGTATGCAATAGTGCACACAAAAAAGTTACAGCCCTTTGAAGTTACAAAATGAAAATCGTTTTATTTTCATATATCGCAAACTCTTAGAGGTTTTTTTATTGAAAATAGACATGTGGCATTCTTATAGCAGCAACAACTTAAAAAAAATTAAAGTGAAATTTGTTCACCCCATAAAAATTTTATGGGGGTTTTGTTCCCTTATATCCCCCCAAAACTTTTGTGTACGTTTCAATTAAATTATTTTTGTGGCACCATTAATTAGTTGAACACAATGTTTTTAAAACTTTTTTGCCTCTAAGTACTTTTTCGATAAGCCAGTGTTTATCGAGATATCTTGAATATTTTTCGAATCCACCACATATTTGTATATGGTTAAATACGATTATGGAAACCTGTTAATAATCTGAAAATTTATTTATCTACTCTATCTCATATTATATATAAGTTTTTAGTTTGTGAAAACTGTCATTATAGATAGTAGTGAGTGAAGTAATAATGTATTTTAAATGAGATTTACTTTTTCGCAGTGTTTTTTTGGCACACTCATATAATCAAATATCCTTAACTTTCGCGTTGTTATGGTGATGACATGTGAGCAATAAATTACAACAAAATTTTGACAGTTTTGTGGTTTGAAAGAAGTTAGAATTTTGTAAATGTCTATTGGAATATATATTTTTGTTAATGTTGTTATTGGAATATATGTTTTTGTAATGTTCATATAAACCACCCTTTAGGTTGTTATTTAAAATGTTTATAAAAAAGTTAAGTAGGTTGTTGTTGATAAAAATGAAAGTAGTAGTTGTTGAATAAATAAAAAGCAGTTTTTATGAAAAGTCAAATCTCTAGTTCTTTCTTAAATTAAATATATAAAATCTAATAATGTCGAAGTTCTAAAAATTATAGAATAGAAATGAATTCCAGTGACGAAGTGTTACAGTTTTTTTATTTGTTTATGATAGATAAAATATTGTATGAAACTGTGCGTGAAGTACCTACTTTTTGCAAACTTACGCGATGTATAGCACAGGCTCCGCTGTCGCTCGTGCTCTAAACATCGCGTGCGTTCGCAAAAAGCATACTAAAATAGGTTATGTGGCCCCAGATCATACTTAACTACTGCGTATATATAGTTTAAAGTATCGGTGTGTCCGAAGTATATTTAAAGCAAGAAAGTATATTTAAAGACTTTGCCGGTGTGTCCGAAGTATAAGGGTTTGAAAGAAAGAACTAGAGTGGCGTGTGCCGCTGGAAATTTGAAGCAAAAAAAATAATAATGGGTGACAAAATAGATATATCCACAGTTGATAAATTTTATGGCGTTAACTTTCAACAGTGGAAGGTCCAACTGAAATGTGCCTTAAGAGCCAAAGGTATATATGGAGTTATTGATGGCTCGTTAATCAAACCAGAAGTAACAGGAGACGAATTACAGGCATGGTTTAAAAAGGATGCCCAGGCTATGTTCACTTTAACATCTGCAGTGAGTTTAAATCAGATTACTTTGATTGAAAGTTGTAATACTGCTAAAGAGATTATGGAGACCCTTGAGTCTATTTATGAGCAGAAATCAGAATCAAATAAAATGATGTTGCATGAACGGTTTCATCAATATAAGATGACTAGCCTAGATACTATCGCTCAACACATAGCAAAAGTGCAGAATCTTGCTAAGCAAATTAAAGAAGCAGGTGATGATGTGAGTGATATTGCTATTATGACAAAAATATTGAGTACATTGCCCCAAAAGTACAGAAATGTTAGACAGGCATGGTTGTCCGTAGACAGTGCTAAACAAACTATAGGTAACCTCACCGCAAGACTGTTAGATGAAAAAATGAACTTAACTGCATATGAAGAGACAGAACAAGCACTGGCAACAATGTCATTCACAGGAAAATATGATCAGAAAGGTCAAGAAAGGGGTGTTATATGTTTTGAATGTAGAAACCGAGGACACATTGTCAAATTTTGCAGAGAGAGAAAGAACGAACAAGAAAACAGTAGTAGCAGGTCATATAGAAGTCATAATCGAGGCAGAGGTGGCTTTAGTAACTACAGAAAAGGTTACAAAAAGAATGACAGACCACAAGCTGGCAACTCTACAGAAAATCAGCATGGTGGTTCTTCGAGTAGCGCATATTATAATGTTAATAATGAGAGTGCATTCAACACAGAAGAAAAACAGCTAGAAAAAGTGGATACAAGTGATGATTGGATTATGGACAGTGGTACATCAGCACATATGTGTTACAGGGAAAAATATTTTTTTTAATATTGACAGAACTTTTACATCACAGGTATCACTTGGCAATAGTCAAACACTACCAGTACAAGGTAAGGGAACTATTAAAATAGAGAAGTTGATCAATGGACAATGGTTTAAATCCACTATAAATAATGTGCTATATATCCCACAGTTGAGAAAGAAATTATTTTCAGAAGGTGTTTTGACAAACAAAGGTATGAGTGTAATTAAGATTAACAATGAAGCCAAAGTATATGAAAATGAGAATCTAGCAGCAGTTGGTATAAAGGATAGAAACAACACATATAAAATGATGTTTCGCACAATAATATATAATGCATGTGTGACTACAGTAGATGATTTAAAGATATGGCATGAAAGATTGGGACATGTTAATAAGAAATATTTAGAAGAAATGGTAAAAATGAACTTAATCAAAGGTGTTACAGAAAAGAAACAAGATTTTGTGTGTGAAGGTTGTTTGATGGGAAAACAACATAAGAAGACTTTTAAAGAGAGACCACACACTAAGTTACCTCCTGGAAAAAGAATATTCAGTGATATTTTTGGACCTATGCAAACTGAATCTATGCAAGGAGCACGTTACTTTGTAACATTCAAAGATTAGTACACAGGGTATAGAGTAGCGTATTTTATTAGACATAAAGCAGATGTACTAGATTGTTTCAAAGTGTATAATAGCAAAATAAAGGCAAAGTATGGCTACTATGTTGAAAAACTGCATACAGATAATGGTACTGAGTATACAAATAATTCTTTCAAAGAGTATTTAGAACAAGAAGGTATAGAGTCAGAAACCACAGCACCATACACTCCAGAGCAAAATGGCAGATCTGAGCGAGATAACAGATTGATTGTAGAAATGGTTCGATGTATGTTATACCAATCTGGAGTAGATAAGAGGCTATGGGCAGAGGCAGTTAATACTGCCATCTACATTTGCAATAGAATTACAAGCAAACAGACACCAGGTTCTACAGCTTATGAACAGTGGACAGGGCAGAAACCTGTATTTGACCACATGAAAGTGTTTGGGTGTGATGCATATTCCTGACCAGAAAAGAAGGAAACTAGATGCAAAGAGTGAGAAGGTTATATTTGTTGGATATGACAAAAACTCCACAAATTATACATTATTCAACCCAACAACATAGAAAATAGTAATCTCTAGAAATGTGTTTTTCAATGAGAAAATGTACAGTGCAAAGAAAGACAATGTGATCAAGATAGCAGCAGAAGATGATGTGACAATTTTTGAAATACATGAAAATGAACTTGAAGAGAGACAAGAAGAACAAATAAACGTCACTAATGAAATAGAAGCTTTACAAGATATTGACAATATACCCAATTTGAGACCACAACGAAATAGACGTTTACCAGCCAGATTAAATGATTTTGAGTTAAATTTTACTGAAATTGATATACTACAAAGGTATGAAGAAGCAGTGTCAAATAGTGACAAAGAAAAATGGAAAACTGCCATAAATGAAGAGTTTGATGCATTAGTAAAAAATGAAACATGGACTATGGTTAAGAAGCCAGACATGCAGTTCGATATACAAACTGTATTTTTATATGGACATCTTGATGAAGACATTTTTATGTCACCACCTCAGGAGCTAAAGTGTGAACCCGGACTAGTGTGCAAGTTAAAGTCGTACGGTTTAAAACAATCACTATGCTATTGGAATCGAAAATTCCACTCGTTTTTGGCTAACTACGGTTTTCAAAAATCATCAGCTGATCAGTGTGTTTATACTGGACATGTAGACAATATTAAAGTGATCTTAATCATTTACGTTGATGATGGTTTGATATTTTCTGAGAAAAATTTAGCAATAGAGACAGTTTTGTGCACGATAAAATAATGTTTTGAAGTGATGAAGTTGGGAACTATTTTGTCGGACTAGAAATTACAAGAAACTTAGAGGCTGGTACTATGTTAAGTCAAGCAAGGTATACAAAACAAATAATAGATAGATTTGGTCAACACAATGCAAATCTTGTAAGTATACTAGAAGATGTAAGTGCTGACTTAACAGCCATAGTGTCAAGACCTGGCATTGCACATGCGGTGGGAGTAATCAGCCGCTATAATTATGGCATGAGTTATTGTTACTACAAATACAATGAAGTTAACATGCATGGATACAGTGATGCAGATTATGCAGGTGATATAGAAACTCGTCGTTCCACCACTGACTACGTTTTGGACACTGGACAAGTAAGAGATAGACAATCAGAGTGCAATAAAGTGGACATTTGTTATATTTTTTTAAAGGTTTGTTTATGGGTTAAACAACTTAACAAAAGGTGGGAGTATTGGAATATATATTTTTGTTAATGTTGTTATTGGAATATATGTTTTTGTAATGTTCATATAAACCACCCTTTAGGTTGTTATTTAAAATGTTTATAAAAAAGTTAAGTAGGTTGTTGTTGATAAAAATGAAAGTAGTAGTTGTTGAATAAATAAAAAGCAGTTTTTATGAAAAGTCAAATCTCTAGTTCTTTCTTAAATTAAATATATAAAATCTAATAATGTCGAAGTTCTAAAAATTATAGAATAGAAATGAATTCCAGTGACGAAGTGTTACAGTTTTTTTATTTGTTTATGATAGATAAAATATTGTATGAAACTGTGCGTGAAGTACCTACTTTTTGCAAACTTACGCGATGTATAGCACAGGCTCCGCTGTCGCTCGTGCTCTAAACATCGCGTGCGTTCGCAAAAAGCATACTTCAGGAACTGTTTCATAAATAACTATTACATATAATTTATATTTTTAGGTATATTTTGAAAAAGAAGCCACATCTCGATAAAAGGTGACATCAAAAAAATACTAAGAGGCAAAAAAGTTTTAAAAACACTGTGTTTAACTAATGGTACCGCAATAATAGTTTAATTGAAACGTATACAAACATTTGAGGGTTTAAAGGAACAAAACCCCCATAAAAGTTTTATGTAAACATATTAAAAAAGAAGGCGCATCTCGATAAAAACTGGCTTGTCGAAAAAATACTAAGAGGCAAAAAAGTTTTCAAAACGTTGTGTTTAACTAATGGTACCACAACAATGAATTAATTGGAACGTACACAAAAATTTGGGGGGTTTTCAATAAAATATCTCTAATAGTTTTCGATATATTGAAAAAAAATCGATTTCCATTTTGTAACTTCAGGGCTGTAACTTTTTTATGAGCACATTTGTACTAAGGTAAGTTAGGTTCAATCGAACTATTTTTGACCCCAGAATGTGTGGTATAATTTATGACCAATCTTTTCGGGACACCCTGTATATAATGAGTGATCATTCCTACTTAGTTTGGGTTTTATTGACTTTAAGATTTTCTGTTTCTTTCTTTTAGTGGTATTGTTATGACTTAGTTATGCAAATAATATGCTGTGTTAATAAAGTTATGCTGAGTATGATGGCGCTACAGAGTAATGGACAAATGAAGGAGATGCAGCTAGTGCAATAATTAGAGTAGGATGAATGAAATTGATGCAAGGAAGTGTTTTACTCTACAATGGGAAGATTTCACTGGAACTGTAAGGTAAACTGGAACTACCATAAGACAAACTACGATCTAAGGAGGTGACTTTCGGATAGTTAAAAGTAAAAAACACATAGGTAATAGATCAGTCGAAAATGAGAATGGTTAGGTGGATACGCGTATAGTGACGAAGAGATACGATTAAGAAGGGATATATAGAAAATCTCGGGATGTGACTTCTAGTAGACTAGAGGGAATAGATAGCTAAGTTATGACTGGGATAGTGACCCCTACCCAGGATCCCGGTTGTAGACCACAACCTCGGTGATGGCGTAGAAGAATATCTTTGCTTCGGCGTCAATGGCAGAAGTGGCAGCCCAGCTTGCTTTTAGTATTAATTGGACGCAAATGAAATAGGGCAGCAGCTATTCTCATTACCAAGATGAAGCGTAAAGGACTTATTGCCTGACCGATCCATTACAGGAGAACCATAAATGCCACTGTGGGATTATAAACAAATATGGTACTCTAATAAACAGCTATTCTATCCGTCGTAGGATGTAATACCCCAGGCTGTGGGTGAAAAATAGGTCGATTTCAGGATATAATTCAGGAATTTTTTAAACCTATCAGGTGTTGTAAAGGACGAAGCCAAGAATAACTTCTACTAAAATGTAACCAAAAATATTTTGCGCTTTTTTTATTGCGATTTTCATTTATTAAATTTGCAATTTTTAAAGATTTTTAATTTTGCAGCTTAGGATCTTGATTTTCGAGAAAAAATTTTAAAAATTAAAAAACCTACAATTTGAGCTATGGTAAGTTTAATTTTGTTTATTGGTTATTGCAAAACAGCCTGCGAAAGGTCCAAGATGGCCGTTTTTTACAATTGCATTATTTATTGTACAAATAATGTTTTTATTTTTTAAAGCTTTAAAATGAAGACCTTTCAATTCCAAACATAAAAAAAAAATTGTAAAGCCAGATTACCGAATTTGTTGTTTAGTTATAAATTGTTTATCCCAAGAATCGTAGAGAGTTAGTGAAACATCCAATCTCCTTCTAAAGAGTTATATTTTCATATTCTGATGTAAACAAATGCGTAAAACATTTTTAAACCTCTAATTTTTGGGTTTGAAAATAAGGGGCCAAATTTCGTTAAAAACATTTAGAGCTGAAGCGGCCCTGTACATCCTGTGAGATTTTAACTTACAGACTATTGTTGCTGAAGACGAAACGAAGATTTATAAAAAATAAAAAATTTCTACGACCAACTGATGCCGAGATAATTTTTGGGTTTGAAAATAATGGGGCAAATTTCGTTATAAACATTTAGAGCTGAACTGAAGAGGCCCTGTACACCCTATGAGTTTCTAACTTACAGATTATTGTTGTTGAAGACGAAACGAAGATTTATAAAAAAATAAAAATTGTCTACAACCAACTGAAGCCGAGATAATTGTTTTTTTTTTCTTAAATCGTAGTGCCTTTATTTATAACAATTAAGAAATTATTTTACAGTCATTGACTAAAGAAAGACTTATGTTATCTTAAAATAAAAATTATTATAAAATATAATTACATTTAATTATTAAAAATTATTTTTAAAATCGGTGTTTTTGCGAGCGGCCGAATTTTGCAAATCGCCCGGGCCTCGATTTTTGACCCTTCGCTTCGTTATCGAACGTATTAGCTTCGTATCTGTTTAGTATACGTAGCGCATACGTTAGATAACGAAGCGAAGGGTCAAAAATTGAGGCCCTGGGCCTCGATTTTTGACCCTTCGCTTCGTTATCGAACGTATTCGTTTCGTATCTGTTTAGTATACGAAGCGAATACGTTCGATAACGAAGCGAAGGGTCAAAAATCTAGGCCCTGGCTCACTTCAAATCCGCGCGCTCGGAAAAAATTTACGTAACTTGTATTAAATTTTGACAGAAAACAATTTAATAATATTACCACTATAATATACAGTCTATTTACCACTGTACTTGTTTTTCTTGATAAACTTTTATATGTGAAATCTCATTTCTGAAGAAATAATATTACAAAAATGATACATATATATGAAATATATATTTTTAATTTTTTCATTGTTATATAAATATAATAATAATAATGTTACTTCTTATTATACAATATAAAACTTTTTCTTCTTGTAGTGACTATCCGTTTTGGATGTTGGCGACCATCATGGCAATTTGGCAAACTCAGGTTTGATTTTGATGACGTCGGATTCTCCTGCTCTGCTTGGATATACGCTGTTTGATTTCAATACAGATTACTGATAATTCTTAAAATACAGGGGTCCGTCAGGGATATACCTATACTATCACCACTGATGTTTGACATACACGCTAAGTAAATCTTTCAAAAATCAGTGGATGACGTTGAAGCCGGCGGAATTCGAATTAACGGAGAATGTATCAAGAACATATAAAATCGCAGACGACACGGTGGTATTCTCTGACAGTTCTGAAACCCTCTAGGAGTAAATGAACAGAAGCACAAAAGTCAGTCAGAGATACGGACTTTCACTAAACACTAAGAAAACAAAATGTATGATGATCTCTAAGAAGAAACAACAATTTGAACGAACCAGTGTGAACGGTAAATAAATAGAAAGAACAAAAACATACACCACCTTGGTACTAACGTCAATGAAAATTGGGACTATTCCATAGAAAAATGAAAGGTAGGATAGAGACAGCATAACATCTGCATTTAAAAAAATGGCTAAGTTATTCATTATGTTATGATTTATCAATATACACAAAAATCAGGTTATTACGATGTTATAATATATTTCATATACTGTTGTATGGAGTTGAGTTGTGGACTCTCACAGACGCCTCCTACAAGAAAATTGAGGCTTTTGAAATGTGACTTTATCGACGAATCCTGAAGATCTCTTATAGCGACCACGTTACTAATCAGGGTGTTTTGTTGATAATTTAAAAAGAATACGAGCTGTTAACCCTAATAAAAACAGCCAGAATCGAATACCTCGGTCACATCATGAGGAACAGCGAAATATATGAATTGCTGCAACTAATCTTGCAGGGAAAGTAGAAGGAAACTGAGAACCAAAAATGTGTTAATCAGAGGCGTCCCCGAAGTGGGTTCTACATCTCAGGCTAAAAAAGATCATGACAATAATGTTATTACATCGGTATTGAGTTCTGTTGGGTGTCAAGAAACTCCGCTGAGTTTTTACAGGGTTGGCAAACCTAATCAACGTTTCCCTCGTATGTTAAAAGTGGTTATGTCTTCCGACTATTTTGCTAAACAAATTCTACGCAACAAATCCAAGCTTCTAGAAGATAAAGACACTGAATCCTTCTCCATAATTGACGACAAAACTCCAATTCAACAACAACGTCTGAAAGACCTTCGAAGCGAACTGGAAACTAGAAAAAACAATGGTGAACGGGACTTGACAATTAAGTACATACAAGGCATTCCTAAAATTACTACATTTCGCCATTGACCCAAACTCCTCTATATTCAACGATTGGCTACTTCTTTATACAAACATTGCTTCACTTAATGCTAAATTTACTGAATTTGTATGTAATATTCAATTAATAACACCTCATATTATCTGTATAGCTGAAAGTTGGTTGAATAATAATATTCCTGACTCTTTAATTGCCATACCTAGTTACACTATTTATCGTAAAGACCGACAAAATCGCGTAGGAGGTGGGGTCTGTATTTATCTTTCGGAGTTAATTACTAATAACTTTTCTATTTGTGCTAAAGATATTCAGACTGCTGGATTAGATATTCTTCACCTGACTATCACCAGAAATTCATTTACCATGAATCTAATTTGCTTGTATCGTCCCCCCTGATACCCAACCAGGAACTGATAATCTTTTTATTGAATTACTTGAGGAAATATCACTTCTTGACAATCTTGTTATCGTAGGTGACTTTAACTTTCCCGATATCTCATGGCCAGCTATTTCGTTATCTGACGGTGTTAGCTCTCATAATTTATTTAAAAATTTTATTATAAATTCCAACCTGTCGCAACTTATCACCAAACCTACTAGATTTAGACTTAATAATCAACCATCAACGGTCGACCTGGTAATTACAAACGAAGAACAATTAATTTCAACGATAGACATATCTTCTCCAATTGGAAAATCCGATCATGCAGTGATAACTTTCCACATTCAGTTTAACTTATCGAAAAGTCTTAACAAAATGTATACAAAGACTATAACAGTTACAGATTTCTTTAAAGTTAATTCCGCTTTACATCAACTTAATTGGAATAACCTTTTTCATAACTTAATCGATCCCTCGTCAATGTGGGACACTTTTCTTGACACTACAACTAGAACTATTTCAGTTCATACAACTGAACGTCAGCTGTTTAGAAATCAATTAAAACCTTGGATCAACCTTGCCGCTACACGCTTAATTCGACATAAACGGAAGCTTTGGCAATCTTATAAACGCACAGGTTCCCTTGATGATTTTCTTCTTCACCGTAGATTTTCCAATAGAGTAAAACAATCTTTGCTAAACCTAAGGAAAGATTTTGAAGAATCTATCATTGCAAGTGATAATAGTAAGAAAATTTTCCGGTACATTCGCACATCTTTATCATCTAAAGTCTCCATACCATTGCTTCAAAAAGCCGACGGGTCTTTATGTTCTTCGAATAAAGAATCCTCTGATGCTTTATCGCTGTTTTTCACTCAGGTTTTTACAGATGAACCTAATGATGCCGTTCCTCAAATAATGTGTCCACGTTTGCATGCAACTCTTAATGACATATCTTTCACACCGGAGGTAATTAAACAACATTTACGGAAACTACGCAACAATTCATCGCCTGGTTTGGACGGACTAACCTCCTTTTTCCTAAAACAATGCGCAGATTCTGTCGCAATCCCTCTATCCCTTATGATGAATACTTCCTTTAATCAGGGTTATCTCCCTTCATCGTGGAAATTGGCTTCGGTTACTCCTATTTTTAAGAAAGGCAATAAACTTGATTGCAATAATTATCGCCCAATCAGCCTAGTACCTATTGTCAGCAAGATCATGGAAGCCATTATTTCTGAAGCTATGTCTGAGTTTCTCCTTCACGAAAATGTGATTCCTCACCAACAACATGGTTTTATTAAAGGTCGTTCAGCAGTCACGAATTTACTCCATTGTGTTAACGATTGGTCGTCATCTTTAAACGATCGGCATCCTGTTGACGTAGTCTACTTAGACTTCTCCAAAGCTTTCGACCGTGTTCCCAAGCGTCGACTACTAGCTAAATTGGATCACTTTGGTATCCGCGGAAAGTTAAACCTTTGGATTCAGAATTTCCTATCTGATAGGTATTTCCGAGTTCGTGTTGGGGAAGCATATTCATCAGATAAACCTGTCAAGAGCGGAGTTCCACAAGGATCGGTACTTGGACCACTTCTCTTCTGTGTCTATACAAGCGATCTTCCACTCATTATATCTAGTAAGGTTTCCATTTACGCTGATGATACCAAGTTGTACGTTAATCCTATTGTTAACCAACATGTTCTTCAACATGATCTCGATACAATATTGAAGTGGTCCTTGGAATGGTTACTTCCTCTTAACATTGAGAAATGCGTTGTACTACACATTGGCAAGAACAACCCGTCACTACCGTACTTTATAAATGGACATCCCTTAAGCTCGGTAACCTCCCACAACGACCTCGGAGTGATAATTAACAGTGACTTAAATTGGTCGGAGCATATTGTGTCGGTGTGTAAACGTGCAAACTCGAAACTATTTCTGATACGTAAGTGTTTTACACGTATTTCTTTAAATTCCATGTGCAGACTTTATTCAATATACGTCAGACCTACTCTTGAGTTTGCAGGACCGGTTTGGAATCCAGATCTCGCTCGTGACAAGGTATTAATCGAAAATGTGCAGCGTAAAGCTACAAGACTCGCATTCGGCCGCGTAAGACCTTGTTATGAAGATAGACTCACCATGGCTCATCTAACTACTTTCGAGCGTCGACGTCTTCGAGGTGATCTAATTTTGTGCTTCCGAATTCTGAAATACAACTTTGGAAACCTAAATACCATGTTTACCATAAACCGAGATGATAGATTAAGAGGCCACCAATACAAATTAAAGAAGGAGCAGGCAATAGCACGGTCCAGAGTAAACTTCTTGCCTAACAGGATATTTAATATTTGGAATAATTTAGATCGAGACACCATATCAGCAACTACAGTGAATACGTTTAAAAACAGACTGGATACGACAATATTTCATACATAAAAATTGCACGATGTTAAATTTTCTATGGATATTTTACTAATATCTCTTATTTTATGTAACTGTCAGTAGTTATTTTACATTGTTATTTTTCTTTGTTTTTGGGCATAATAGGAGCTCGCTCCTCTGCCCTTACTTGTTATGTAATAATAATAATAATAATAATAATAACCAGGAAGAGATTCCCATACCAGAAACTCAACCTGACAATACACAGCAGGAAAACAACGAGTTGCGCGATAGTCTAGAGAACGAAATGGCTCGTGCCGTACAAGAGTTTAATGGAACAAATCCACTTAGCAGACCACCGCTACCACGAATAAACTCTTGTAAGAAACTAGGTGCCCTGTTACAAATTGTGAATACTGAAGTCCTACCCAATTATGTCGTAGAAGCCCACACATTGGAATATCTGCATATGCTAATCTACTGTGCAGCTACAGCAATTGCCAATGTAATGGGCGTTAAGATCAGAACACGACGGGGTACTAATAACGGAAGGACTGGTAACAGAATTGCACCCTGGGAAAAAAGACTTCTCGGAAAAATTGAATTACTGCGTAGGGATATTGGTCAAGTCACAGAATATATAAGAGGTGTTACAAGTAGAAAAGTCATTAAAAGAGCGGAAGAAATAATGCGGAGCACTGCAAGACACTCGAGATACGATCCAGAAAATAACACAGCCCAACAGTGTCTGGATACATTAAAACAAAAACTCTCCGTCTATTCAGGACGATTAAGAAGGTATAAAGTTAGTAACAACCGAAAATGTGACAATGCACTTTTTGAGAACTCTGAGAAGGCGTTCTACCGAAAACTCAATTCCACCGTAGAAAGTGTCGACAAGTCTTACCCAAACCAAGAAGAAATTCATGAGTTTTGGGGAAATCAACTTTCCACACCAGCTGCTTTTAACAACAATGCTGGCTGGATAGAAGATACGACGCGCAACTGTCACCACTACGTCACTGCTAACTACGAATCATTCACGACTGAAGAAGTCTCAAATGTCATCAAAGAGCTTCATAACTGGAAATCTCCTGGACCAGACGGAGTTCAGAACTTCTGGCTTAAAAAGTTTTGGAGTATTCATGAGTGCTTATCAACATTAATTAATCATGTTATTTCTAATCCGCAGGAATTACCATCATTTCTAACTCAGGGAACTACTTATTTAATACCCAAGGATCAAAATAACACCCAAGATCCATCCAAGTACCGCCCAATTACTTGTCTTCCAACTTTGTATAAATTGGTCACATCCTGTGTAACCCGGCGTATCTACCAACACTGTGCTCTAAACAATATCATAGAGCCTCAACAGAAAGGATGCGCTAAGGGTTCCATGGGTTGCAAAGAACAGCTTATCATCGACTCAGTCATTTCTAACCAGGCATTCACCAAAAAAAGGAACCTTTTTACTGCATTTATTGACTATAAAAAGGCCTTTGATTCAGTACCGCATGAATGGCTAATAGATATATTGAAAATATACAAAGTAGATGATAACATAGTGACCTTTTTAAGGCATATAATGAGAGATTGGAAGACTAAAATTCACCTCCAAATACCTGGTGAAAACAATATCGAAACCGAAAATATCGCAATCAACCGGGGCCTATTTCAAGGAGACTCGTTGAGTCCATTGTGGTTCTGTTTAGCTTTGAACCCCCTTTCCCAGCTATTAAACTCCACTGACTCAGGTTTTAGCATTAAAAGCAATAATACTGTGGTAGCGAAGCTCAATCATCTGTTGTATATGGATGATTTGAAATTAATGGCTTCCACTCGAGAACACCTAGAAGAGATGCTAAAAACTGTAGAAACATTTTCTAATGATATTAGTATGCAGTTCGGTCTAGACAAGTGCCGTGTTTTGAATATAGTCAGAGGAAAGGTACAGCCCGGTGGATTCGATATGCAAAATGGCCAGAACATCGAGGCCATGGGCGACAACGATATGTACAAATATCTTGGAGTAAAGCAGGCGCGGAAAATTGACCATAAGCAAATGAAAACTGAGATAACTACTGAGTTTATAAGAAGGGTAAAACAGCTGCTTCGTTCACAGCTTAACAGTAAAAATTTGTTTAAGGCACTAAACACCTACGCTTGTTCCGCGCTTAGCTATTCATTTGGTATTGTTAAGTGGACAAAAACGGATATAGAAAATCTTCAGCGAAAAGTACGAACACACCTCACAAAGGCACAAAAACACCACCCTAAAAGTGCAGTAGAACGAACGACATTACCCCGGTATTTAGGAGGAAGAGGAATTATGGATATAGGTGAGCAATTAGATAAACAAATTGCTAATTTAAGAACTTATTTTCAGATGCAGGCTGAGACATCTACTCTACATCGCGCTATCTGCGCAGTAGATGACACAACACCGATCAAACTGAGGGAAGCAGAACTGCGCATAAACCACCTTACTAAGGACGAAAAAGTGCGCGCCTGGATGGGTAAACCTTTGCACGGGCGACATCCCAATGAGGTCAGCCAAGATTATGTCGACAATATAGCGTCGAACTACTGGTTGACATCAGGAAAGATGTTTCCTGAAACGGAGGGTTCATTACTGGCCATTCAGGATCAGGTTATACCAACCAGAAACTACCTGAAATATATCATCAAAGACCCTCAGGTTCAAAACGACAGATGCCGATATGGATGTCAAGCCCAAGAAACCATCCAACATCTTACAGGGGGCTGCCAGGCATTTGCTGCAACTGAATACAAGGAACGGCATGACGCAGTGGGAAAAATCCTTCATCAAGAGATAGCTATCAAGCTGGGACTTCTCCAAACGGACCATATTCCGTATTATCAATACGTCCCTGAGAGTATGCTTGAGGATGGCAACTACAAGCTATACTGGGACCGCACTGTGCTCACAGATCAAACAGTGGCACATAATAGACCAGATCTCGTACTAGTTAATAAATTAACAAGACAAACAACACTAATTGATGTGGCGATACCTAACAACAATAATCTACGTAGTAAATTCACTGAAAAGATCGCCAAGTACAGAGATCTAGAAATTCAAATACGAAGGCAATGGAGAATGCAAAGTACCCAGACGATACCTATTGTTATATCTACTACTGGAGTCATTCCGAAGAACCTCCTCGAAAGCATAAAAAGGCTGGGTCTAAATGAACATCTTTACAAGACCATGCAGAAAGCTGTACTACTCGCAACAGCCAGATGTGTACGAAAATTTTTGGGAGATACACCTGCATACCAAGTCACCTAGGGCTCGATAACACGGAAAGAGTCCCACCAGAGCTCAATCCTTTTGATACCGTAGGTATCTGGGATGAGTCAATTTTCCCCTTAGAGGGAGTGTGAGCCATATGGCTAAATCTGGATAATAATAACCAGGAAGGCGAAGGATTACCTTGCTAGAAAATTTACGTACGTCGTTCAACACAACAACTACAAATCTTTTTAGAGAAGCAGTACGGATTTAGAGTGCAAGTACAGATTGCCATGATGGTCGCCAACATCCAAAACGGATTGTCACTACAAGAAGAAAAAGTTTTATATTGTATAATAAGAAGAAATATTATTATTATTATATTTTTATAACAATGAAAAAATTAAAAATATAGTTATATATTTCATATACAGGGTGTCCAGAAACTCTACCGACAAACGAAGACAGAAGATTCCTCAGATTATTTTAGGACAATCTAACTAAATTCACCTAGTCCGAAAATGCTTCCTAAGGGGGCTATAGCTCTTTGAAGATGGCGTCTTGTAATTAGTTGTTCTTAAATACCTCCAGAACGCTTCTAGTTAGAAAAACGAAAATTGGTACACGTATTTATCTTCCACATATAAATCGATTCCATCCATTGTGGATTTTAGTACCAGTCATAGGCGTCCGTTTTTGGTAAGGCAACAGTTATTTTATCACATAACTTTTTTGTCTTTAAGTTTTAAGCATTTCCTATACTGGATTATTAAATTGTGAGATATTCTAGCACTAAAAGATATCCCTGATTTAAGTCGGTAGGACACACCTTTTTCTAGAAAAATCAATTTGAAAATTTTTCGTTTCCTAAATTTGAAAAAGAATTAAAAAAAAATTTCAAAAAAAAAACGGTGTATTTTGCCAAATTAAAGCAAGAGTAACTTTTAGTACTAGAATGCCTCATAATTTAATAATCTATTGTCAAAAATCCTTAAAAATTAAAGGCAAAAAAGTTATGCGATAAAATAACCGTTGACCTACCCAAAACCGACGCATGTGACCGGTATTAGAAATTCGCCATTATTGAAATCGATTCATCTCCGGAATATAAATGAACGTACCAGTTTTCATTTTTCTAAATAGTTTTTTTTTGAGATTTTTTTTTGATATTATAAAAACGAAAAATTTTCAAATCGATTTTTCTAGAAAACGGTGTATCTTATCGACTTGAAGTAAGAGTTCCTTTTAATACTATAATACCTTACATTTTAATAATCTAGACTCAAAAATTCCTAAAAATTAAAAATAAAAAATTATGCGAAAATATAACTGTTTCCCTACCCAAAACGGACGCCTATGACCGGTACTAGAAATTTGCAATGGATGGAATCGATTTATCTCTGGAATATAAATATGTGTACCCATTTTCGTTTTTCTAAATAGAAGCGTTCTGGAGATATTTAAGAAAAACTAATTACCAGACGCCATTTTCAAATAGCTCTAGCTCCTTTAGGAAGCATTTTCGGACCAGATGAATTGGGCTAAATTGTCTAAAAATTATCAATAGTAATACCACTAGTGATTCAATTTTCGCGATAAGT
Organism: Diabrotica virgifera virgifera; assembly: GCF_917563875.1. Classification (NCBI taxonomy): domain Eukaryota; kingdom Metazoa; phylum Arthropoda; class Insecta; order Coleoptera; family Chrysomelidae; genus Diabrotica; species Diabrotica virgifera. Next base: position 250,812,766 of record NC_065443.1, on the reverse strand, counting down.
CTGTCGATTTACTTCTAAACGAAACTGAGTTGCTTGAAAACACCACGAGTCTGTAGGACGAGTGGTGTTTTCTTTAAGCAACTCAGTTGAGTTTAGAAATAAAAGACAGACTTATAAGATAAATTAAATCACGAGTGGTATTTTATTAGACTATTTCACGAGCAAAGTGATAGGTCAAAAATTCAGTAGAATGAGAGGAAGGAATTTAATAATAATACATTTGATCTAGGTAACCCAAATCTACCCATTTTTTGAATAATTCACAATTAGTCATAATCATGAAATATTTATTATAACTATAAATAATTTGTTTTAATTATTTTTTACCTATAACAATAAATAATTGGTACACGAAAAAAATACATTATTCTCGATTATAATTATTATAAACGGTGCAATTGTAAAAATTTTGAATAGTATGACCGTTATTAGGTGGATACAATGTATTGTTGCTATTATTACTTGATGTACTTGGAGTTTTCCTAAAAGTATTCACTATGTTCTGATGATGTTCGGCACTAATATGTAAATACGGTTTCATCGAGTTCGAACTTCCATGTCCAGTAATTTTCATAGCTTGTTGTTCACTAACGCCAGATTGTAGTAACTGACAACTGCAGTGGCACGATTAGAGTGATTCGTTATTTTCACTTTTTGAGTGTCTAATCCTATCTTTTCTGCAGACATTTTTGTCCATTTCGATATTGTATTAATACCAATAGGACAATTCTTGTACCAATTACTATTATTATATTTATTCCACTTGCCATTCACAGTCAGAAAAAGTCTATCATTGGTAATAGTTTCCCTTTTCGATATAAGTTTCCGGTATAATCTCACAGAACACATTTCAGGATTCTTCAAATTTTGAGTAAGCCATTTATTATCTGCACAGTTTTTATCACCACCTTGGCGGGTTTTGGAGAATATCGGGTTATATGCAATTCTGTTTGTTAAACAGCCTTTGTTGTTAGTCTCTTCCTTGAAAAAATGTAACATGGAAAAATTTGCTTCGTTACCTCTCCAAGCTAATTCTACGGCAGCTATATGAAAAAACTTCTTTTGGAGTCCTTCTGGCGTGTCTTCATCCCATTGTAAGCACATATTTTTATATTCATCCGAAGTCATAGCGACAGAACCCATTTTCCTTTTATCGGATACAGTTTGCAACAATTTTCTCTTACTATCACGAGCCGCTCTCGCTTCCTTGAAGGTTATATCTTTGAAGGGATCAATATGTCTCTGATACTCACAGAAATATTTTTCTTGTACCAATTTTGCAGTAGTGTTCCATATGGTTTTAATAACACTCTCCTTGTAATCACTACCATCAATTTTTCGCATGTTGAAGGCCCAGTCTTTTAGAATGAATGCTAGTCTTTCGTTGTTATTTTATGCATCTAATTTGTAGTTGCGATCCACACAGAACATCATAACTTGTCTCCATATATAAGATTTAGATTTTCTTGTGTTACTCGGTATATTTTCTTCAATGTTTTGGTTTATAACTTCGTTTGAAGTACCACCGAAACGACTCATTTTGACGTATACAGCTACAATAATTTTTTTGGCAAACGTCAAACTTTGCTTTGCGATCGGTATCCATGGTTACGTCGTTGAAAACACGAAGCTGATAGACCAATCAGAATTGAAAGACAGTTGGTGTTTTCGCGATAACACAAGCTGTCTTTGGTTTGTGATTGGTCAGATTATGTGAAAATTTTAAGATGAGTGAAATAGTCTGAGGAATCTCCTGTCTTCGTTTGTCGGTAGAGTTTCTGGACACCCTGTATATGTATCAATTTTGTAATATTATTTCTTCAGAAATGAGATTTCACATATAAAAGTTTATCAAGAAAAACAAATACAGTGGTAAATAGACTGTATATTATAATGGTAATATTATTAAATTGTTTTCTGTCAAAATTTAATACAAGTTACGTAAACATTTTCCGAGCGCGCGGAGTTGAAGCGAGCCGGGCGATTTGCGAAATTCGGTCGCTCGCAAAAGCACCGATTTTAAAACTAATTTTTAATAATTAAATGTAATTATATTTTATAATAATTTTTATTTTAAGATAATATGTCTTTCTTTAGTCAATGACTGTAAAATAATTTCTTAATTGTTATAAATAAAGGCACTACGATTTAAGAAAAAAAATTATCTCGGCTTCAGTTGGTTGTAGATTTTTATTTTTTTATAAATCTTCGTTTCGTCTTCTGCAACAATAATCTGTAAGTTAGAAACTTATAGGATATACAGGGCCGCTTCAGCTCTAAATGTTTTTAACTAAATTTGCCCCCTTATTTGCAAACCCAAAAATTATCTCGGCTTCAGTGGGTCGTAGAAATTTTTTATTTGTTTTATAAATCTTCGTTTCGTCTTCAACAACAATAGTCTGTAAGTTAAAAACTCATAGGATGTACAGGGCCGCTTCAGCTCTAAATGTTTATAACGAAATTTGACCCGTTATTTTCAAACCCAAAAATTAGAGGTTTAAAATATTTTACGCATTTATTTACATCAGAATGTGAAAATATAACTCTTTAGAAGGAGATTGGATGTTTCACCAACTCTCTACGATTTTTTTTTTCAAAAAGTTATAGCGTTCGACATTTGACCTCTTGGGATAAACAATTTATAATATCTAAGCAACAAATTCGTTAATCTGGCTTTACAATTTTTTTTTATGTTTGAAATTGAAAGATCTTCATTTTAAAGCTTTAAGGAATAAAAAAAATTATTTGTACAATAAATAATGCAATTGTAAAAAACGGCCATTTTGGACCTTTCGCAGGCTGTTTTTCAATAACCAATAAACGAAATAAAACTTACCATAGCTCAAATTGTAGGTTTTTAATTTATTACAACTTTATATTAAAAAGTTTTTCTCTAAAATCAATATCCTAAGCTGCAAAATTAAAAATCTTTAAAAATTGCAAATTTAACAAATGAAAATCGCAATTAAAAAAAAAGCTCACAGTATTTTTGGTCACATTTTAGTAGAAGTTATTCCTGGCATCGTCCTTTACAACACCTGATAGGTTTCAAAAATTCCTGAAATATATCACGTTTTTTCACCCACAGCCTGGGGTATAAGTCTCCCTTAGTTATGTCCATTCATTCCTGTTCGTTGTTTTTTGTATCCATTTATACCCAGCCATTAGCTTGATGTCATCAGTCTATCTGGTTTGAGGTCTACCTCTACTTCTCTTATTTGTTCTTAGTCTCCATTCAACAATTCGCTTCGTCCAACAGTTTCCTATTAAGTACAGTAGAGCGTCGATAATCCGAACCCTGGTAATCCGAACGATGGCTAATCCGAACGCAAAAAAAAATTATAAAATTAAAAAATATGATCACGGACCGAATTTTTGGATTTAATATGACAATATGGGCAAAATATGACCGCGGATTTTTGTTTTGTTTATGCAGAAATACATACAATATATTTGTTTATTATGCAGGTGTTTTATTCCTTGTAACTAAAACGTATGTGGGTACATAATATGTACTATGTTTATGAGCTTTGTATGTAATTTAAACATATGTTCGATAATCCGAACAATTTAATAATCCGAACTACCCCTGTACCAATTAGTTCGGATTATCGACGCCCTACTGTACTTCCAAATCGAGAATATCGTCGGCCTCATATGAAAAGTGCCTAAGTCCAATTTAACAAATTTTACAGGAGACGAAAAAAACTGATTTAAAGAATGATTTTGACTTCAAACTTTATCTTACTTGACACAGTTACTTAGAATAGTGTCCGTCATCCTTCTCATAAAGATAGATCTATTTTTAAAATATTATTACTTAAAAACAGGAGTTAGACAACTTTCATTTTTGAAATAAGGAAAAATTGTGGAGTTATGCTCATTTAATAACGAAAATCATGAAGAAATAAGCGTAACTTCATAAAAAGTCGCCAAAAATAAATTGTGAAAAATTCTTAAGTCCCACAAGAAAAACAAATATTGGGTTTTAAGGATAATAATGCTACTGAAATGTAGTTAACACAAAAACTATAATAATATGATCAAATGAAACTGACCTTCAAAAAAGTAAAAAATAAAAAAATATGAAAAAAATATTTTTTGTTTCTCAAACCTTGTTAAAAATGCAATTTTTAGCACTCCATACGAGCGTTAAAAATGCTACTTTAAGGCACTAGTGCTTTAAAAAAATTTTAAGGCACTGTAGTTCGTATTGACCGTATATGCAATTTTGATGTAATGTCAAAAAAATATAAAATTGGAATGTAAGTCAAGTTCAAGTAAAAGTTTTTGTAGATATTGTCCTCTAATTACGTTTGTAGGAAAAATATTGTATGATATGCGTGTTAAAAAGTACATTTTTAAGGCACTCATGTGAATTGCAGAACTCGCTTTCGCTCGTTCTGCAAACTTTCACATGCGTGCCTTAAACATGCAGTTTTAACACTTATATCATAAATAACTATTAAGAAACGCTTTTCTGCGTTTTAAGAAACGCTTTACGAGTGACTAAAATTAAACATATTATAAAAAAAACAACTAAAAAGCAAAAAATAAAAAAAATTGAAAAAATCTAACACATTCGTCAAAGAAAAGCTTGGTGCGTTTTCATCGAATAAACGGTTTTCGCACCACGCTTTTCTTTAACGAACGTGTTAGATTTTTTCAATTTTTTTTATTTTTTGCTTTTTAGTTGATTTTGTTAGTCACTCGTAAAGCGTTTCTTAAAACGTAGAAAAGCGTTTCTTAAAAATATTTTTTCATATTTTTTTATTTTTGACTTTTTAGTTTTACACTTTTCAAATATTAAAATATATCGTCATGTTTATTAAAATATGTATAAAACATAAATATGATGTACAAACATGAAAGTAGTCGGAGTCGGCAAAAAATTTGAAACTTTACTGTTTATTTATGAAGCATAACGTAAACAATTAACGTAAAAAGTGAAATTATATCTAGTTCATATAATTAGCTACAATCTATGAAAGTTTCAAGTTTCTTCATTGTAAAAAACAAGAGAATTTAAGCATTTTCCGTTAAAATCGTTTTTTTATTTAAACAACTAATAAACAAAAAAATGTTTTATTGACTATTCGTGTATTGTTCCCGCGAGTGCATATATATGTCTGCAAGTTTTTAGTCATTTGCATTGAAGAAAAGGCAGTCAAATTAACGTCCAAAGATTTGACCCAAACGATTGAACTAAAGAAAAGCGTTTAATTAATTAATACGACAAAACGAATTCTAATGTTAATTGTAGCACAAAACGTCTCTACCGGTGATTTTTATAAGACTACAATAAAACACGAATTTTTTAAATTCGAGTTTTGCTTGAAATTTTGTTCGTGTCATATTGAAATTTGACACTAACAAACGCCGATTTATATATAAACAAATAATATTTATAATAATATATTATATGAGCGTTCAAAATTTGAAACTTTATTGTTTATTTATGAAGTATAACGTAAACAATTAACGTAAAAAGAGAAATTATGTAGAGTTCATATCATTAGCTACAATACGTAAAAGTTTCAAGTTTCTACATTGTAAAAAACAAGAGAATTTAAGTATTTTCCATTAAAATCGTTTTTTCTTTATTTAAACAATTAATAAACATAAAAAAAAAATATTGATTATTCGTGTATTGTTCCCGCGAATGCATATGTCTGCAAATTTTCATTCATTTTAATTGAAGAAAAGTCAGTCAAATTAACGTCTAAAGATTTGATGCAAACTATTGAAGTAAAGAAAAGCGTTTAATAAGTTTACACTATTTCCATGAAGATGTGTTAGCTTATAATACTTCTCTTGAAGATATAACACAGCAGCGCGGCAAAAGTACATCTAACCTCAATGACAATGATGGACTTTGGCAAGTTTCATGTGATTCCCCCAACGCCATGGAATTGGGTAGAATTCTTTTTCGTGGTTCTAGCGACATCTATTGACTTTTTTGAACTTTTTTCTCTTGCTATGCATGCGTACCATAAATATTAATCAGATGGCGCAAAAATCTCATTTTTGCTTATTTTGGGACTTAGGCACTCTTCATATGAGGCCGACGATATGTCCTTTTCTTCTTTACTTTAGACAATAAAAAAAATGTAATTTGTAGTATATTATTTGTAATAATGTAATTTTCAGTAAGGGAAAAACTGAATATAAAGTTGACCGACGAGGACATACAAGCTCAATCGTTTCTCTTCTTCTTCGCTGGATATGAATCAGTTTCAACCATGATGTGCTGCATGGCTCATGAGTTAGCTGTTAACACAGATATTCAAGACAGGCTTAGAAAAGAAATTGTTGAAACTGATAAAAACTGTAGCGGAAAATTGACATATGATAGTCTCGTCCGTATGAAGTACCTCGATATGGTCACATCAGGTAACATTTTAATTTTAATAATATTGTTAATAGGCACTGTCTAGGTATAGTCGGTTCGCTAAACTCAGACACAACTGGCTAGTGATTTTAGTAAGTAATTTTGCCAATTTGGTAAAATTGGCAAAATAGTTAATAATTACTAATAGTTAGTAATTTTGCCAAAAAAAAAACAAAAAAAAATCCTACTAAAATCACTAGCTGTGTCGTGAGTTTAGCGAACCGACTTTATAATTTATTCCACGTATTTACGACTATTTTGGATTAGGGATGAAAGCTTTAACTTAAACCTTAAACGGTCCTCCGTTTTGAAAAAGGTAATAGAAAATTCTGCTAATATTTGAAGCACTGTCGAAGATAACTATTTTAACTGATAATGTATTTTATGGTAGGGGAGTTCTAGGTCTGGATCCCGCGTATGAAAAAAAAGTTGATTAATAGCAAGCTGAAAATTTGTTAATAGCTTAAGGGTGTCTAGTCGGACAAACTTTGATATATGGGAACACTGGAACAGGGGAAGTTTTAATTGTGGAAAAGGTTAAAAATTTGGAACGGTCAGACCACGAAAACGGCACATGTATTTTGTCCGACAGAACAGACTGAAACTCTCCGAGCAGAGATTAAACTCTAATGCAAAAGTCAGACTGCTATTTATCACCAAATGGGCGTTTTAATGAGTGGATATGTCAGATATGTAGAATATGTCAAATGACAGGAATTATGACAGGTGATAAATAGCAGTCTGATTTTTGCATGAGAGTTTAATCTCTGTTCGGAGAGTTTAAGTCTGTTCTGTCGGACAAAATAAATGTGCCGTTTTCGTGGTCTGACCGTTCCAAATTTTTAACCTGTTCCACAATTAAAACTGCCCCTGTTCCAGTGTTCCCATATATCAAAGTTTATCCAACTAGACACTCTTAAGCTATTAACCAATTTTCAGCTTGCTATTAATCAACTTTTTTTTCATACGCGGGATCCAGACCTATTCGCAAGCGGAGATTTTTGCAGTTGGGGAGAAACCTTGCAACCTGTAAATATACCCCTACAATATTGGCTCTTAATACGTTAGAGTTCTTGAAGGGGTTATGCAAAAAATATATGCTTAGAAAAACTCGAAATCGTCAGATTAAGATGAGGTAATTTAAGTAAAAGTTTTACAAGCTGAACAGTGCATATTTCAATAATTTGACGAATTTGAGCGGGGCGTAAGGAAATGGGGTGTCACAAAATTTCACAAAAAAAGCGAATATTTGGAGAAATGAACGTTTGGTCAAAAGACTAAAAAATACGTGTTCAATATTTCTCAAGAATCTATCGAATGATACCAAACACGACCCCACGAAGAGAGGAGGGGAAGTAAATTTAAAATTTTAAATAGGAACCCCGCGATATTTCGCGAAATAAACATCAGATAAAAAAACTGAACAATACACCAATTCAATATTTTTGAAAAATCTATCAAATGACGCCAAACAAGACCCCCCCACGGAGGTTCGGTGGGAGGTTACTTTAGAATCTTAAATAGGAACCCCCATCTTTTATTGCAGTTTGGGTTCCTTATGTAAAATAAGTAACTTTTATTTAAGATATTTTTTCGAATTATGGATCGATGGCGCCATAATCGGAAAAAACGATTAATTGTTGAAAATGGAAAATTAAATTAAAAATGGAAAGTCCCCACTAAAATGGAAAACTTACCTTTTTTGGTTTTAGGAACTAATCTTCACAACCCAATAGGTCCCCATAACGCTCGAGAAACTGCAAATTTAGCTTCCTTGCCTCCCCTATTATTATAATAGCCATTTAGACAAATATATTACTAATTATTATAGTTCTAAAATTTCTGCGTCACTGTAACCGTTACATCCAATATAGTTGTTATCTTAGTAAGTTTTGCATATTCCGAATATCGAAATGAAAAAAAAACTAAATATTACATAAATATTATTTATAAACTGTTCGGATATGTTATTTCGGATTTCAATTACTACTACATAGTTAGATAGTTAGATAAAAATATTATTATTTATAGATTGATAAATTTTACATATCTACATGTAGATGTTTGTATGAAAATAAATGTGGTATTGCACGTACGCATGTGCACTTATGTATAAACCGTCATAACTGCTCACAAAGTATTATTTTTTGCAGAAGTTCTTCGAAAATGGCCTGCGCAAGCTGGTGCCGAACGTGTATGCACAAAACCTTACATCATCGAACCATCCACGCCTGAAGAAACTCCTCTACACCTTGAAAAAGGCCACGTAGTGGTAATCCCCACGTTCGGCATGCACCGTGATCCCGATTTGTTCCCAAATCCAGACCGTTTCGATCCAGAGCGATTCAACGACGAGAACAAACACAAAATTATACCTGGTAGTTACACCCCTTTCGGGATGGGACCTAGAGGGTGTATAGCCTCGAGATTGGCCATTTTAGAAACGAAAATATTCTTCTACAGTGTGCTTTTGAGGTTGAAAATTGTGCCTGTGGAAAAGACCTGTATACCCTTGAAACTGACGAAGAGTCCGGCACTTATTGGAGTAGAAGATGGATGTTGGTTAGGATTGAAACGCATTGAATAATCAATAAAATATAAGACAAGTGTTTAATTTTTGTTTTAAGATTGTTGTAGAGGTTTGTAAATAATAAACTGTAATTTATAATCCTAAAACTTTTTCTTGTGGCATTTCTCGAATATACATGCTATATTGCAGCGTTCTATAGATAGATAGATCTATAGATAGAAATAATAAGGTAGATTGATGTGCAAAGTTGATCTGATGAGAAGCAAAGAAAATACGAAAAGGAAATGACAGAAGAGGAGAATATGTCAATTTCTATAGTGAAGTATGTAAAAGTTAAAGAGCTAAAAGGAGAGCTTCTATAGCTATACATAAACCGTATAGGAACAATATTAAAAGATGGGAAAAGATAGACGAACAAATAATTTTACTAAAAATAGTGGGATAGTAGGAGTTTATTCCCCAAGTGACGATGCCGATCCAAGCATAAAATACCCCCTTTTAAAATGTTTTTATATACTTCGCCTATTGTTTGTCTGTCTCTTTGTCCAGCAAAAATCTTGTAATCGATTTTAAACATACTTCCCGACTAGCTAGAGATCATAAATTTTCAGAATAGTTCATAACTCGATGTGAATGCAATATTCAACAGATTTTACATGGATGCATTGAGTTTTATTCCGAATTTTAAGCCTGAGCAGGAGGTGCCTAACGTATATGCATTAAACCTTACACCATCAAACCGCCCATACCTGAAGAAACTCCTATACACCTTGAAAAAGGCCACGTAGTGGTAATCCCCATGTTCGGCATGCACCGTGATCCCGATTTTTTCCCAAATCCAGACCAGTTCGATCCAGAGCGCTTCCGGAAAGTTACACCCCTTTCGGGATGGGACCCAGAGAGTGTATCGCCTCGAGATTGGCCATTTTGGAAACGAAAATATTCTTCTATAGTGTGCTGTTGAGGTTGAAAATTGTGCCTGTGGGAAAGACCTGTATACCCTTGAAACTGAGGAAGAGTCCGGCACTTATTGGAGTAGAAGAAGGATGTTGGTTAGGATTGAAACGCATTGAATAGTCAATAAAATGAATAAAAAAGACAAGTGTTTAATTTTTGTTCTAAGATTGTTGTAGATGTTTGTCAATCAATTGTAAATTTATAATCCTAAAACTTTTTTCTTGTGGCCTTTCTCTAATATACATATGTGCTATAATTACAGTCTTATATAGATAGATAGATTGATAGATAGAAAGTTATAGATTTCATAACTTTGCCTGCAACCCATTGAGTAGTTTGAGTATTTAAAGAATGCGTAATAAGGTAGATTGATGTGTCGTTACAGAAGCAAAGAAAGAACGAAAACGAAATGAAAGAAGAGGAGAATAAATCCATTTCCATAGTGAAGTGTGTAAAAGTTAAAGATCAAAAAGGAGATCTTCTATAGCTACACATAAACAGTACAGGAACAATATTAAAAGATGGGAAAAGATAGACGAAGAAATAATTTTACTAGAAATAGTAGGATAGTAGGAGTTTATGCCCCAAGTGACGATGCAGATCCAAGCATAAAGTACGCCTTTTTAAAAGGTTTAAAAGGTTAGAATATCATGGACACAGAAGAAAACGAACACGGAAGTATTGCGAAAAATGGGCGAAGAATGCGAAATAATAAACACAATAAAAATAGAAAAATTACAATATCTGGGACATGTAATGAGGGGACAGCGATATGAAATGCTAAGACTGATAATGCAGGGAAACATAAGAGGCGGAAGGAGTATAGGAAGAAGCAGAGTGTCATGGTTGAAAAATTTAAGGGACTGGTTTAAATACAGAATTAAATATAGAACTCTTCAGAGCACCTGTAGATAGAGTAAAGATAGTGATGATGATATCCAACCTCCGACTAGGAGACGGCAGTTAAAGAAGAAGAGAAAGTTTTTATATACTTCGCCTGCTGTTTGTCTGTCCCTTTGTCCACGAAAAATTTTGTAATCGATTTTAAACATATGTACTTTCTGACTAGCTAAAGATCAGAAATTTTCAGAATAGTTCAGAATTCGATGTGAATGCAATATTAAACAGCTTTTACATGGATACATTGAGTTTTATTTCTAATTTTAAGCCTGTGCAGCTGGTGCCGATTTGTTTCCAAATCCAAACCGGTTCGATCCAGAGTAGGGATGGCGGTTTTTGACAAAACACCGGTTTTCGGTTATACCGGTTTTTTTGCTTACGGTTTAACCTGGCGGTTATAACCGGCCAAAAAAACCGGTTTTTGGAAAAACCGGTTTTCGGTTTTTTTAATCTAATAGGTTACAAAGTTACATTTACAATACACTTTAGTTTGCGTAACTCCATTCGACTCGATATCAATATGATCAAAATTAGTACTAACGATAGAACGTATTACTTTTAACACGTTTGTATATTTGTATAATAGGTACATTTTAACTCATTTAATACTTCCTGTATGAATGTATCGTTTTGAAAACGTAGCGAAATTTTTGGAGATTCGTATTCGTAATCAGTAATTCGTTATTCATAGTCGGAGCATTATTTTTGGTAATCAGAAAAAGTCATTCACCCACTTTCAATGTCAAGAGTCAACTGTGAAAAATAGATGATGTTTGCGTCTAATTCAACCAGATCACTTCTTATGTAAATATTATTATTACAAATACCTTTTCAAGGAAATATTATAATAAAACTTAATAATTTTTTCTGGCTGATGTGAGATTGCACTTTCAGTTTGCTTCTGTATTTTATAAAATAAAATAAAGTTTGAATTATGGTTTTGTTTGGAATAATTACTTGAGAATAATAATTATGATTGGGATCCAAAATAATACCTAACCTAATCCTAATCACCGTAAAAACCTAATAACCGGTTTTTACTTTAAAAAGAAAAAACCGGTTATAACCGGGAAAAAAAACAACCGGTAAAACTGGTTATTGCGAAGTAAAAAAACCGGTGTTAGGTTTAAACCGGTAGGTTTTTCCCATCCCTAATCCAGAGCGATTCAACGACGAGAACAAAGATAAAATCAGACCGGGCAGATACACCCCTTTTGGGATGGGACCCAGAGGGTGTATCGCCCCGAGATTGGCCATTTTGGAAACGAAAATATTCTTCTATAGTGTGCTGTTCAGGTTGGAAATTATGCCTGTGGGAAAGACCTGCATACTGCATACCCTTGAAACTGACGAAGATTCCGGCACTTATTGGATGTTTAATTTTTGTTTCAATATTGTTGTAGATGTTTATAAATAATAAATTGTAATTTATAATCCTAAAACTTTTTTCTTGTGGCATTTCTATGTAGGGGAGCCCAAGCGGGGATTTTTGCAGTTACTAGAGCGCGTCAGATTATCATATGGGGAGATACCTGGTACCCTGCAGATGCACCTCTACCATATATTGGCTCTTCACACAGGAAAGTTCGTTAAGGGGGTCCAGAAAAAAAATTTATCCTTAAAAATTATCCAGATTAAGATAAGGTAAGTTAAGTACATGCAAAAGAGTGTATATTTAAAAAATATGACGATTTGAGCAGGGCGTAAGAAAATGGGTGAGTCAAAAATTTCACAAAGAAAAGCGAATATTTCGCGAAATGAACGTCAGATCGAAAAACTAAAAAATCCGTCTTCAATATTTGTCAAAAATCTATCGAAAGATACTAAACATGACCCTACGGAGAGGGGTAGGGGTAAATTTAAAATTTTAAATACAAACCCTGGGATATTTCGCAAAATGAAGATCAGATCGAAAAACTGCAAAATACACTTTCAAAATGTTTTTGAAAAATCTATCGAATGGTACCAAACATAACACCCTACGAAGGTGGGGTGGGGGGTTACATTAAAATCTTAAATGGGACCCCCAAATTTTTATTGCAGATTTGGACTCTTTACATAAAAATATCTAACTTTTATTTGATACATTTTTTCGAATTATGGATAGATGGCGCTATAATCGGAAAAAACGATTGTTGGAAATGGAAAATTTAATTAAAAAGTGAAAAGCGTCCACTAAAATGGAAAATTTTACAAACTTTTTTTGGTTTTAGGACCTAATAATCACAACTCAATAGGTCCCCATGACGCTCGAGTGACTGCAAATTTAGCATACTTTGCTCCCCTACATAATATACATATCTGCTATATTACAGTCTTCTATAGATAGATATATTGGTAGAAGGAAAGGTATAGATTTCATGACTGTGCCTGCAACCCATTTAGAGTTAGTGAACCCTCCGACTAACGATCTTCCTGTAAGTCTAGAAATTTGTATAGTGATAGTGATAATTCATAGCACACCAAGGCTAAAAACCATGACCTGGCAGCCATCAGCCCTGCACGTGTATTTACCAGGTGAATCGAAAAGTGCATAGTTTAAAGGGTAAAATAAACTTTCTCCTGTAAAGTTTAAATTTAAGTATGTGTTTGAGTAAGTCATTTAGAAGAAATGTGTACAATGACAGGCGATTCTGAACAGCATAAGACCTTGCCAGGCGTGGGGAAAAATTAGGGTTTTTTCCTAAAATTATTTTTTTTGCATCGAACAAAGTTTTTTTAGGTTTTTTGAATCATTCGAAACAGAAAAGGTCTTTACTGACTTTTCTCTTAGGTTAATAGTTTTTGACATATAAACGATTAAAAATATAAAAATTACGAAATCGGCCATTTTTAACCCTGAATCGGACTTTTCACTGAAAATTTCAATGTTGCCAAGGTAGGTAGATATTCTCTAAACATCGATTGATGAAATCCCGAAGAGTTTTTTCAATACAATATCGAAAACCCCTTTGTTTTTTAATTGCTAATCAAGCGGGCACGATACTGTAGTATAAGTTAGGATGTTTGAGATTGCATAAATTATTCCGATGGGTGAGTTGCCGGAATTTAATTGAAATGAATGTAATAAAAAGAACGATAAAAATTTTATTTATTGTAACAAAAATGTGTTTCGCTTAAGACACTCGGAAGGAAAGGTCCATGTTAGCGACGACCAAGGGGTGTGACCCGATACGTATGCCTGCTGAGTTGTTACTGAAGAAAAAAACCACAAACGATAAATATGTTTGTGTTTCTTTTACTTTGACCAGCTGTCAATAAATCACTAGGTCTGGCGTACACTTTCGCAGTTTTAAGAAAACAATTTCGATGCATTAAGTGAGTTGTTGACATAATGGTCTGATATGATAACTAATTTATGTGGGTGAGAAAACAGATGTTGACAGAGTAAAGCCATGTCACTGTTAATATTTTTGTATTTAATTTAATGTGAATTTCGAATGACTAAGTTGTTTCGCTTTTGAGAAAAAATATTAAAATTAAAATTAGCGAAAATAGTAATTAAAGCGTATCGCTATACTAATATACGCTATATTAAAGCGTATCGTATAATAGTTTTTGACATATAAACGATTAAAAATTTAAAAATTGCGAAATCGGCCATTTTTAACCCTGAATCGGACTTTTCACTGAAAATTTCTATGTTGCCAAGGTAGGTAGATATTCTTTAAACATCGATTGATGAAATCCCGAAGAGTTTTTTCAATACAATATCGAAAACCCCTTTGTTTTTTAATTGCTAATCAAGCGGGCACGACACTGTAGTATAAGTTAGGACGTTCGAGATTGCATAAATTCATTATATTGAGAATGGGCAAATTTGAAGAGAAATCGTCAGACAGGTCGATTTTATTTTTAAATTAGGACTTTTTGGCATATGTATAATACTAGTGACGTCATCCAGCTGGGCGTGATGACGTAATCTATGATTTTTTTGAAAGGGAGTATGGGTCGTGTGATACCTCATTTGAAAAGTTATTTAATTCTCTATTCATTAATATAAACGTTATCATAATTATTTATATAGGGTGTGCAAAAAATGTTTCTTCTTTTTGTGTAAATTAATTTAATAAAAAATTTTCTTTTGTTTATCCTGTATAAATAATTATGTTAATATTTATATTACTGAATAGAGAATGAAATAACCTTTCAAACGAGTTATCACACAACCCCTACTCCCATGTAAAAAAATCATCGATTACGTCATCACGCCCAGATGGACGACGTCACTAGTATTATATATATATATATATATATATATATATATATATATATATATATATATATATATATATATGCCAAAAGTCCCAATTTAAAAATAAAAATCGACCTGTCTGAAGATTTCTCTTCAAATTTGCCCATTCTCGAGATAATGAATTTACGCAAACTCAAACGTCCTCACTTATACTACAGTGTCGCGCTCGCTTGATTAGCAATTAAAAAACAAAGGGGTTTTCGATATTGTGTTGCAGAAAACTCTTCGGGATTTCATCATCTGATGTTTAAAGAATATCCACCTACCTTGAGAACATTCAAATTTTCAGTTAAATGTCCGATTCAAGGTTAAAGATGGCCGATTTCTCAATTTTTAAATTTTTAATCGCTTATACATATTATGTCAAAACCTATTAATCTAAGAGGAAAGTCACTAAGAACCTTTTCTGTTTGGAATGATTAAAAAACCTAAAAAACTTTGTTAAATGCAAAAAAAAAATTAGGAAAACAACCTAATCTTTTCCCTCGCCTGTCAAGGTCTTATACTGTACAGAATCGCCTGTCATTGTACACATTTCTTCTAAATGACTTACTCAAACACATACTTAAATTTAAACTTTACAGGAGAACGTTTATTTTACCCCCTAAACTATGCACTTTTCGATTCACCTGGTAGATACACGTGCAGGGCTGATGCCTGGCAGGTCATGGTTTTTAGCCTTGGTGTGCTATAAATTATCACTATACAAATTTCTAGCCTTACAGGAAGACCGTTAGTCGGAGGGTTCACTAGCTTTTAGACTAATTGAGTAGTTTGAGTATTTAAAGAATAATAATAAGGTTGATTGATGGGTCGTTACAGAAGCAAAGAAAAAACGAAAAGGAAATGAAAGAAAAGGAGAATATATCCATTCTATAGTGAAGTATGTAATAGTTAAAGGGCTAAAAGGAGTGCTTCTATGGCTATACATAAACATTAGAGGAACAATATTAAAAGCTGGGAAAAGATAGACGAACAAATAATTTTACTAGAAATAAAAAAATGGCCATGGGATAGTGGGATAGTAGGACTTTATGCTCCAAGTGACGATGCCGAACCAAGCATAAAAGACGCCTTTTTAAAAGGTTTTCATATACTTTGACTGCTCTTTGTGTCTCTTTGTCCGGGAAAATTTTGTAATCAATTTTAAACATACTTTCCGACTAGCTAGATATGAGAAATGTTCAGAATAGTTTAGAACTCTATGTGAATGCAATATTCAACAGCTTTTACACGGATGCATTGAGTTTTATTTCGAATTTTAAGCCTGCGCAGCTGGTGCCAAACGTATGCACCGTGAACATGCACCGTGATCCCGATTTGTTCCCAAACTCAGACCGGTTCGATCCAGAACGATTCAACGACGAGAACAAAGATAAAATCAGACCGGGCAGTTACACGCCTTTCGGGATGGGACCCAGAGGGTGTATAGCCTCGAGATTGGCTATTTTTGAAACGAAAATATTCTTCTATAATGTGCTGTTGAGGTTGGAAATTGTGCCTGTGGGAAAGACCTGTATACCCTTAAAACTGACGAAGAGTCCGGAACTTATTGGAGTAGAAGAAGGATGTTGGTTAGGACTGAAACGCATTGAAATTGTTGTAGATGTTTGTAAATAGACTGTAATATATATCTATATAATTCTGAAACTTTGTTTATATAAAAATACCAACCAAATGGCACAAAAGTGTAATAATCCCCTTTCGGAGATAGGATGTATTTTGGATGGATAGTTCCGGATGGCTACAAAAATAGGAGTCAATAATTCAAGATTCCATTCATCAAGCGGCAAAGGAGACTCTCGAAAAAAAAAGAGGTATATTGTGTATCAAAGTGACGATCCAGAATGGTGGTCTGCAAAAATGAAAGAGTAAATAGTAGAGGAAAAAAGAAAAATTATCAAACGTTTTATTAATTTTATCATACATTCTTATAGTCCATTGAAAAGTTGCATTTAGGGTTGCATTTAGGGTTGCATTTTTTAGAGGATATATAAAAAAGAGCGTAAGTACAAAATTTCGGGCCAATATGTTTAAAGGTATTCATTTTTTTTTAATGCTGAGGAAACTAATAGATATTTTTGAAAAATTTGAACGCAGAATGAAAGATTACATTATTTCCGAGGGGCAAAAGTCCCTGAAAACTTTTATA
Source organism: Diabrotica virgifera virgifera (assembly GCF_917563875.1). Taxonomy (NCBI): domain Eukaryota; kingdom Metazoa; phylum Arthropoda; class Insecta; order Coleoptera; family Chrysomelidae; genus Diabrotica; species Diabrotica virgifera. The sequence continues at coordinate 250,795,581 of NC_065443.1, read as the reverse complement.
TCTAATGTTTATTTTAATAAGTTACAGGGGTGAAATACAAAAGAAAATTGAGTGTGATTTTAATTTCAAATATCTCATTCAAAAGAAACTTTTTGTTTATTCTAAGGGACACCATAACTTGTAGACCACTGTATGAACGAATACCCTGTACATACCTGAGTCTTTCTTGTCGACCATGTCCTCTACAAACTCTCACTATTCTTGAATCAGGATTGAGAGAAAACCTAGCTGCATCTGTGAATCACAGAGAACTCCATTCTTGTAAGCTCCAATGTGTACAGTCAGCTCAGTATGCAACCACTTATATGTTTCCTTCAGAAACGTAGTCGGTACTTGAGACAGAACCTCTTTGGGGAGAATGACAGGATGTCAGGATGGAGAGTAAAAGTTAGGTGAAGGATAAGGATTGTTGCTTTGAAATATAATTGTAATAAAGTGCTAAATAAAGATTATCCCAATAATACTACATGGTGGCAGGGAACTTGCAAATACTGCGAGGAATATTTGGCAAGTAGAACCTTCTTCGAAGAGCAGAAATAAGAAAAAACATCCAGGAATGGCAGAGAATCAGGCGGTACCAAATGGGAGCCACGTGCTTGCCAACATGGCAACAGTATCAGCTCCTTCCGAGTTTAATTTCTCCCTTCCAGGATCATGGAATCAGTGGAAAAAGAGGTTACAAAGATATATGTCGGTTAGCGGTTTAATAAACAAACCAGAAGCTGAAAAAATGTATGTGCTAGTGTATCTAATGGGGGCAGAAGCAGAGGAAATTATAACTCAATTTAATCTAACACCCGCACAGCAAGTGTATAGTATTATTATCGAGAAATTTGATGCTCATTTTGTACCCCAAAAGAACCTAATATTTGAACGATTCGAGTTCAACACACGTAGTCAACAGCCAGGGGAGTCGGTGGATGCATATATATCACTGCACTTCATATCCTTGCAGAGCATTGTAGTTATGGGGCTCTAAAAGATGAGTTAATAAGAGACCGCATAGTAGTAGGAGTTTTAGATGTAAAATTAAGTGAGAGGTCCAAAAGAACCTAACATTAGGGGAAGCTGTATTAACAGTACGTCAAGCCGAGCTCCAGAATTCTCAAAACAAGATTCTTAGGCAAGAACGAGTACAAGAAGTAGCTACGGTCAATGCACACAGAGGTAACTACTGGTCACAATCACAAGCAGAACCAAATAAATATGGACAACAGAACACACAGGGGAAATCCAACAAAAACTACAAATGTACATACTGTAGTGTACCAAGCTGCCACAGCCGAGAAAGATGTCCAGCAAAAGATAGTCGTTGTCGATTATGTGGAAAGAAAGGACATTGGCAAGCTAGGTGTAGATTCGGCAGGAATGTAAGAGTAGTTGAAGGTCAAAACTGTGCTGAAAGTGAGGTAGGAATAGAAAATGAAATGAAAAACTTACAGGTAAATAACTTTGATTTTCATCTAGGACACATTTACACTAATAATAAAGATCAGTGGTTTGCAAAAGTTTTAGTTGACAATAAATATGTTATGCCTTTTCTTGTTGATACAGGTGCTGATGTAAGCTGTGTTTCTAGAAATATGTTGTCTGATTTTTAGAAAAATAAAATGTATGTTTGCCATGAGTCCATAGGGGGCCCTGATAATAAAAAACTAGAAATTGAGGGTAAAATTAATGTTAATTTGACTTATAATGACAATATGTGTTCAGAATCTTTATATGTTGTAAAAAATCTAAAGGTGCCTATTCTTGGTCGGCCTGGAATTATAAAATTAAAAATGCTCAATATTAATAAAAATAGTTCACGTTATATTAATAACTTAGTATCTAAAAATATAAATGCATTTGGGGCAGAATCAGAGAGCTATAGTGCTAGCAAGTACTCATTAGAAACGATAGCTGAGTCATTTCAAGGAATATTTGATGATATTGGGGAATTTAAAACAGCAATGAAAATTGAGCTAAAATCTAATGTTCAGCCATTTGCTCAGTCAGTACCACGAGTAGTTCCATTGCCACTCATGCCCAAGTTAAAAGTTGAGTTAGACCGTCTACTTCAGTTGGGTATAATAAAACCAATTGAAGAACATACCAGGTGGGTAAGTCCTATTGTTTGTGTACCAAAAGGTGACTCTGTTAGGTTGTGCGGAGATTACACAAAGCTTAACCAAAGTGTATTAAGAGCTTATTTCCCACTTCCAAAAATAGAGCATACTTTGGCTCAACTGAAAAATTCAATAATATTTTCTAAGCTCGACACAACTAGTGGTTACTTCCAAATTAAACTGAAACCAGAAAGCCAATTGCTAACTACATTCATCACACCATTTGGTCGATACTTTCTTACACGTCTTCCCTTTGGAATTTCATGTTCTCCAGAATATTTTGCACTTAGGTTTTCTAAGATTCTTTCAGGTATGATAGGGGTAGTCTTTTATATGGATGATATTTTAATTCATGCTAGTTCAGTCAAAGAACATGACGAAATTTTAAACCAAGTTCTAATAAAATTACACAGTGAAGGTGTAACCCTTAATAAAAACAAATGTGTCATTGCTGCTAAGTCAGTCAAGTACTTGGGGCATATCATCACTATTTCTGGGGTTAAAATAGATCCTGAACGGGTCAGAGCAATTAGAGAATTCCCAGAACCAGAAAATAAAACAGAACTTTTAAGATTATTAGGTATGATTAAATTTGCTGGTAAATATATTAAAAACAAATCTAAAATTTTAGAACCTTTAACATCTCTTCTAAAAAAGGACTAAGTACTCTTATGGGGACCTGCTCAAATTCAAGCTCTAAATACTCTAAACAAATGTTTAGAAAGTTCCCCAAATTTATCATATTTTGATGCGAACAAAACTATTGTTGTAAATTCAGACTCTAGTTGTTTTGGTATAGGAACTTGTCTGATGCAAGAAAATCTAGATAAATCTCGCGAAATAGTGGCATTTTCATCTCGATTATTAAGTCAAGTATAGGGTCGATATGCGCAGATAGAAAAAGAAGCCCTGGCAATTACGTGGGCAGTTGAAATTTTGCTGATTATATAGCAGGGGTCAAAGATTTGATTTTTGAAACAGACTCAAAACCCCTTGTTGAAATTTTACAGACGAAAAATGTGGATGAATTATCTCCTAGGTTGCAGCGATTTCGGATGAGATTAATGCGTTACAATTATAAGGTAGTTTACATCCCAGGAAAACAGTTGGTTGTGTCAGACGCACTAATTCGAAGTCCCATAAAAAATTCTGTACCTAGTAATGATGAGTTGACAGGTATTGAAGTCGAGGGGTATGTTAAATCTGTAATTCGTAATTTACTCATAAAAGATCGGTTTATAAAGCAAATAATTGAGGAACAAAGCAATGACCCTGTTTTACAAATAATAAAACAATATACGTTGACTTCATGGCCAGAAAAGTCTAAAATTCCCGTGCATGTTTTGCCATATTTTCAATTCAGATATGATATTTCATTTTGTGAAAATTTGTTATTAAAAAGTTCTCGAATTATTATACCAGCAGCTTTAAAACTAAAATGTCTAGAATATATTCACACAGGTCATCTGGGGGTAGTCAAGTGCAGGGACAAATCTACAGTGTGGTGGATCGGGCTGTCTTCTCAAATAGAAAATATGATTAGAAATTGTCCCAATTGTGTGGAAACTCGGGAAAATATAAAAGAAACTTTTTACAAAGAAGAATCATGTACACGACCTTGGGAAAAGATAGCGCTAGATCTTTTTAAACTGGATAAATGGTTCTTGATTGTCGTGGACTACTACTCCAGATATTTTGAAATATTTGAGCTCAGTTCAATGACTAAAATTGTTATTATAATTCACTTGAAAGGTTTATTCTCTAGATATGGTATTCCCAATATTGTGCGTAGTGACAATGGACCACAATTTTCAACATTATTTAAGAAATTTGCTTCAAATTATAATTTTATTCATGTAACTAGTAACCCATACTTTGCACAGAGCAATGGATTAGTTGAACGGGCAGTTAAGACTGCTAAAGAACTAATCAAAAAGAATAGTGAAGATATATTTTTAGCGCTCTTAGCCTATAGGGCTACACCTTTAAGGTGTGGACTTTCACCAGCAGAGCTGTTTTTCTCTAGAAAATTAGGAACTAAGAACTAATCTACCACAGTTGTTATTAAATTTGGAACAATCGGTTGTTAAGGGGGGAGTGTCATTAAGAGAAAGGGAAAATAAGGAAAAACAAGCAGATAATTATAATAGTAGACACCGAGCCAAGGATATGCAACCTTTAGATGTGGGCGATTCTATCTGGATTATTGATATTAGGCAATATGGAAAGGTAATTGAAATTTGTGAAGAAACACGCTCTTATGTGGTTCAAACTAATAGTGGTAAATTCAGACGTAACAGATGGCATTTGGTCCAGGCACCTTGCTATACTCCTGATACCAGTAACCAGTTAGTTCCTAAGAAATTTGTTGACGGCAGCGACTTAGCAACTCCAGACTTCTCCCACAAAGAAAAGGAGAATGAGAATATAAATAGTTCCTCTAATACTTTAGAGATTATACATGGGAGACAGTTGTGGAGTCGATGCTTCACCAAATAAAAGTGATGTCCAAAGTGAACACTTACCTGTACAGGAACCTGATCTCTTATTGAGGCCTAAAAGGAACATTAAAAAGCCAATTTACTTGTCCGACTATAGTTGTTAAGTTATGTATATTATGTTATGTTATGTATTCATTCTATATTTGCTGGGGTCCTGGAATTTTCATAGAGAGCTCTGTGGCTTACCTCATTTAAAAAGAGGAGAATGTAGATGTAGAGTCAGCTCAGTATACAACCACTTATGTATATGTTTCCTTCAGAAACGTAGTCGGTACTTGAGACAGAACCTCTTTGGGGAGAATGACAGGATGTCAGGATGGAGAGTAGAAGTTAGGTGAAGGATAAGGATTGTTGCTTTGAAATATAATTGTAATAAAGTGCTAAATAAAGACTATTCCAATAATACTACACAATGCACATGTTGTGTCCACCGTAATATGAGTCAACGATTTCTAACATGAGAATTTGGCATGTTGCTTGACAGCACCATGCTCTCATGGAAGAAATTAGGGGAGGCTTATGTTCAACTTTGGATGCAGAAGGTTAGATGATGATGATGAACATAGGAACTCTCAATCGACCTCTGATCTGCAAGTTAGCTTCATGTTATCTATTCCTCGAAGTTTGGTCACATGCAGTAATGTTGTGGATATTATCTAAGGCTCCTAGGCTCCATAGAGCTCACGTGCAGTTATATGCACATTTCGACGAGCTAATCCTAACACATACCGATCCTGTCGAGGAGTTGTTACACGCTGACGACCTATGTACATGTCTTTCAGTGATATTACCAAATAATTATTATCACCACATTAAAAATGGGTCACATATGATGTCTCGAATTTCCTAACCCTGTCGTTCGATTTAAGTAATTTTTTATATATTATAGCCTTCTTTTTTAACAACATCGCTGTAACGAAAGTGTTGCTAGAATATTCGTAAAATATTCATTTGTAAAATACTGAAATTAAAACCCAACTATAGCCTCATATTTTCCTAAAATTCTGTTTTTTTTATTCAATCGCTTATGTTGGATAATAAAAAAGTTAGGTACTTTAACAACTAGCCATATTTTTCATCAATGCAGGGTGTGCGATAAACTTTAAAGGGTAATTCTACATGAAAAAGAAATTTTGCTTTATAAACATATGTCCGTAAATGCTTCGTTTCCGAGATACGGGGTTTTGAAATTTTTCTTTCAAACTGACGATTTATTTATTGCTCTAAAATCGGTTGAGATATGCAAATGAAATTTGGTGGGTTTTAAGAGGTAGTTATTGCGCATTTTTTGACATACAATTAAGAATTTTATATTTACCATTGGCATGCATACGGGTAATATGACCCGTAACTTTATATTCAACATTTGCGGACATATGTTTATAAAGCAAACGGTCATTATTTTTTCATGTAGAACCACCCCTTAATGTTTGACGTACTTATTTAAAAGCACCCTGCATTGATGAAGAACATGGCTAATTGTTAAAGTACCTAACTTTTTTATTATCCAATATAAGCGAGTGACTCAAAAAACAGAATTTTAAGAAAACCTGAGGCTATAGGTGGGTTTTAACATCAGTATTTTGTGAATTTTAGACTGAAAACAGTGACTGTTCTAGAATATTCCACACGGTGTGGTGAACTTTGAGAAAAGGAACACAGTTTGGTTGGTACACCCGGCATGGTGAAAATTTACTTGTCTAATAGCAACAATTTTATTACAGCGATATTGCCAAAGAATAAGGCTATAATATATTAAAAAATCATTTAAATCGGACAACAATTTTAGGAAATCCAAGACATCAAAAATGACCCATTTTTAAAGTGGTGCCTTAATTTTTCTTGGAGTAGTGAAGGTAATACAGACGATATTTTTTATTTACAATTTAAAGCAATAATAATTATTCATAAGAATTCGAGGCACTCAAGGCACTGCACTTTTGTCTTAATAAAACAGTGAAACTAATAATTTTCACGGCATACTTTGATTTGTAGAGAACAAGTTTTCAAATCGAATGGTATGTATTAACAAAAAAGTGTTGAGTTTTTATTGAAAAAATTGGAATAATAGTCGACAGTAGGCGCCAGATTTCATGCCTTAAAAATATCAGACTGGACCGGCCTTGATTCAACGTCTTTGTTTAGAGCCGCATTGGACATACAGATTTGCCAGTGTACTTACTAGTGTCATTGATTATAAATATTCCTCTACTTATTAATCCTGTACTTATTAATCAATGCTAGTGTAGACAGCAACACAAGAAGAAGAAATAAGAGAATAGTGGATAAGAGAATAGTTAGATATTTTTTGTGTGTGTAGTTACGTAAAATATGTCTGTTCATAATCTTTTTTGAGTAGAAATTAAATTCCAAACAACACCAAACATTTTAATATCGCGGTCTGTACATAAACAAATTGCTCCAGTTTGACCTTGCGCTTGAGTGAATTAAGTGTGTTAATACAAGCGATGATATCACTACTCGTTATCTCGATTTTAATAATTGCTATCTATAGCTTTGTTTACAAACAGACCAAGTTTTGGATGGAAAAAAACGTGAAACAAAAAGGAATCGTTCGATTTTTAACCACAAGTTATTTATCGCTTTTCAATGGAAAGGGAGCTGACACCACTATACAGGAACTTTATAATGAGTTTCCGGGTACAAGGTAATTCATTAGTGTATTGCTACTGTTCTATTCATTTTAATTTACAAATTAAAGTAGGTATATCAATTAAAAATTATTAAAAAAATTATGTGCTAGACGGAAAGTTTGCCAGACAAAAAATGTTAGGTTAAAGTAGGTACCTTATTTTTACAGTGCCCTGGAATAAGTGCCCCCCATATTAACTCATCTATTTTTACCACATAAGCATTTTGGTCGGACAGGTAATTTTTAAATGAGGTGTTAAAATTTGACACCTCATTTAAAAGCTTTTGAAATACTAATTAAATGTATAATACTTGGGCAAAATTTCGGTCAAATACTTTTTAAATGCATTAATTTTTTTCGAATCATGAGAAAGCTAATGAGTATTTTTAAAAAATTTAAACGCAGAATGAAAGAATACAATATTACCGAGGGCCGAAAGTCCCTTATAATAAACAGAAAGTTTCTTCTGAATGATATCTTTGAAATTAAAAATCATACTAATTTTTTTTTTTCGTTTTCACCCCTGTAACTTATTAATATAAACATTATAGAAGTTTTTAAGGAGTTTAGGCCTTCGGTAATAATGTAATATTTCATTCTGCGTTTAAATTTTTCAAAAATTATTAGTAATATTCATTGGACCGAAATTTTTCGCAAGTATTACTTATACATTTTTGTAATCAGTACAGTGGACTTCGATAACTCGGATTAATCGGGACCAAGGCTGATCCGGGTTATCGTAAATCCGGGTTAGCCGGAGAATATGGTAAAAATTAATAAAATACGGTATACTTACAGATAAACTCCGTTATAATTGAAATACGACTGTTTTACACACAATACGGTCACAATCGGAACGATGTTATGTTACTTAATAACAGTGGAGACTAAGAAAGAATTTTTTAAATAATCTTTTAGTCTTTTTTAAACAATTCTAATACAGTTTGAAATAAAAATAAGGGAATACTACAGGTGCCTGTTGTTTCCGATAATTCGAGCCAATGAACGTAGCTGTGCCGCCGTGTGCCATGAGTCATTTTTACTATCGTATAGTTCAAAGTACACAAATACACATTATCTCTCAAATATTATATTACATACATTTTTATTGTTGAAATGCTGTCTGACGATAATCGGTCCGGGTTAGCCGGACTTCCGGGTTGTCGGGGGCCGACTTGTCGGGATTCCACTGTATTTCAAAAGCTTTTAAATGAGGTGCCATATGATGTACAGTAGGAAAAATGAAAGAATACCCATGAACGAACATATAAAACACGCTGTATTTTTCTGTCACCGTGTCACACAAAAAACTGGCCAGCGCAAGTACGTGTAATAATTATTATTACATGTACTTGCGCTGGGCAATTTTCTTTGTGACACGGTGACAGGAAAATACAGCGTGTTTTATATGTTCGTTCATGGGTATTCTTTCATTTTTCCGACTGTATGTACTTTCCCAATAAAAAAAAATCAAAGTTATGACTGTATACTGTTTTTGGCTACATCACAGAACGTTTTCGGAATAAAAATTCCATCATCAGTGCTAACTGCTAATCAACTGGGGTATAAAGTTACATTTTTGTATAAAATAATATGTGGTGTTTGAAATTTTCCTTGATTTTATCACGGAAACGAAGAACTCCCAACAAGGTGTATTGTTGGTATTGATGGTAAAACCTCACAATTTGGACTCTAGATAGCAAATAGTAGAATTATTAGGGAAGTGTTCCAAAAGAATATTTTCTCTTGATTTGGTAGCGTTTGTCTTCTTGTGTTAACCCGTAACTGCTAGCGAAAAAAAGTTATCTCGCAACTGCTATTGACATGTCACTGTTAGGGCAGTCAATGAGGGTATTTGGCTCCGAATTCCATCCTACTACATCGATTTACTTGATATTTTCACAGTAAGTATAGAATAGCTCAAGAAACAAAGTCTACCCTATGCCGACGTGCGCTTTTATCTCGGGGTGGTTCCCACCCCTTCTCGGGGGTGAAAAATGTTTTGGTTAAAATAGCCACGAAAGGGGCTAGAGAACCTAATTTTAAGCAAAAAGTGTTCTATAATTTTATTTTGAAAACTTAATACTTTTTGAGTTATTCGTGGTTGGAAATTGGCCTTTCGGACGGATTTTTGCGAATACCTTAAATACTATACATCTAAAAATAAACTATATAAAATATTTCTGTAGGTTATAAAAAAACAAAGAGATTCGTTCCTTCATAAAACTTCTAGTTAAAATATAATGAGGGATATGGTAGGTAAGACGAGTTTGTTTTTTGCTGCATGCTGAAATCAGTGTACTCATCTTGAAATAACAGAGAAACTGTCGATTTTAGGTGTATAATGATACTAATAACTATTGTATTGCTTGAAAAGACCTTTAAAATGAGCAATACTAAATGTCAATTACATTCAAACTAAGAGAGATATTTTGCAAAGAAGTTGATGACTAATGTATTTTAAGGAGAAATGAGAAGTATATTTAACCCCTCATCCATCAGAATTTAAATACATCATTTTCCTTCTACAAAAATTCTTATTATAGTGTTGTTTCTATGTTCAAAAAGTTGGAATGGATTAAAATGAATGGTTTTGAAAAAAATAAGATCAAATTGAGCGCATTTTTAATTTTCTTAAAATCTTCCTTTTCCTCCATGTAACTCGAGAAAGATAAGAGATACGAAAAAAGATACCAACAAAAATGTAGGGCTTTTTCAGATAAAAATTTCCTTTTTATTTTTCATTACTGTATCTCTTATCATTTTCAAGTTACATGGAAAAAAAGGAAGATTTTAAAAAAAATTTAAAAATTCTCTCTATAATTTGATCTTTTTTTTTTCAAAAACATTTTAAACCCCTCCAACTTTTTGAACATAGAAATAACACTATAATAAGAGGTATTGTGGAAGGAAAACGATGCATTTACATTTTGGTGGATGGGGGTTAAAATTACTTCTCATTTTTTCTTAAAATACATTAGTTATCAATTTTCTTTGCAGCATATCCAGCTTAGTTTTAATGTAATGGACCTTTAGTATAGCTCATTTTAAAGGTCTTCTCAAGCACTACAACAAGTATTAGTAGCATTATACACCTCAAATCGACTGTTTCTCTGTTATTTCAAGTTGAATACACCAATTTGAGAATGTACCAAAAAACAAACTATTTTCACCTACCATATCTCTTTTTGTACTATAACTAGAAGATTTATGAAGGCAAGTGTCTCTTTGTTTTTGTATAATCTACAAAAATATTTAAGATAGTTTTTTTTAACAAATTGAAGAATCTCAGATGCAGAATCCACCAATTTAATAAGAATTAAAAATGGTAAATAGTATTTTAAAACTGAGATTTTTCGTGTTGAAAGTTCTTACTGGTACATCCTTAATCTGCGACTTTTTCAATTAATAAGACAGCAGACGACGAATATAGAAAACGAAAGGGAAACGATCACATTTCGCTTTCATTCGTCTAGGAAAACGGACAGCAGAGGAACTTTCAGTACTCAAATCCGAGTAAAGGAAATAAAAATAATAAATGATGGTTTTGCTTGTTTTCGATTCAGAGGGTTGCACACCAGCTAGACAGGCTGTTTCTACCATTTCAGGCGTCCTCAGTAGCTTTCGTTAGTGTGCCTACCTCTGGACCGAAAAACAGCTCTACCATCATTTTAAAGGGAATCTGAAAAATAATTCAAATTTCCCATCAGACGCGATACAGCGACATCTACTAACAAATTGAAGAATCTCAGATGCAGAATCCACCCGAGGACTGATGATACTGATGATACTGAATGATACTGAGGACGCCTGAAATGGTAGAAACAGCCTGTCTAGCTGGTGTGCAACCCTCTGAATCGAAAACAAGCAAAACCATCATTTATTATTTTTATTTCCTTTACTAGGATTTGAGTACTGAAAGTTCCTCTGCTGTCCGTTTTTCCTAGACGAATGAAAGCGAAATGTGATCGTTTCCCTTTCGTTTTCTATATTCGTCGTCTGCTGTCTTATTAATTGAAAAAGTCGCAGATTAAGGATGTACCAGTAAGAACTTTCAACACGAAAAATCTCAGTTTTAAAATACTATTTACCATTTTTAATTCTTATTAAATTGGTGGATTCTGCATCTGAGATTCTTCAATTTGTTAGTAGATGTCGCTGTATCGCGTCTGATGGGAAATTTGAATTATTTTTCAGATTCCCTTTAAAATGATGGTAGAGCTGTTTTTCGGTCCAGAGGTAGGCACACTAACGAAAGCTACTGAGGACGCCTGAAATGGTAGAAACAGCCTGTCTAGCTGGTGTGCAACCCTCTGAATCTAAAACAAGCAAAACCATCATTTATTATATTTATTATAGTTTTTTTAGTTAGATGCATAGTGTTTAAGGTATTCGCAAAATACCGTTCGAAAAGGTATTACATATATGTTTCAATGAAAATAGTCAATTTTCAACCACGAACATCTCAAAAAGTATTGAGTTTTCAAAAAAAATATAGAACAGTTTTTGCTTAGAATTGGGTTCCTTAGCGAATTCCGTAGTAATTTTAACCAACAAATTTTCCACCCCTAAAAAGGGGTGGACACCCCCCCAAGATAAAAGCACACATCGGCATAGGGTAGACTTTGAATTAGGAGATAAGTAGAGGCTAGGCCCAAAATTTCATTAAAATCCATGCAGTAGGATAGAATTCGGAGGTAATATCCTATTCTTGCTCCCATTGACTTGCATGTGACCCAGTTTAGTTGTAAAATAATTCTAAAATACAGAAAAAAACATTAACTAACATTAATTAACTTTTCAGTAATCCATTCATTGGGTTATTTCTCTTCATCCATAGAATCTATAACAATTATTATAATTCTTTCTTTGTTTTTTTTATCTTTTACAGATTTAGTAGTACATAGCAATTCGGTACTCCAGTATTACTGCTAAGAGATCCAGACATAATTAAGCAAGTAACGATAAAGGACTTCGAATATTTTCATTCGAGAAGAGTCTATATTCCCGAAGATATCGAACCCTTGTTTGGCAAGAGTCTTCCTGCTTTGAGTGGTAAATAGGTTATTCTTATTATAGATTATTCTTACATAATGACATTATACGCCGTCTCGGAAGAACAATGACGTAACTGAAAATTTTGTTAATTCCTGTTTATGGCGTAAATAACTTCTAAAATACTATGTACAGATGACACAAAAATAGCCCAATAAATGACCGTTTTGGAGTGTAATTTCCAGGGGCAACTCCGAATTGCATGAAAATTAGGATTTAGGTTCTACTTACCCTCCACTTCAAAGTTGAATTTGTGCCGTTGGTTGCTTTTACTTGGGGGGTGACATTTACCCCTTCTCGTGGGGTGAAAAACGCGTGTTTAAAATAAGGCCGGAAATGGATTAATTGACTTATTTTAAGCACCTTTTGTTCTATAAAGTTTTTTACGTAAGTCAATACTTTTTGAGTTATTCGCGATTTAAATTGTTGATTTTTCGACAAAAAAACTACGTTTTCAGACCGTTTTTCCCAAATAACTCAAAAAGTAAATATTTTATCGAAAAAAAAATTTTTAGCAAAAGTGTAGCCTATAAAAAAACGAAAAAAATGGTGTACCAGTAAAGTCTACAAATTGGGTAGAAGCAAAGTTGTAGCTTATGGAAAATACGTTCTTAATCGTCTAATTCCAAATCGAATAATTCAACGCGAAATCACCGAAGAAAGAAGCGCTTTTCGGGAAAACCTTATTAACATTTTTAAAGTATCGAAAAAAAAGCTTATTATTTGTTTTTTATAAAAGTTTACAGCATCAAAAATAGACAAGTTACACTGAAAAAAAAAGTTGGTCCCTTTTTTTGTTTTAAAAAATCGTGAAAACCTCCCTCTATTTAGCACCCTAAATGAAATTAATCGTTTGGCTTTACCATCTATTTTAACTGTATGTGTATTGTTTATGTGATCTGTAAGTTTGATTGGTTTGAAGTGCTTATTTTTGAAATCATTTGGTTTTATAGTAAAAAAAAAGTTTCTAAATATTTTTGAAAAATTTCATTTTTTCAAAATAAATTAAAAATTATTAGTGATAAGAAAAATCTTAAAGAGTAAAAAAATGTAGGTTTTACTATTGTAAATATGCTAGTTTTATTTTGTTTCTCCGTAAGACAAAAATTGGTTAAGATATGGCTGTTCAAAATTTGCATACACTCGTGATTAGTGACCCATTCAAGCTTTCACAATTATAACCCTTTCAAAAATAAACACTTTAAACCAGTGAAACTGACAGATCATATAAAAATTAGATAGGTAAGTAAATTGTTTGTAAAAAGGTAACGATTAATTTCATTTGGGGAGCTAAACACGGAGAGATTTTCATGATTTTTTACAGAAAAAAAGAGGGCCAACTTTATTTTGAGCGTAAGTCGCTTATTTTTAATGCTAAAACTTTTGTTAACAATTAAAACAAAGCTTTTTATAAACACTTTAAAAAAGTTTAAATGGGGTTTTTCCAAAAAGTGCTTAATTTTTTAGTGATTTTACCTTGAATTATTATTACTCTTTATTTAATCCCTATTTTCAATATTTAAAAATCGTTTATTTTTTTGCTCTCCTGAAGAATTTTGCTTTTTGTAGTTACATTTTTCTTCCTGACCGGCGAGTATTGTTATTAATAATTTTTTGTGGTGCCTACTGGTTTGCATAATAATTTGTGAATAACCTTGCTACATAATTAAGAAAAAATTGGTGGAACTTTTTGATCTAATTCTCAAAACTTGATCGATGGCAATAGAAACTGCTGGAATCAACTATTCTAAATGGTAAATAAGCGACAATTTAACTAAAAAAAAACGATTTTATTAACGTTTCGAGTCTAAATCGGACGTCGTTGTCAAAATACAAAATATTAATAAATTAAACAAAAATGTCATTGCTTAGTAAAAAGTTCTTCTAATAATTTAATTTAATCTGACTCATTTATATCGACAATTCAGACATATATTATACATTTTAAAGTAGAAGACTTTAAATTGATATTGCCAATATTTATGAATTGCGTTCCTGGGACGACTTTACTGAAAGATAGTTCATTCGATTACATGAAATCAACCCCAACTCAAGAATATCCGTCACAAAAAAATAATAGCAAGTCTTTTTTTAAAAAGACAACCACATGCAACGGTGACAGTAAAATTCTCGTGTTAGAGATTCCATAGTAAATCACCAAAGAGAATTAAAATTAAAATAAATAAAGAGAATTTTACTGTCACCGCTGCATGTGGTTGTTTTTTTAAAGACATATCACATGCCATGATTTTTTTGTGACGGATATTCTTGAGTTCTGGTTGATTTCGTGTAATGGAATGAACTATCTTTCAGTAAGGTTGTCCCAGGAACACAACTCATAAATATTGGCAATATCAATTTAAAGTCTTCTACTTTAAAATGTTGTCTGAATTGCCAATATAAATGAGTCAGATTAAATTAAATTATTAGAAGAAATTTTACTACGCAACAACATTTATTAATATTTTGTATTTTGAAAACGACATCCGATGTTGGCGTCGAAACGTTAATAAAACCATTTTTTTTTTAGTTAAATTGTGGCTTATTTCCCATTTAGAATAGTTGATCACAAAAATACCACCAGGAAATAGCTTCAGAACAACATTAAGATCCAACAGATTATCATCTGCTGGAAGCGTGCAGTAACTAGACTTTTTCCAATTTTAGTTTATTACTTAAATTACTGATTTAAATTAAGAGCATAGACTAACTTGGTACAATTTCCTTTGCTTTAGGTGAGCGATGGAGAAATATGAGACATACCTTAAGCCCAGCTTTTACCAGCAGCAAGATGAAAGCCACGTTCTTACTTATAATAGAATGTGCCGAAAATTGTATCAAACACCTCCTAGCAGAAGATTCATCTGTCGCCTCAGTTCAATTCAAAGAGCTCTCGGCGAAATTCTGTTCGGATGTCATAGCCACCTGCGCCTTTGGAATCAGTGTAAATTCTTTTGCAGACCCGAAAAACGATTTTTTTACTATAGGTCGTAACGTTACGAATCTGGTGAAATTTAGCAGACTAATGAAGTTCGCTGGCTGTATGTTAGCTCCTATATTGTATAGGGTGCGTTTATTTACTTCTTCCTTCCCTTTATAAGCAATTCTGCTTGTTCATTGGTGCATTGAGACCTCCATGGAAAGTTGTTTTGCTGATTCCATCTTTTGCGCGGTCGTCCGATAGTTCTTCTACCGATTAGTGATTTATCTCTTGCTATTTTGACCGCACGTGTCTCTCACATTCTGCTTATGTGGTTATTCCAATCTTTTTTTGTATTTAGTGCCCATCCGTTTATACACTGTACGTTACATTTTCTTCAAATATCTTCACTTATCTTTCGATCTCTCAGCGTATTTTCTGTATGGTCTTTCTATGGTATGCACATGTCATTATGGGTCTTATACTGGCTTTATAAATTCTTGAATCCATCTAAGTGTTAATATATCGGTTTCGCTTTATAGTGGTATTAAGGCATCCTGCCAGTCTATTTGCTTGTTGTACTTGATTTTTCACTTCTTTGTTCAGGTCTCCGTAGCTGGATTGTGTAATTCCAAGGTGTTTTATTTCCATTACTTGTTCACTACTAATACCATCAATTTCTATTTAACACTTGATTGGTTCTTTACTGCTTAATATTGTTTTAGTTTTCTGAGATAATTGTCATATTGAATTCTTTTGCTGTTATATTAAAACTGTGGACTAATCTTTGCAGACTCTCCTCATCTTGGGATATCAGTATTGCGCTTCAGCGTAATACAGTACTTTTACTTCTTTTTCCCATTCTGTATCCTCTTCCTTTGTTGACGCTTTTGATGATTTCATCCATGAATAAAGTCACGCTGAGACAGCTTCTAGAAAAGAGATGGAAGTATAACAGACCCATACACAATCTCTTCATAGACTTTCGACAGGCATATAACAGCGTAGAAAGAAGACAAGTATGAAATGCCGTGGCGGAGTTCTCAATACCAAAGAAACACATTCGGATGACTAAAGTCTGTATGGAGGGTGTAATATCAAAAGTACGTGTAAATAATTAACTGTCTGACAACTTCGAAATTAACAGTGGACTCAAACAGGGTGATGTGTTATCTTCACTACTTTTTAACCTTGTATTAGAGAAAGCCATGAGGTCGGCCGAAATAAAAACAGAACTGCTGTCGGTTCAAGGTCCCAAGTTATTACTAGCATACGCAGATGACATTGATCTCGTTGGAGACTCCATCCTATCCACAAAAGCCATTTTCAACAAGGTGGAAGGAGCAACAAGCGAAGTAGGGCTGAGGATTAATGGATAGAAGACGAAATATATGTGTATAAATAGAACGACACAAAGAGACAGGATAGGACAAAATGTGACGGTCAACACCTTCAATTTCGAGAGAGTACAACGTTTTAAGTATCTGGGGGCTGTAATCACAGCTGACAACGATGTTACTGAAGAAATAAAAGACAGAATCCAATCAGCAAATCGCTGTCTATTCGCACTGGATAAGCTTATAAAATCAAAAAATCTTACAAGAAGTTCCAAGATCAAAATCTATAAATCCATCGCTAGACCTGTACTAACATTTATGGTTGCGAAACGTGGCCCATGACCAAATCAAACGAAGAAAAGCTCAGACATTTTAAACGAAAACTTTTCGGACCTCACCACGATATTAACACGAACCAATATAGGATCAATATGGGACTTCGAATTAAAAGCACTCTACAATGACACCGATATTGTCCAAGAAATTAAATCACAGCGACTAAGATGGGCAGACCACGTGCACAGACTTCATAGCGAGAGACTTGTAATACTGGTATGGGAGGAGATTCCTACATGCAAAAGACCACTCGGACGTCCCAGAATGCGATGGAGAGATAACATCCAAGCAGATCTCTGAAAAATGAACATTCCATTTGACCCTAGATTGATGGAAGACCTAACAAATTGGAAGAAAGTTGTATAGTCAGCCAGGACCCACCCAGGGTTGTAGCGCTACGTGTAGAGCTACGTGATGATGACGAATACATTGAAGAGCCTAATATGGCTCAATGAGTCCACCTGTCTTATCCCGCTGCCTGTGCATAGGTTCTGTAAGTTGCTTATTTATTCTGATTTCCATTTTGTTGTTTTGGTAGATGTTTTCAATAGATTTTATTATATCTAGGGAAACTTCTCTATCATACAGAAATATGATTTCTTCAAATGATTTCATCAAATCAATCAGACTTAGAAATCCTGGCCTACTATTTTACTTCAGTGATTTCTCAGTAATTTGCTTATCGATGGTGAAAGTTCCCAACCTCCTATGTCAATTTTTGGATATTTTGTTTTGTTACCCTAAAATTAAAGAGAAATATGTATTTTTACTGTTTACAAGCTCCTATATCGTTGTTTCATATATGGCCATCTATAAGCTAATTAATGAAATAATGACATAGAAGCTTGTAAACAGGAAAAATACATATTTTCTTTAATTTAGGGTAACAAAATAAAATAGCCAAAACTTGACATAGGAGGTTGGGAACTTTCACCATCGTTATGACGAATATTGCATCTGTACCTACACGATCTTCCAGTACAAAAACCCTGTTGCTCATATCCTATACCTATCCTCTAATTGAAAGGTACGGTCGTAAAACATGTTAAGTAACATTGTCTAAGATTTAAATGTTTTTGCATGAAAAAGTTGTTAAGTAACCATATTACAGATTTCAATTTTAAAAAATTATGTATTTGACTCATAGATGTGACCTCACATCGTGAAAATCTGTTAAACTGTCTAATATTATGTTTTTTGCATGTAAAACCTGTGAACTGCAGTGAGCACGCTATAAGTGTACTTAACAAGTTTTATTCTATTTTATTTTATGCTTAAAAATGTCGAAAAATAGTGATGTGAATAATTATTATTCAATAGTTCTTTTAAAATTTTAGTTGTAATTTTTAGGGTAGTATTCAACAAGTTGGTAGCTCTGTAGTTTTCTGGCTGTTTTTTCATTATTTTTGAATAGTAGAATTAATTCGCTCGTTCTTCATTATCCCGGCATTTTATTGTGTTTTATAATTTTGTTAATTAATGTTGTATAAAATTATTAATAATTGTTTTGTCGTTGCTGCTTCACTATATTTCAGTACTTAATTCGTTTGGCATTCCATCTCTACCTGCAGCTTTTCCGTTCTTCAGCTTTTCAAGTATTTTTCGAATTCCATGTGTACTTTAACTCCTTTTATTTTCTGTAATTTTTGGTGCTTCCGGTTCTAGCGCTATTTGTTCTTCCTCTGCATAGAAATTTTTTAGATAGTCAATCCAAGTATCCTTTTCTATGTGTTTTAGTTCTACATATTAGTTCCTTTACCTCCATTCTTTGACCCCTTATAATGCGCCATATTTCCTTTTGCAGTCCATAAAATTTTTGTGCCATTTCTTTTGAAAAACGTTACCATTGATCATTTTTTATTCTTCTTACAAGTGAATTTACAGTAATTGTACTAAAAAAAGAGGACAACAAACTTGAGTATTATTTTTTAAACAATTATTGTTTAAAATAAGTTATAAGTTATTAATCGAAGTAGCACAGAAAACGACAATAAAAATATCGTTCCCTTACCACCAGATTGACAACAGGTCTCTTCCTGTACTCTCCGATTTAACCAGAGTATTATGCAGCTGCTGCATTTTCGTATTGCAAAGAAATTGAAAATGTTTATACATTTTAATTCATTTACTCTTTTGTTGAGTACTATGGAATCTTACTTATTGGAACTTTTACCACGCTGAGCAGATGGGTTGTGAATTATTTAAAATTCTCTCATCTTCATTTCCTCGGCATCCTGTATGATTTATAATTTTTGAAAATCTCGGGAGGTTGTAACCAAAGAAAGGATTCCACCTGTTGTCAATCTGGTGGTATGGGAACGATATTTATTGTCGTTTTCTGTGCTACTTCGATTGATAACTTATTTTGTTTTTCGGTAGATGGCTCTAGTTCTTTGCAATTCGGAAACCCGCGGCAT
The DNA here is from genome assembly GCF_917563875.1 of Diabrotica virgifera virgifera. Taxonomy (NCBI): domain Eukaryota; kingdom Metazoa; phylum Arthropoda; class Insecta; order Coleoptera; family Chrysomelidae; genus Diabrotica; species Diabrotica virgifera. Next base: position 250,776,254 of record NC_065443.1, on the reverse strand, counting down.
TTCGTTCTTTGTAAATCGGAAATGCCCAAAGTATGATACCTGGGGAAATCGGAGAGAAGAGGATATGGGACTACTGATGAGGAGGAAAAAACCTCCGAAACCGGTATAGGCTCTGCCTGCACTCTCCGATTTAACTAGAGTATTTTGCAGCTGCTGCATTTTCATGTTGCAAAGAAATTGAGAATGTTTATACATTTAATATTTATAATATTTAAAATATTTATATATATTTTTTCTACGAGCGTGCAAAAATGTCTACTTTCGCGAAAGCGTTTTAGTTTATAAAGTTTTACTTTTCTGGATTATTTTTTCGCACTACTTTTCCGCACTGAATTTAGATATTTTAATATGGCCTTAAAATAATTATAATACATGCAATAAACTAATATTTAGATATTATTTACTAATTTATTTCAAATGTATCTTATTATGTTCATGTTTTAATGAAATTAACGCGACAATTCGATGAAATAAAATTATTTTAACATAATATTCGAAAGTCAAATCAGTAGACAATAACAGTGGTTGTGAATCGTTGTCGTGGAAACTAAGATCGTCGTCATGCTAACCAATTATGCTGATTATTTCATTCATAGGAGATTCTGACCAATAGAAAGCTACAGAAATCTGAATTAAATCGATAATTTTTGATAATCTCCCGTCGTTAAGTATATTACGTCAGATGCCCTTCGTTGCTATGAAAAAATACATTCAGTGACATTAATGACAATTAATGTTTTAAAAATTATAAAAGTGATGACTTTCAATCGTCAAATATTTATAAAAACTGTGTGTTTAATGGTACTTACATAAATAAATTACAATAAAATTTTGGTTTTGAACAGTTTTATTCATGAAATAATGGCAACAAATTGCACTCGACCTCTGAAATTAATATAGAATTTTTGCTCTCGTGACACTTTGACATAATTTCACTCGCCTTCGGCTCGTGAAATTAAAACTGTCAAAGTGTCACTCGAGAAAAATTCAATAATTTCAGAGCTCTTGTGCAATTACTACTGAAAGTTTGATTTTGACAACCTTGTCAAAGAATTAATTTGTGTATGTATTTTCATATTAATTAAATTAATTGATTAATATTTGTTCATTTTTTAAAGACTCGTAGAAAAAATATTGTTTCTAACTCTTGCAAAAAGTCTCTTTTCCGCACTCGACTGCTTGCCGAACTCCCGCTTCGCGTCGCTCGGCAAACTGCAGTCGCGTGCGGAAAAGTATGACTTTCTGTACT